>NC_090933.1:1098081913-1098386933 GCF_040938575.1 Ambystoma mexicanum
GAGACTATTCGTACCAATATTACGAACAGTCTTGCCTCTCTGACCCACACTTCTCTGCCTGATAATCAGTTTAGTTATGAAGATACTGCCCCCTCTGGCTTGGCTTGGTCATCCTTCCCTTCTTTTTCTGAAGATATGGTCTCTAAAGCTCTGCTTAAGTTTAAGTCCTGCTCCCCTGCGGATCCACTACCACTCGGAGTGATGAAACAACTATATGCCAATCTTTTAGGTGCGATTACTACTGCTGTCAATCTCTCCTGCCAGTCGGCAATTGTCCTGACTGAACTCAAGACCGCTCTTATCATTCCTCTTCTTAAGAAACCATCCTTGGACCCATCTCTTCCTTCTAACTTCCGCCCTATCTCTCTCCTCCCTTGTCTCATGAAACCTCTTGAGTCACTGGTTTCCCTGCTACTGTGTTCCTTTTTGGAGTCATCCAGTCTGGTTTTCGTCCTGACAGGGGCACAGAAAGTGTCCTTGTCTCTGTGCAGGACAACATGGCCAGGCTAGTCTACCAGGCCGGTGTCAGCGCCCTGATTCTCTTAGACCTTTCAGCTGCATTTGACACCGTCGATCAAGCCATCCTGCTCACGCGTCTGTCCCAGATCGGTGTTTTGGGCCACGTATTGACCTGGTTTGGCTCCTTCTTGATGGACAGATCCAAACTCTTTCCCTGCCACCTTTCTTTTCTAAACCCTCACATCTCAGTTGTGGTCTCCCCTAGGGTTCTGCCTTGTCCCCCATTCTTTTCAATATCTACATCTTTCTGCTGGTTTGCCTCATCCACTCCCTCGGCATCAGGTGCTACTTGTACGTGGATGATACCCAGCTGTTGATCTGCTTAATCTGGATCCGGCCAGGATGTCAGCGTGCCTATATAAGTGCCTGACTGACGTTGGTGAGTGGATTGGCCATAACTGGCTGAAATTGAATGGGGACAAACCCTAGGTGCTGGTGGTGTGTTTCCCTCCTGAACCCTCACTGTGGATTGCTTCTTTTTGCCCCTCTTCTCTTGGCCCTCTCCCTAAGGCTTCCCCTAAGGTAAATAATCTTGGCATGATTGTGTCAGCTGATTTCTCCCTAACAGCCCAAGTAGCCTTGGTGTGCCAGCAGGGTCACTTTCAGCTTAACATTTTGAGGAACGTACTCCATCTGATTCCAACATCACTCCATCCTCCTGTAGTGGCAGCTATGATTCTCAGCAGGCTGGATTACTGCAATTCCCTGTACGTGGTGCAACCTAAGGGGCTGGTTGGCAGCCTTCAACGCCTTCAAAATCTGGCGGTGAGGCTAGCTACAGGTACCCCCTATGGAACCCATATAACTCCTGTGCAGCGCTCTCTCCATGTGCCCATGGCACAACATGTTCAGTTTAAGGCCCTCTGTGTCGTTCATCGGGCTGTGCACCGTATAGGTGCTGAGTACCTATCTGCCAAATTTGAATGATATGTACCCAATCAGCCTTTATGCTCAGCCTCTGCAGGTATGCTTTGCGTACTCCTTTATCGCTGCTCTCAAATGGGTGGCAATGCGTTCTCTGTCTCAGTGGCACTGGTGTGGAACGGCCTTCCTTCCATCATTAAACTCCTGCCTAATCATCTGGCTTTTCGGAACGCTATGAAAACTCACCTTTTCTGAAGCCTCTTGTCCCTGGTGCACCTCTATTTCCTGTTTGTTGTGGTCCTGCTTCTCTCCAGTGCCAAGATCCCTCCGGGTGAACGTGCGCTATATAAATAACCATAACATAACATACCATAACATAACATTCGTTCCTGGTAGATGGCAGTGTTTATGAAGGTGTCTCATCATTAGGAAAGCAGAAATGTCCCTATGGGGATATGAAGGGATTGCACACAGTGTGGTGTCAGAGCTGCCCAAGAAGGGTTCACAGCCTTATTTCTGTAATTCTCTAAAATTCAGAATATTTAGGGTATTTAAATATGACTCTTAATTTCTCTCTGACAAATTAAATTTAGGAAACTGACTCAATTCACCTTATCCTGGGATCCTATCCCTTCAAAACTATGACCCCCTAAATTCATCTATAAACTATGCAATGATGCTCATAGAGGACATTAATTTGATTATGTATTTTATTGGTCAGCACATCTAGCAATTATTCTGTTGTTGATCTGTGAAATCCATTGTACACAGAGTTCACAGATTCAACAAGATCCTTTTATTTCTGGGATGGACTGGGTAATCACTGTAAGCATTTCTAATCTGTTGAGGTAACTATCATCTGCAATGTATTTTGGAAGTGCATTGGGATGTAACTTTATTTTTGTATCTTTTAAACAGACTGTAGACAGCCAATATGCTCAGGCCCACTTGTCAGCTAGGTGACTGACTTAGACAATTCTCTCCTTTCTATGTATAATATGGATGGCAATATCTGCAGAGCTCTAGGAAACGAATCCACTTCTAGGCAATTTGGCGTCACTTTGAGGTAATGCAATCCCTCTGCTTTATTTCCAGTTCATATCAGGGCCTTTATAAATTACATCTGCTCTCTGCTTCCTTCTCCAATTCTGATAATGTCCTCTTGTATGTGTGTATATAACCTAATGTGCTATGATGTGGCAAAGGTTTAATTGGCTGAACATTGTGATTGGTTCTTGTTACTCTATGACATGTTGTGATATTGAGAAATCCACCCCTAATCTCTGATTTGCTTTGAGCATGCACATTGCTTGTAGTGGGGTGAGTCTCTGAGATTTCAAATGTCCCTTTGCCTGGTGTAATAATTATATATTTAACTTCAGTATCCAGTTTAACTTGGCACTAACATCATCAACAGGAATGTTAATGTTGAAATAACTGTGATGCTTAATGAACTCACTCTGTAAATACTTAATCTTCCAATTTGCAGAATTGCACATTAGATGATAAAATAGACACAATGCTGATGTCCCTGGAATATATTAAAACAGGAAAGTTAAGTTCTTTATTGCATGCAAAACTCACTTGATTCTGGTTGAAACTGATATTTTATGAAGGCCGACATTCTCCCGTTTACACATATATGCATGCTATTTTCATGTAATTTATTTCTAAAGAGTAAAGGACATTACAAAATTCTAAATGTGCATGGATTTGAATATTTTCTTAATTATTTATTTATACAAATTATATAATAACAATGAACAGTCCATCAAAGCAAATTTACAAGAATCAAAACAATGTAACAACATGCAGAAACACAATATACACATTTACAGAAAAACAAACTAAAAATAACTAGTACATATTCAAAAAGTCATCCCAAATCTTTGCATGTAATGACAGGTTCCCTTGTCTCCTATAAATCATTCTTTCCATATTTGCAAGACTGCACATCCCATCAATCCGATCATCGACAGTCGGTGCAACCTGGGATTTCCAGCCTCTTAACACTATCTTTTTGGCCACTCCTGCTCCACGAAGCAATATTATTTTTTGAGAGACAGAAAGGTCCTAAATCAACTCATCACCTCCCAAGATCATTATTTTCAAATCCAATGCAACATCCAAATTCAGAACACGTAAAGAGATGCAACATACGTCCTGCCAAAATCCCCGTACTCTCACACAATCCCACAGCAAATGTTCCAAACTACCCAATCCATTACCACAACACCAGCATTCATCCGGCTCCACCATATCTCTCTTAAACAGACGTTCTGGACTCCAAAACACTCTGTTTAGTATCTTTATTTGTCTCAAGCGTTCCCCCAAATTTACAGAACATAGTTTAACATCAGCACACATCTCCAACCACATCTCAGGCTTAATCTCACACCCCAATCTCCTGCCCCAATCAGCTCTCAATTCAGAATTCTCTTTATAAGCAGACACAATTTGATTGTATATCCTTCTAGCAATTGAACCACATCCTGGCTCTCTCTCCTTAAGAAAGAGATACATCATTGTACCCCCTTGACCTGCCACATCACTTAAACATCTTTTCAATTTTCTGAAATCATCAGCTTGGAAATTTTCAATGTTAAATTTCTCATATAACTCTCTTTTTCCAATCCACTCACCATCCTTAATGACATCGCCAATCCAGTATATACCACTCAGAAATCACTCCGGCCAGAATAGAGTCTTTCCCCCAACAGTAATGGACAGATTCAGCCAAATCGAAGCATTGGTGGTTTTCAAAGCATCCAATCCCACCAATTCATGTATATTGTTCCAAGTCTCTCTCAAAAAGACTGTCAATGGCATTTTCCTACATAACCTGTTTGTGGCCATGAGAATCGCCATAGGAGGCAGCGGGCCCAATAAACTTGCCTCTGCGATAGCCCATTTATCAGGTGATTCCTTCAAAAAGGGTACAATAAAATGACTAGAGAAAGCCAAATGGTATGCTTTGAAATTCGGGACTCCCAGTCCCCCTTTTTCTACAGGCAACTGAAGTTTCTACAATTTTAACCAAGGCGGCTTGTTGTCCCAGAGAAAGGACTGTAACAAACCATCAATTTTCTTCCAATAAAATCGACTAATTTTCACCGGAAGCATACCTAGGATGTCATTAACTCTCGGAGCAGCATTCATTTTTAGAGCATTCACCTTGCCCATAGGGATAAATGAAGCAGAGACCACCTCTGCGAGTTCATTTTTAAATCACTAGACACCTCGTTCATATTCATCCCTGCCATGTCATCCACCAATGGGGTCAGCCAAACACCCAGGTACTTCAGTTTACTGTCACACCACTGAAAACCCAGTCTAGTAATTGAACTCTTATCACAGTATCCAGATATTGGTAACACCTCAGATTTGGTCAAATTTACCTGGTACCCCGCAACATCATGAAACCTGTTTAATACATTTAACAAGGAAGGTAGTGACACTTTCAAATTCCGTAACAGTAGTAGCAGATCATCCGCATAAAACCATAATTTTTGCTCAACTCCAGGAAACTTTAGGCCTTGGACTTCCGCGTCACATCTCAAAGCTATTGCCAAAGGTTCCATGGCCAAAACAAATAAAAGAGAAGACACACCCCTGTCTTAGTACCTCTCTGCAACTCAAAAGAATCAGATAGTTGGCCATTTCTTCTAACCTTGGCCGTCGGACATGCATATAACAGGGAAATCCAGGTTATAAAGTCCTCTCCCAAGTTCATAGCACATACGACCGAAAAAGATGCTTCCAGTCAACTCGATCAAATGCCTTTCCCGCGTCCAGAGAGAACACTTCCAAGCTACGGGCATGTGTCATCGTCATCAACAAGTTCCTCATATTACTAGATGTTCTACGTCTTTGAACAAAACCTGACTGATCACTAATAAATGATCCAAGGGTAAGGCTAACAACTTCGCCAATATTTTGTTGTCCGTATTTATTAAGCTGATCGGACGATAGCTAGAAGTCAAGCTGTTATCTTTACCTTTCTTAAGAAAAACCAGATCAGTGTTTTGGGCCACGTATTGACCTGGTTTGGCTCCTTCTTGATGGACAGATCCAAACTCTTTCCCTGCCACCTTTCTTTTCTAAACCCTCACATCTCAGTTGTGGTCTCCCCTAGGGTTCTGCCTTGTCCCCCATTCTTTTCAATATCTACATCTTTCTGCTGGTTTGCCTCATCCACTCCCTCGGCATCAGGTGCTACTTGTACGTGGATGATACCCAGATGTTGATCTGCTTAATCTGGATCCGGCCAGGATGTCAGCGTGCCTATATAAGTGCCTGACTGCCGTTGGTGAGTGGATTGGCCATAACTGGCTGAAATTGAATGGGGACAAACCCTAGGTGCTGGTGGTGTGTTCCCCTCCTGAACCCTCACTGTGGATTGCTTCTTTTTGCCCCTCTTCTCTTGGCCCTCTCCCTAAGGCTTCCCCTAAGGTAAATAATCTTTGCGTGATTGTGTCAGCTGATTTCTCCCTAACAGCCCAAGTAGCCTTGGTGTGCCAGCAGGGTCACTTTCAGCTTAACATTTTGAGGAAAGTACTCCATCTGATTCCAACATCACTCCATCCTCCTGTAGTGGCAGCTATGATTCTCAGCAGGCTGGATTACTGCAATTCCCTGTACGTGGTGCAACCTAAGGGGCTGGTTGGCAGCCTTCAACGCCTTCAAAATCTGGCGGTGAGGCTAGCTACAGGTACCCCCTATGGATCCCATATAACTCCTGTGCAGCGCTCTCTCCATGTGCCCATGGCACAACATGTTCAGTTTAAGGCCCTCTGTATCGTTCATCGGGCTGTGCACCGTATAGGTGCTGAGTACCTATCTGCCAAATTTGAATGATATGTACCCAATCAGCCTTTATGCTCAGCCTCTGCAGGTATGCTTTGCGTACTCCTTTATCGCTGCTCTCAAATGGGTGGCAATGCGTTCTCTGTCTCAGTGGCACTGGTGTGGAACGGCCTTCCTTCCATCATTAAACTCCTGCCTAATCATCTGGCTTTTCGGAATGCTATGAAAACTCACCTTTTCTGAAGCCTCTTGTCCCTGGTGCACCTCTATTTCCTGTTTGTTGTGGTCCTGCTTCTCTCCAGTGCCAAGATCCCTCCGGGTGAACGTGCGCTATATAAATAACCATAACATAACATACCATAACATAACATTCGTTCCTGGTAGATGGCAGTGTTTATGAAGGTGTCTCATCATTAGGAAAGCAGAAATGTCCCTATGGGGATATGAAGGGATTGCACACAGTGTGGTGTCAGAGCTGCCCAAGAAGGGTTCACAGCCTTATTTCTGTAATTCTCTAAAATTCAGAATATTTAGGGTATTTAAATATGACTCTTAATTTCTCTCTGACAAATTAAATTTAGGAAACTGACTCAATTCACCTTATCCTGGGATCCTATCCCTTCAAAACTATGACCCCCTAAGTTCATCTATAAACTATGCAATGATGCTCCTAGAGGACATTAATTTGATTATGTATTTTATTGGTCAGCAAATCTAGCAATTATTCTGTTGTTGATCTGTGAAATCCATTGTACACAGAGTTCACAGATTCAACAAGATCCTTTTATTTCTGGGATGGACTGGGTAATCACTGTAAGCATTTCTAATCTGTTGAGGTAACTATCATCTGCAATGTATTTTGGAAGTGCATTGGGATGTAACTTTATTTTTGTATCTTTTAAACAGACTGTAGACAGCCAATATGCTCAGGCCCACTTGTCAGCTAGGTGACTGACTTAGACAATTCTCTCCTTTCTATGTATAATATGGATGGCAATATCTGCAGAGCTCTAGGAAACGAATCCACTTCTAGGCAATTTGGCGTCACTTTGAGGTAATGCAATCCCTCTGCTTTATTTCCAGTTCATATCAGGGCCTTTATAAATTACATCTGCTCTCTGCTTCCTTCTCCAATTCTGATAATGTCCTCTTGTATGTGTGTATATAACCTAATGTGCTATGATGTGGCAAAGGTTTAATTGGCTGAACATTGTGATTGGTTCTTGTTACTCTATGACATGTTGTGATATTGAGAAATCCACCCCTAATCTCTGATTTGCTTTGAGCATACACATTGCTTTTAGTGGGGTGAGTCTCTGAGATTTCAAATGTCCCTTTGCCTGGTGTAATAATTACATATTTAACTTCAGTATCCAGTTTAACTTGGCACTAACATCATCAACAGGAATGTTAATGTTCAAATAACTGTGATGCTTAATGAACTCACTCTGTAAATACTTAATCTTCCAATTTGCAGAATTGCACATTAGATGATAAAATAGACACAATGCTGATGTCCCTGGAATATATTAAAACAGGAAAGTTAAGTTCTTTATTGCATGCAAAACTCACTTGATTCTGGTTGAAACTGATATTTTATGAAGGCCGACATTCTCCCGTTTACACATATATGCATGCTATTTTCATGTAATTTATTTCTAAAGAGTAAAGGACATTACAAAATTCTAAATGTGCATGGATTGGAATATTTTCTTAATTATTTATTTATACAAATTATATAATAACAATGAACAGTCCATCAAAGCAAATTTACAAGAATCAAAACAATGTAACAACATGCAGAAACACAATATACACATTTACAGAAAAACAAACTAAAAATAACTAGTACATATTCAAAAAGTCATCCCAAATCTTTGCATGTAATGACAGTTTCCCTTGTCTCTTATAAATCACTCTTTCCATATTTGCAAGACTGCACATCCCATCAATCCGATCATCGACAGTCGGTGCAACCTGGGATTTCCAGCCTCTTAACACCATATTTTTGGCCACTCCTGCTCCACGAAGCAATATTATTTTTTGAGAGACAGAAAGGTCCTAAATCAACTCATCACCTCCCAAGATCATTGTTTTCAAATCCAATGCAACATCCAAATTCAGAACACGTAAAGAGATGCAACATACGTCCTGCCAAAGTCCCCGTACTCTCACACAATCCCACAGCAAATGTTCCAAACTACCCAATCCATTACCACAACACCAGCATTCATCCGGCTCCACCATATCTCTCTTAAACAGACGTTCTGGACTCCAAAACACTCTGTTTAGTATCTTTATTTGTCTCAAGCGTTCCCCCAAATTTACAGAACATAGTTTAACATCAGCACACATCTCCAACCACATCTCAGGCTTAATCTCACACCCCAATCTCCTGCCCCAATCAGCTCTCAATTCAGAATTCTCTTTATAAGCAGACACAATTTGATTGTATATCCTTCTAGCAATTGAACCACATCCTGGCTCTCTCTCCTTAAGAAAGAGATACATCATTGTACCCCCTTGACCTGCCACATCACTTAAACATCTTTTCAATTTTCTGAAATCATCAGCTTGGAAATTTTCAATGTTAAATTTCTCATATAACTCTCTTTTTCCAATCCACTCTCCATCCTTAATGACATTGCCAATCCAGTATATACCACTCAGAAATCACTCCGGCCAGAATAGAGTCTTTCCCCCAACAGTAATGGACAGATTCAGCCAAATCGAAGCATTGGTGGTTTTCAAAGCATCCAATCCCACCAATTCATGTATATTGTTCCAAGTCTCTCTCAAAAAGACTGTCAATGGCATTTTCCTACATAACCTGTTTGTGGCCATGAGAATCGCCATAGGAGGCAGCGGGCCCAATAAACTCGCCTCTGCGATAGCCCATTTATCAGGTGATTCCTTCAAAAAGGGTACAATAAAATGACTAGAGAAAGCCAAATGGTATGCTTTGAAATTTGGGACTCCCAGTCCCCCTTTTTCTACAGGCAACTGACGTTTCTACGATTTTAACCAAGGCGGCTTGTTGTCCCAGAGAAAGGACTGTAACAAACCATCAATTTTCTTCCAATAAAATTGACTAATTTTCACCGGAAGCATACCTAGGATGTCATTAACTCTCGGAGCAGCATTCATTTTTAGAGCATTCACCTTGCCCATAGGGATAAATGAAGCAGAGACCACCTCTGCGAGTTCATTTTTAAATCACTAGACACCTCGTTCATATTCATCCCTGCCATGTCATCCACCAATGGGGTCAGCCAAACACCCAGGTACTTCAGTTTACTGTCACACCACTGAAAACCCAGTCTAGTAATTGAACTCTTATCACAGTATCCAAATATTGGTAACACCTCAGATTTGGTCAAATTTACCTGGTACCCCGCAACATCATGAAACCTGTTTAATACATTTAACAAGGAAGGTAGTGACACTTTCAAATTCCGTAACAATAGTAGCAGATCATCCGCATAAAACCATAATTTTTGCTCAACTCCATGAAACTTTAGGCCTTGGACTTCCGCGTCACATCTCAAAGCTATTGCCAAAGGTTCCATGGCCAAAACAAATAAAAGAGAAGACACACCCCTGTCTTAGTACCTCTCTGCAACTCAAAAGAATCAGATAGTTGGCCATTTCTTCTAACCTTGGCCGTCGGACATGCATATAACAGGGAAATCCAGGTTATAAAGTCCTCTCCCAAGTTCATAGCACATACGACCGAAAAAGATGCTTCCAGTCAACTCGATCAAATGCCTTTCCCGCGTCCAGAGAGAACACTTCCAAGCTACGGGCATGTGTCATCGTCATCAACAAGTTCCTCATATTACTAGATGTTCTACGTCTTTGAACAAAACCTGACTGATCACTAATAAATGATCCAAGGGTAAGGCTAACAACTTCGCCAATATTTTGTTGTCCGTATTTATTAAGCTGATCGGACGATAGCTAGAAGTCAAGCTGTTATCTTTACCTTTCTTAAGAAAAACCAGATCAGTGTTTTGGGCCACGTATTGACCTGGTTTGGCTCCTTCTTGATGGACAGATCCGAACTCTTTCCCTGCCACCTTTCTTTTCTAAACCCTCACATCTCAGTTGTGGTCTCCCCTAGGGTTCTGCCTTGTCCCCCATTCTTTTCAATATCTACATCTTTCTGCTGGTTTGCCTCATCCACTCCCTCGGCATCAGGTGCTACTTGTACGTGGATGATACCCAGCTGTTGATCTGCTTAATCTGGATCCGGACAGGATGTTAGCGTGCCTATATAAGTGCCTGACTGCCGTTGGTGAGTGGATTGGCCATAACTGGCTGAAATTGAATGGGGACAAACCCTAGGTGCTGGTGGTGTGGTCCCCTCCTGAACCCTCACTGTGGATTGCTTCTTTTTGCCCCTCTTCTCTTGGCCCTCTCCCTAAGGCTTCCCCTAAGGTAAATAATCTTGGCGTGATTGTGTCAGCTGATTTCTCCCTAACAGCCCAAGTAGCCTTGGTGTGCCAGCAGGGTCACTTTCAGCTTAACATTTTGAGGAAAGTACTCCATCTGATTCCAACATCACTCCATCCTCCTGTAGTGGCAGCTATGATTCTCAGCAGGCTGGATTACTGCAATTCCCTGTACGTGGTGCAACCTAAGGGGCTGGTTGGCAGCCTTCAACGCCTTCAAAATCTGGCGGTGAGGCTAGCTACAGGTACCCCCTATGGATCCCATATAACTCCTGTGCAGCGCTCTCTCCATGTGCCCATGGCACAACATGTTCAGTTTAAGGCCCTCTGTATCGTTCATCGGGCTGTGCACCGTATAGGTGCTGAGTACCTATCTGCCAAATTTGAATGATATGTACCCAATCAGCCTTTATGCTCAGCCTCTGCAGGTATGCTTTGCGTACTCCTTTATCGCTGCTCTCAAATGGGTGGCAATGCGTTCTCTGTCTCAGTGGCACTGGTGTGGAACGGCCTTCCTTCCATCATTAAACTCCTGCCTAATCATCTGGCTTTTCGGAACGCTATGAAAACTCACCTTTTCTGAAGCCTCTTGTCCCTGGTGCACCTCTATTTCCTGTTTGTTGTGGTCCTGCTTCTCTCCAGTGCCAAGATCCCTCCGGGTGAACGTGCGCTATATAAATAACCATAACATAACATACCATAACATAACATTCGTTCCTGGTAGATGGCAGTGTTTATGAAGGTGTCTCATCATTAGGAAAGCAGAAATGTCCCTATGGGGATATGAAGGGATTGCACACAGTGTGGTGTCAGAGCTGCCCAAGAAGGGTTCACAGCCTTATTTCTGTAATTCTCTAAAATTCAGAATATTTAGGGTATTTAAATATGACTCTTAATTTCTCTCTGACAAATTAAATTTAGGAAACTGACTCAATTCACCTTATCCTGGGATCCTATCCCTTCAAAACTATGACCCCCTAAGTTCATCTATAAACTATGCAATGATGCTCATAGAGGACATTAATTTGATTATGTATTTTATTGGTCAGCAAATCTAGCAATTATTCTGTTGTTGATCTGTGAAATCCATTGTACACAGAGTTCACAGATTCAACAAGATCCTTTTATTTCTGGGATGGACTGGGTAATCACTGTAAGCATTTCTAATCTGTTGAGGTAACTATCATCTGCAATGTATTTTGGAAGTGCATTGGGATGTAACTTTATTTTTGTATCTTTTAAACAGACTGTAGACAGCCAATATGCTCAGGCCCACTTGTCAGCTAGGTGACTGACTTAGACAATTCTCTCCTTTCTATGTATAATATGGATGGCAATATCTGCAGAGCTCTAGGAAACAAATCCACTTCTAGGCAATTTGGCGTCACTTTGAGGTAATGCAATCCCTCTGCTTTATTTCCAGTTCATATCAGGGCCTTTATAAATTACATCTGCTCTCTGCTTCCTTCTCCAATTCTGATAATGTCCTCTTGTATGTGTGTATATAACCTAATGTGCTATGATGTGGCAAAGGTTTAATTGGCTGAACGTTGTGATTGGTTCTTGTCACTCTATGACATGTTGTGATATTGAGAAATCCACCCCTAATCTCTGATTTGCTTTGAGCATGCACATTGCTTGTAGTGCGGTGAGTCTCTGAGATTTCAAATGTCCCTTTGCCTGGTGTAATAATTACATATTTAACTTCAGTATCCAGTTTAACTTGGCACTAACATCATCAACAGGAATGTTAATGTTGAAATAACTGTGATGCTTAATGAACTCACTCTGTAAATACTTAATCTTCCAATTTGCAGAATTGCACATTAGATGATAAAATAGACACAATGCTGATGTCCCTGGAATATATTAAAACAGGAAAGTTAAGTTCTTTATTGCATGCAAAACTCACTTGATTCTGGTTGAAACTGATATTTTATGAAGGCCGACATTCTCCCGTTTACACATATATGCATGCTATTTTCATGTAATTTATTTCTAAAGAGTAAAGGACATTACAAAATTCTAAATGTGCATGGATTTGAATATTTTCTTAATTATTTATTTATACAAATTATATTATAACAATGAACAGTCCATCAAAGCAAATTTACAAGAATCAAAACAATGTAACAACATGCAGAAACACAATATACACATTTACAGAAAAACAAACTAAAAATAACTAGTACATATTCAAAAAGTCATCCCAAATCTTTGCATGTAATGACAGTTTCCCTTGTCTCTTGTAAATCACTCTTTCCATATTTGCAAGACTGCTCATCCCATCAATCCGATCATCGACAGTCGGTGCAACCTGGGATTTCCAGCCTCTTAACACCATCTTTTTGGCCACTCCTGCTCCACGAAGCAATATTATTTTTTGAGAGACAGAAAGGTCCTAAATCAACTCATCACCGCCCAAGATCATTGTTTTCAAATCCAATGCAACATCCAAATTCAGAACACGTAAAGAGATGCAACATACGTCCTGCCAAAATCCCCGTACTCTCACACAATCCCACAGCAAATGTTCCAAACTACCCAATCCATTACCACAACACCAGCATTCATCCGGCTCCACCATATCTCTCTTAACCAGACGTTCTGGACTCCAAAACACTCTGTTGAGTATCTTTATTTGTCTCAAGCGTTCCCCCAAATTTACAGAACATAGTTTAACATCAGCACACATCTCCAACCACATCTCAGGCTTAATCTCACACCCCAATCTCCTGCCCCAATCAGCTCCCAATTCAGAATTCTCTTTATAAGCAGACACAATTTGATTGTATATCCTGCTAGCAATTGAACCACATCCTGGCTCTCTCTCCTTAAGAAAGAGATACATCATTGTACCCCCTTGACCTGCCACATCACTTAAACATCTTTTCAATTTTCTGAAATCATCAGCTTGGAAATTTTCAATGTTAAATTTCTCATATAACTCTCTTTTTCCAATCCACTCACCATCCTTAATGACATCGCCAATCCAGTATATACCACTCAGAAATCCCTCCGGCCAGAATAGAGTCTTTCCCCCAACAGTAATGGACAGATTCAGCCAAATCGAAGCATTGGTGGTTTTCAAAGCATCCAATCCCACCAATTCATGTATATTGTTCCAAGTCTCTCTCAAAAAGACTGTCAATGGCATTTTCCTACATAACCTGTTTGTGGCCATGAGAATCGCCATAGGAGGCAGCGGGCCCAATAAACTCGCCTCTGCGATAGCCCATTTATCAGGTGATTCCTTCAAAAAGGGTACAATAAAATGACTAGAGAAAGCCAAATGGTATGCTTTGAAATTTGGGACTCCCAGTCCCCCTTTTTCTACAGGCAACTGAAGTTTCTACAATTTTAACCAAGGCGGCTTGTTGTCCCAGAGAAAGGACTGTAACAAACCATCAATTTTCTTCCAATAAAATCGACTAATTTTCACCGGAAGCATACCTAGGATGTCATTAACTCTCGGAGCAGCATTCATTTTTAGAGCATTCACCTTGCCCATAGGGATAAATGAAGCAGAGACCACCTCTGCGAGTTCATTTTTAAATCACTAGACACCTCGTTCATATTCATCCCTGCCATGTCATCCACCAATGGGGTCAGCCAAACACCCAGGTACTTCAGTTTACTGTCACACCACTGAAAACCCAGTCTAGTAATTGAACTCTTATCACAGTATCCAGATATTGGTAACACCTCAGATTTGGTCAAATTTACCTGGTACCCCGCAACATCATGAAACCTGTTTAATACATTTAACAAGGAAGGTAGTGACACTTTCAAATTCCGTAACAGTAGTAGCAGATCATCCGCATAAAACCATAATTTTTGCTCAACTCCAGGAAACTTTAGGCCTTGGACTTCCGCGTCACATCTCAAAGCTATTGCCAAAGGTTCCATGGCCAAAACAAATAAAAGAGAAGACACACCCCTGTCTTAGTACCTCTCTGCAACTCAAAAGAATCAGATAGTTGGCCATTTCTTCTAACCTTGGCCGTCGGACATGCATATAACAGGGAAATCCAGGTTATAAAGTCCTCTCCCAAGTTCATAGCACATACGACCGAAAAAGATGCTTCCAGTCAACTCGATCAAATGCCTTTCCCGCGTCCAGAGAGAACACTTCCAAGCTACGGGCATGTGTCATCGTCATCAACAAGTTCCTCATATTACTAGATGTTCTACGTCTTTGAACAAAACCTGACTGATCACTAATAAATGATCCAAGGGTAAGGCTAACAACTTCGCCAATATTTTGTTGTCCGTATTTATTAAGCTGATCGGACGATAGCTAGAAGTCAAGCTGTTATCTTTACCTTTCTTAAGAAAAACCAGATCAGTGTTTTGGGCCACGTATTGACCTGGTTTGGCTCCTTCTTGATGGACAGATCCAAACTCTTTCCCTGCCACCTTTCTTTTCTAAACCCTCACATCTCAGTTGTGGTCTCCCCTAGGGTTCTGCCTTGTCCCCCATTCTTTTCAATATCTACATCTTTCTGCTGGTTTGCCTCATCCACTCCCTCGGCATCAGGTGCTACTTGTACGTGGATGATACCCAGATGTTGATCTGCTTAATCTGTATCCGGCCAGGATGTCAGCGTGCCTATATAAGTGCCTGACTGCCGTTGGTGAGTGGATTGGCCATAACTGGCTGAAATTGAATGGGGACAAACCCTAGGTGCTGGTGGTGTGTTCCCCTCCTGAACCCTCACTGTGGATTGCTTCTTTTTGCCCCTCTTCTCTTGGCCCTCTCCCTAAGGCTTCCCCTAAGGTAAATAATCTTTGCGTGATTGTGTCAGCTGATTTCTCCCTAACAGCCCAAGTAGCCTTGGTGTGCCAGCAGGGTCACTTTCAGCTTAACATTTTGAGGAAAGTACTCCATCTGATTCCAACATCACTCCATCCTCCTGTAGTGGCAGCTATGATTCTCAGCAGGCTGGATTACTGCAATTCCCTGTACGTGGTGCAACCTAAGGGGCTGGTTGGCAGCCTTCAACGCCTTCAAAATCTGGCGGTGAGGCTAGCTACAGGTACCCCCTATGGATCCCATATAACTCCTGTGCAGCGCTCTCTCCATGTGCCCATGGCACAACATGTTCAGTTTAAGGCCCTCTGTATCGTTCATCGGGCTGTGCACCGTATAGGTGCTGAGTACCTATCTGCCAAATTTGAATGATATGTACCCAATCAGCCTTTATGCTCAGCCTCTGCAGGTATGCTTTGCGTACTCCTTTATCGCTGCTCTCAAATGGGTGGCAATGCGTTCTCTGTCTCAGTGGCACTGGTGTGGAACGGCCTTCCTTCCATCATTAAACTCCTGCCTAATCATCTGGCTTTTCGGAATGCTATGAAAACTCACCTTTTCTGAAGCCTCTTGTCCCTGGTGCACCTCTATTTCCTGTTTGTTGTGGTCCTGCTTCTCTCCAGTGCCAAGATCCCTCCGGGTGAACGTGCGCTATATAAATAACCATAACATAACATACCATAACATAACATTCGTTCCTGGTAGATGGCAGTGTTTATGAAGGTGTCTCATCATTAGGAAAGCAGAAATGTCCCTATGGGGATATGAAGGGATTGCACACAGTGTGGTGTCAGAGCTGCCCAAGAAGGGTTCACAGCCTTATTTCTGTAATTCTCTAAAATTCAGAATATTTAGGGTATTTAAATATGACTCTTAATTTCTCTCTGACAAATTAAATTTAGGAAACTGACTCAATTCACCTTATCCTGGGATCCTATCCCTTCAAAACTATGACCCCCTAAGTTCATCTATAAACTATGCAATGATGCTCCTAGAGGACATTAATTTGATTATGTATTTTATTGGTCAGCAAATCTAGCAATTATTCTGTTGTTGATCTGTGAAATCCATTGTACACAGAGTTCACAGATTCAACAAGATCCTTTTATTTCTGGGATGGACTGGGTAATCACTGTAAGCATTTCTAATCTGTTGAGGTAACTATCATCTGCAATGTATTTTGGAAGTGCATTGGGATGTAACTTTATTTTTGTATCTTTTAAACAGACTGTAGACAGCCAATATGCTCAGGCCCACTTGTCAGCTAGGTGACTGACTTAGACAATTCTCTCCTTTCTATGTATAATATGGATGGCAATATCTGCAGAGCTCTAGGAAACGAATCCACTTCTAGGCAATTTGGCGTCACTTTGAGGTAATGCAATCCCTCTGCTTTATTTCCAGTTCATATCAGGGCCTTTATAAATTACATCTGCTCTCTGCTTCCTTCTCCAATTCTGATAATGTCCTCTTGTATGTGTGTATATAACCTAATGTGCTATGATGTGGCAAAGGTTTAATTGGCTGAACATTGTGATTGGTTCTTGTTACTCTATGACATGTTGTGATATTGAGAAATCCACCCCTAATCTCTGATTTGCTTTGAGCATACACATTGCTTGTAGTGGGGTGAGTCTCTGAGATTTCAAATGTCCCTTTGCCTGGTGTAATAATTACATATTTAACTTCAGTATCCAGTTTAACTTGGCACTAACATCATCAACAGGAATGTTAATGTTCAAATAACTGTGATGCTTAATGAACTCACTCTGTAAATACTTAATCTTCCAATTTGCAGAATTGCACATTAGATGATAAAATAGACACAATGCTGATGTCCCTGGAATATATTAAAACAGGAAAGTTAAGTTCTTTATTGCATGCAAAACTCACTTGATTCTGGTTGAAACTGATATTTTATGAAGGCCGACATTCTCCCGTTTACACATATATGCATGCTATTTTCATGTAATTTATTTCTAAAGAGTAAAGGACATTACAAAATTCTAAATGTGCATGGATTGGAATATTTTCTTAATTATTTATTTATACAAATTATATAATAACAATGAACAGTCCATCAAAGCAAATTTACAAGAATCAAAACAATGTAACAACATGCAGAAACACAATATACACATTTACAGAAAAACAAACTAAAAATAACTAGTACATATTCAAAAAGTCATCCCAAATCTTTGCATGTAATGACAGTTTCCCTTGTCTCTTATAAATCACTCTTTCCATATTTGCAAGACTGCACATCCCATCAATCCGATCATCGACAGTCGGTGCAACCTGGGATTTCCAGCCTCTTAACACCATATTTTTGGCCACTCCTGCTCCACGAAGCAATATTATTTTTTGAGAGACAGAAAGGTCCTAAATCAACTCATCACCTCCCAAGATCATTGTTTTCAAATCCAATGCAACATCCAAATTCAGAACACGTAAAGAGATGCAACATACGTCCTGCCAAAGTCCCCGTACTCTCACACAATCCCACAGCAAATGTTCCAAACTACCCAATCCATTACCACAACACCAGCATTCATCCGGCTCCACCATATCTCTCTTAAACAGACGTTCTGGACTCCAAAACACTCTGTTTAGTATCTTTATTTGTCTCAAGCGTTCCCCCAAATTTACAGAACATAGTTTAACATCAGCACACATCTCCAACCACATCTCAGGCTTAATCTCACACCCCAATCTCCTGCCCCAATCAGCTCTCAATTCAGAATTCTCTTTATAAGCAGACACAATTTGATTGTATATCCTTCTAGCAATTGAACCACATCCTGGCTCTCTCTCCTTAAGAAAGAGATACATCATTGTACCCCCTTGACCTGCCACATCACTTAAACATCTTTTCAATTTTCTGAAATCATCAGCTTGGAAATTTTCAATGTTAAATTTCTCATATAACTCTCTTTTTCCAATCCACTCTCCATCCTTAATGACATTGCCAATCCAGTATATACCACTCAGAAATCACTCCGGCCAGAATAGAGTCTTTCCCCCAACAGTAATGGACAGATTCAGCCAAATCGAAGCATTGGTGGTTTTCAAAGCATCCAATCCCACCAATTCATGTATATTGTTCCAAGTCTCTCTCAAAAAGACTGTCAATGGCATTTTCCTACATAACCTGTTTGTGGCCATGAGAATCGCCATAGGAGGCAGCGGGCCCAATAAACTCGCCTCTGCGATAGCCCATTTATCAGGTGATTCCTTCAAAAAGGGTACAATAAAATGACTAGAGAAAGCCAAATGGTATGCTTTGAAATTTGGGACTCCCAGTCCCCCTTTTTCTACAGGCAACTGACGTTTCTACGATTTTAACCAAGGCGGCTTGTTGTCCCAGAGAAAGGACTGTAACAAACCATCAATTTTCTTCCAATAAAATTGACTAATTTTCACCGGAAGCATACCTAGGATGTCATTAACTCTCGGAGCAGCATTCATTTTTAGAGCATTCACCTTGCCCATAGGGATAAATGAAGCAGAGACCACCTCTGCGAGTTCATTTTTAAATCACTAGACACCTCGTTCATATTCATCCCTGCCATGTCATCCACCAATGGGGTCAGCCAAACACCCAGGTACTTCAGTTTACTGTCACACCACTGAAAACCCAGTCTAGTAATTGAACTCTTATCACAGTATCCAGATATTGGTAACACCTCAGATTTGGTCAAATTTACCTGGTACCCCGCAACATCATGAAACCTGTTTAATACATTTAACAAGGAAGGTAGTGACACTTTCAAATTCCGTAACAATAGTAGCAGATCATCCGCATAAAACCATAATTTTTGCTCAACTCCATGAAACTTTAGGCCTTGGACTTCCGCGTCACATCTCAAAGCTATTGCCAAAGGTTCCATGGCCAAAACAAATAAAAGAGAAGACACACCCCTGTCTTAGTACCTCTCTGCAACTCAAAAGAATCAGATAGTTGGCCATTTCTTCTAACCTTGGCCGTCGGACATGCATATAACAGGGAAATCCAGGTTATAAAGTCCTCTCCCAAGTTCATAGCACATACGACCGAAAAAGATGCTTCCAGTCAACTCGATCAAATGCCTTTCCCGCGTCCAGAGAGAACACTTCCAAGCTACGGGCATGTGTCATCGTCATCAACAAGTTCCTCATATTACTAGATGTTCTACGTCTTTGAACAAAACCTGACTGATCACTAATAAATGATCCAAGGGTAAGGCTAACAACTTCGCCAATATTTTGTTGTCCGTATTTATTAAGCTGATCGGACGATAGCTAGAAGTCAAGCTGTTATCTTTACCTTTCTTAAGAAAAACCAGATCAGTGTTTTGGGCCACGTATTGACCTGGTTTGGCTCCTTCTTGATGGACAGATCCGAACTCTTTCCCTGCCACCTTTCTTTTCTAAACCCTCACATCTCAGTTGTGGTCTCCCCTAGGGTTCTGCCTTGTCCCCCATTCTTTTCAATATCTACATCTTTCTGCTGGTTTGCCTCATCCACTCCCTCGGCATCAGGTGCTACTTGTACGTGGATGATACCCAGCTGTTGATCTGCTTAATCTGGATCCGGACAGGATGTTAGCGTGCCTATATAAGTGCCTGACTGCCGTTGGTGAGTGGATTGGCCATAACTGGCTGAAATTGAATGGGGACAAACCCTAGGTGCTGGTGGTGTGTTCCCCTCCTGAACCCTCACTGTGGATTGCTTCTTTTTGCCCCTCTTCTCTTGGCCCTCTCCCTAAGGCTTCCCCTAAGGTAAATAATCTTTGCGTGATTGTGTCAGCTGATTTCTCCCTAACAGCCCAAGTAGCCTTGGTGTGCCAGCAGGGTCACTTTCAGCTTAACATTTTGAGGAAAGTACTCCATCTGATTCCAACATCACTCCATCCTCCTGTAGTGGCAGCTATGATTCTCAGCAGGCTGGATTACTGCAATTCCCTGTACGTGGTGCAACCTAAGGGGCTGGTTGGCAGCCTTCAACGCCTTCAAAATCTGGCGGTGAGGCTAGCTACAGGTACCCCCTATGGATCCCATATAACTCCTGTGCAGCGCTCTCTCCATGTGCCCATGGCACAACATGTTCAGTTTAAGGCCCTCTGTATCGTTCATCGGGCTGTGCACCGTATAGGTGCTGAGTACCTATCTGCCAAATTTGAATGATATGTACCCAATCAGCCTTTATGCTCAGCCTCTGCAGGTATGCTTTGCGTACTCCTTTATCGCTGCTCTCAAATGGGTGGCAATGCGTTCTCTGTCTCAGTGGCACTGGTGTGGAACGGCCTTCCTTCCATCATTAAACTCCTGCCTAATCATCTGGCTTTTCGGAACGCTATGAAAACTCACCTTTTCTGAAGCCTCTTGTCCCTGGTGCACCTCTATTTCCTGTTTGTTGTGGTCCTGCTTCTCTCCAGTGCCAAGATCCCTCCGGGTGAACGTGCGCTATATAAATAACCATAACATAACATACCATAACATAACATTCGTTCCTGGTAGATGGCAGTGTTTATGAAGGTGTCTCATCATTAGGAAAGCAGAAATGTCCCTATGGGGATATGAAGGGATTGCACACAGTGTGGTGTCAGAGCTGCCCAAGAAGGGTTCACAGCCTTATTTCTGTAATTCTCTAAAATTCAGAATATTTAGGGTATTTAAATATGACTCTTAATTTCTCTCTGACAAATTAAATTTAGGAAACTGACTCAATTCACCTTATCCTGGGATCCTATCCCTTCAAAACTATGACCCCCTAAGTTCATCTATAAACTATGCAATGATGCTCATAGAGGACATTAATTTGATTATGTATTTTATTGGTCAGCAAATCTAGCAATTATTCTGTTGTTGATCTGTGAAATCCATTGTACACAGAGTTCACAGATTCAACAAGATCCTTTTATTTCTGGGATGGACTGGGTAATCACTGTAAGCATTTCTAATCTGTTGAGGTAACTATCATCTGCAATGTATTTTGGAAGTGCATTGGGATGTAACTTTATTTTTGTATCTTTTAAACAGACTGTAGACAGCCAATATGCTCAGGCCCACTTGTCAGCTAGGTGACTGACTTAGACAATTCTCTCCTTTCTATGTATAATATGGATGGCAATATCTGCAGAGCTCTAGGAAACAAATCCACTTCTAGGCAATTTGGCGTCACTTTGAGGTAATGCAATCCCTCTGCTTTATTTCCAGTTCATATCAGGGCCTTTATAAATTACATCTGCTCTCTGCTTCCTTCTCCAATTCTGATAATGTCCTCTTGTATGTGTGTATATAACCTAATGTGCTATGATGTGGCAAAGGTTTAATTGGCTGAACGTTGTGATTGGTTCTTGTCACTCTATGACATGTTGTGATATTGAGAAATCCACCCCTAATCTCTGATTTGCTTTGAGCATGCACATTGCTTGTAGTGCGGTGAGTCTCTGAGATTTCAAATGTCCCTTTGCCTGGTGTAATAATTACATATTTAACTTCAGTATCCAGTTTAACTTGGCACTAACATCATCAACAGGAATGTTAATGTTGAAATAACTGTGATGCTTAATGAACTCACTCTGTAAATACTTAATCTTCCAATTTGCAGAATTGCACATTAGATGATAAAATAGACACAATGCTGATGTCCCTGGAATATATTAAAACAGGAAAGTTAAGTTCTTTATTGCATGCAAAACTCACTTGATTCTGGTTGAAACTGATATTTTATGAAGGCCGACATTCTCCCGTTTACACATATATGCATGCTATTTTCATGTAATTTATTTCTAAAGAGTAAAGGACATTACAAAATTCTAAATGTGCATGGATTTGAATATTTTCTTAATTATTTATTTATACAAATTATATTATAACAATGAACAGTCCATCAAAGCAAATTTACAAGAATCAAAACAATGTAACAACATGCAGAAACACAATATACACATTTACAGAAAAACAAACTAAAAATAACTAGTACATATTCAAAAAGTCATCCCAAATCTTTGCATGTAATGACAGTTTCCCTTGTCTCTTGTAAATCACTCTTTCCATATTTGCAAGACTGCTCATCCCATCAATCCGATCATCGACAGTCGGTGCAACCTGGGATTTCCAGCCTCTTAACACCATCTTTTTGGCCACTCCTGCTCCACGAAGCAATATTATTTTTTGAGAGACAGAAAGGTCCTAAATCAACTCATCACCGCCCAAGATCATTGTTTTCAAATCCAATGCAACATCCAAATTCAGAACACGTAAAGAGATGCAACATACGTCCTGCCAAAATCCCCGTACTCTCACACAATCCCACAGCAAATGTTCCAAACTACCCAATCCATTACCACAACACCAGCATTCATCCGGCTCCACCATATCTCTCTTAACCAGACGTTCTGGACTCCAAAACACTCTGTTGAGTATCTTTATTTGTCTCAAGCGTTCCCCCAAATTTACAGAACATAGTTTAACATCAGCACACATCTCCAACCACATCTCAGGCTTAATCTCACACCCCAATCTCCTGCCCCAATCAGCTCCCAATTCAGAATTCTCTTTATAAGCAGACACAATTTGATTGTATATCCTGCTAGCAATTGAACCACATCCTGGCTCTCTCTCCTTAAGAAAGAGATACATCATTGTACCCCCTTGACCTGCCACATCACTTAAACATCTTTTCAATTTTCTGAAATCATCAGCTTGGAAATTTTCAATGTTAAATTTCTCATATAACTCTCTTTTTCCAATCCACTCACCATCCTTAATGACATCGCCAATCCAGTATATACCACTCAGAAATCACTCCGGCCAGAATAGAGTCTTTCCCCCAACAGTAATGGACAGATTCAGCCAAATCGAAGCATTGGTGGTTTTCAAAGCATCCAATCCCACCAATTCATGTATATTGTTCCACGTCTCTCTCAAAAAGACTGTCAATGGCATTTTCCTACATAACCTGTTTGTGGCCATGAGAATCGCCATAGGAGGCAGCGGGCCCAATAAACTCGCCTCTGCGATAGCCCATTTATCAGGTGATTCCTTCAAAAAGGGTACAATAAAATGACTAGAGAAAGCCAAATGGTATGCTTTGAAATTTGGGACTCCCAGTCCCCCTTTTTCTACAGGCAACTGAAGTTTCTACAATTTTAACCAAGGCGGCTTGTTGTCCCAGAGAAAGGACTGTAACAAACCATCAATTTTCTTCCAATAAAATTGACTAATTTTCACCGGAAGCATACCTAGGATGTCATTAACTCTCGGAGCAGCATTCATTTTTAGAGCATTCACCTTGCCCATAGGGATAAATGAAGCAGAGACCACCTCTGCGAGTTCATTTTTAAATCACTAGACACCTCGTTCATATTCATCCCTGCCATGTCATCCACCAATGGGGTCAGCCAAACACCCAGGTACTTCAGTTTACTGTTACACCACTGAAAACCCAGTCTAGTAATTGAACTCTTATCACAGTATCCAGATATTGGTAACACCTCAGATTTGGTCAAATTTACCTGGTACCCCGCAACATCATGAAACCTGTTTAATACATTTAACAAGGAAGGTAGTGACACTTTCAAATTCCGTAACAGTTGTAGCAGATCATCCGCATAAAACCATAATTTTTGCTCAACTCCATGAAACTTTAGGCCTTGGACTTCCGCGTCACATCTCAAAGCTATTGCCAAAGGTTCCATGGCCAAAACAAATAAAAGAGAAGACACACCCCTGTCTTAGTACCTCTCTGCAACTCAAAAGAATCAGATAGTTGGCCATTTCTTCTAACCTTGGCCGTCGGACATGCATATAACAGGGAAATCCAGGTTATAAAGTCCTCTCCCAAGTTCATAGCACATACGACCGAAAAAGATGCTTCCAGTCAACTCGATCAAATGCCTTTCCCGCGTCCAGAGAGAACACTTCCAAGCTACGGGCATGTGTCATCGTCATCAACAAGTTCCTCATATTACTAGATGTTCTACGTCTTTGAACAAAACCTGACTGATCACTAATAAATGATCCAAGGGTAAGGCTAACAACTTCGCCAATATTTTGTTGTCCGTATTTATTAAGCTGATCGGACGATAGCTAGAAGTCAAGCTGTTATCTTTACCTTTCTTAAGAAAAACCAGATTAGTGTTTTGGGCCACGTATTGACCTGGTTTGGCTCCTTCTTGATGGACAGATCCAAACTCTTTCCCTGCCACCTTTCTTTTCTAAACCCTCACATCTCAGTTGTGGTCTCCCCTAGGGTTCTGCCTTGTCCCCCATTCTTTTCAATATCTACATCTTTCTGCTGGTTTGCCTCATCCACTCCCTCGGCATCAGGTGCTACTTGTACGTGGATGATACCCAGCTGTTGATCTGCTTAATCTGGATCCGGACAGGATGTCAGCGTGCCTATATAAGTGCCTGACTGCCGTTGGTGAATGGATTGGCCATAACTGGCTGAAATTGAATGGGGACAAACCCTAGGTGCTGGTGGTGTGTTCCCCTCCTGAACCCTCACTGTGGATTGCTTCTTTTTGCCCCTCTTCTCTTGGCCCTCTCCCTAAGGCTTCCCCTAAGGTAAATAATCTTGGCGTGATTGTGTCAGCTGATTTCTCCCTAACAGCCCAAGTAGCCTTGGTGTGCCAGCAGGGTCACTTTCAGCTTAACATTTTGAGGAAAGTACTCCATCTGATTCCAACATCACTCCATCCTCCTGTAGTGGCAGCTATGATTCTCAGCAGGCTGGATTACTGCAATTCCCTGTACGTGGTGCAACCTAAGGGGCTGGTTGGCAGCCTTCAACGCCTTCAAAATCTGGCGGTGAGGCTAGCTACAGGTACCCCCTATGGATCCCATATAACTCCTGTGCAGCGCTCTCTCCATGTGCCCATGGCACAACATGTTCAGTTTAAGGCCCTCTGTATCGTTCATCGGGCTGTGCACCGTATAGGTGCTGAGTACCTATCTGCCAAATTTGAATGATATGTACCCAATCAGCCTTTATGCTCAGCCTCTGCAGGTATGCTTTGCGTACTCCTTTATCGCTGCTCTCAAATGGGTGGCAATGCGTTCTCTGTCTCAGTGGCACTGGTGTGGAACGGCCTTCCTTCCATCATTAAACTCCTGCCTAATCATCTGGCTTTTCGGAACGCTATGAAAACTCACCTTTTCTGAAGCCTCTTGTCCCTGGTGCACCTCTATTTCCTGTTTGTTGTGGTCCTGCTTCTCTCCAGTGCCAAGATCCCTCCGGGTGAACGTGCGCTATATAAATAACCATAACATAACATACCATAACATAACATTCGTTCCTGGTAGATGGCAGTGTTTATGAAGGTGTCTCATCATTAGGAAAGCAGAAATGTCCCTATGGGGATATGAAGGGATTGCACACAGTGTGGTGTCAGAGCTGCCCAAGAAGGGTTCACAGCCTTATTTCTGTAATTCTCTAAAATTCAGAATATTTAGGGTATTTAAATATGACTCTTAATTTCTCTCTGACAAATTAAATTTAGGAAACTGACTCAATTCACCTTATCCTGGGATCTTATCCCTTCAAAACTATGACCCCCTAAGTTCATCTATAAACTATGCAATGATGCTCATAGAGGACATTAATTTGATTATGTATTTTATTGGTCAGCAAATCTAGCAATTATTCTGTTGTTGATCTGTGAAATCCATTGTACACAGAGTTCACAGATTCAACAAGATCCTTTTATTTCTGGGATGGACTGGGTAATCACTGTAAGCATTTCTAATCTGTTGAGGTAACTATCATCTGCAATGTATTTTGGAAGTGCATTGGGATGTAACTTTATTTTTGTATCTTTTAAACAGACTGTAGACAGCCAATATGCTCAGGCCCACTTGTCAGCTAGGTGACTGACTTAGACAATTCTCTCCTTTCTATGTATAATATGGATGGCAATATCTGCAGAGCTCTAGGAAACGAATCCACTTCTAGGCAATTTGGCGTCACTTTGAGGTAATGCAATCCCTCTGCTTTATTTCCAGTTCATATCAGGGCCTTTATAAATTACATCTGCTCTCTGCTTCCTTCTCCAATTCTGATAATGTCCTCTTGTATGTGTGTATATAACCTAATGTGCTATGATGTGGCAAAGGTTTAATTGGCTGAACATTGTGATTGGTTCTTGTTACTCTATGACATGTTGTGATATTGAGAAATCCACCCCTAATCTCTGATTTGCTTTGAGCATGCACATTGCTTGTAGTGGGGTGAGTCTCTGAGATTTCAAAATGTCCCTTTGCCTGGTGTAATAATTACATATTTAACTTCAGTATCCAGTTTAACTTGGCACTAACATCATCAACAGGAATGTTAATGTTGAAATAACTGTGATGCTTAATGAACTCACTCTGTAAATACTTAATCTTCCAATTTGCAGAATTGCACATTAGATGATAAAATAGACACAATGCTGATGTCCCTGGAATATATTAAAACAGGAAAGTTAAGTTCTTTATTGCATGCAAAACTCACTTGATTCTGGTTGAAACTGATATTTTATGAAGGCCGACATTTTCCCGTTTACACATATATGCATGCTATTTTCATGTAATTTATTTCTAAAGAGTAAAGGACATTACAAAATTCTAAATGTGCATGGATTGGAATATTTTCTTAATTATTTATTTATACAAATTATATAATAACAATGAACAGTCCATCAAAGCAAATTTACAAGAATCAAAACAATGTAACAACATGCAGAAACACAATATACACATTTACAGAAAAACAAACTAAAAATAACTAGTACATATTCAAAAAGTCATCCCAAATCTTTGCATGTAATGACAGTTTCCCTTGTCTCTTATAAATCACTCTTTCCATATTTGCAAGACTGCACATCCCATCAATCCGATCATCGACAGTCGGTGCAACCTGGGATTTCCAGCCTCTTAACACCATCTTTTTGGCCACTCCTGCTCCACGAAGCAATATTATTTTTTGAGAGACAGAAAGGTCCTAAATCAACTCATCACCTCCCAAGATCATTGTTTTCAAATCCAATGCAACATCCAAATTCAGAACACGTAAAGAGATGCAACATACGTCCTGCCAAAATCCCCGTACTCTCACACAATCCCACAGCAAATGTTCCAAACTACCCAATCCATTACCACAACACCAGCATTCATCCGGCTCCACCATATCTCTCTTAAACAGACGTTCTGGACTCCAAAACACTCTGTTTAGTATCTTTATTTGTCTCAAGCGTTCCCCCAAATTTACAGAACATAGTTTAACATCAGCACACATCTCCAACCACATCTCAGGCTTAATCTCACACCCCAATCTCCTGCCCCAATCAGCTCTCAATTCAGAATTCTCTTTATAAGCAGACACAATTTGATTGTATATCCTTCTAGCAATTGAACCACATCCTGGCTCTCTCTCCTTAAGAAAGAGATACATCATTGTACCCCCTTGACCTGCCACATCACTTAAACATCTTTTCAATTTTCTGAAATCATCAGCTTGGAAATTTTCAATGTTAAATTTCTCATATAACTCTCTTTTTCCAATCCACTCTCCATCCTTAATGACATCGCCAATCCAGTATATACCACTCAGAAATCACTCCGGCCAGAATAGAGTCTTTCCCCCAACAGTAATGGACAGATTCAGCCAAATCGAAGCATTGGTGGTTTTCAAAGCATCCAATCCCACCAATCCATGTATATTGTTCCAAGTCTCTCTCAAAAAGACTGTCAATGGCATTTTCCTACATAACCTGTTTGTGGCCATGTGAATCGCCATAGGAGGCAGCGGGCCCAATAAACTCGCCTCTGCGATAGCCCATTTATCAGGTGATTCCTTCAAAAAGGGTACAATAAAATGACTAGAGAAGGCCAAATGGTATGCTTTGAAATTCGGGACTCCCAGTCCCCCTTTTTCTACAGGCAACTGAAGTTTCTACAATTTTACCAAGGTGGCTTGTTGTCCCAGAGAAAGGACTGTAACAAACCATCAATTTTCTTCCAATAAAATTGACTAATTTTCACCGGAAGCATACCTAGGATGTCATTAACTCTCGGAGCAGCATTCATTTTTAGAGCATTCACCTTGCCCATAGGGATAAATGAAGCAGAGACCACCTCTGCGAGTTCATTTTTAAATCACTAGACACCTCGTTCATATTCATCCCTGCCATGTCATCCACCAATGGGGTCAGCCAAACACCCAGGTACTTCAGTTTACTGTCACACCACTGAAAACCCAGTCTAGTAATTGAACTCTTATCACAGTATCCAGATATTGGTAACACCTCAGATTTGGTCAAATTTACCTGGTACCCCGCAACATCATGAAACCTGTTTAATACATTTAACAAGGAAGGTAGTGACACTTTCAAATTCCGTAACAATAGTAGCAGATCATCCGCATAAAACCATAATTTTTGCTCAACTCCATGAAACCTTAGGCCTTGGACTTCCGCGTCACATCTCAAAGCTATTGCCAAAGGTTCCATGGCCAAAACAAATAAAAGAGAAGACACACCCCTGTCTTAGTACCTCTCTGCAACTCAAAAGAATCAGATAGTTGGCCATTTCTTCTAACCTTGGCCGTCGGACATGCATATAACAGGGAAATCCAGGTTATAAAGTCCTCTCCCAAGTTCATAGCACATACGACCGAAAAAGATGCTTCCAGTCAACTCGATCAAATGCCTTTCCCGCGTCCAGAGAGAACACTTCCAAGCTACGGGCATGTGTCATCGTCATCAACAAGTTCCTCATATTACTAGATGTTCTACATCTTTGAACAAAACCTGACTGATCACTAATAAATGATCCTAGGGTAAGGCTAACAACTTCGCCAATATTTTGTTGTCCGTATTTATTAAGCCGATCGGACGATAGCTAGAAGTCAAGCTGTTATCTTTACCTTTCTTAAGAAAAACCAATATAGTTGCATGGTTGGTAGAAGACGGAAGAAGACCCACCTCTCTAGATTCCGTATACATATCCCGCAAAAGCTCCACCGCCGAATCAGGTAATATTTTATAAAACTCGGCAGGAAAGCCATCAGGCCCAGGAGACTTGCCTGAGTTTAGCTTTCCAATTGCAGATCTCAATTCATCAACAGTCACTCCAACATTCAAAATCGAATTTTCCAAATCATCCACTCTAGGAATTTCTAAACCATCACAAAAAGACTCATCCAGACCATTGACACCCAATTCATTTTGATATAGCTTCATGTAGTATTCCTTGAAGGCCCCATTAATCTCCCAAGGGTCAAATGTCACCAAACCGTCCGTCCCCTTTACAGAGGTGATCGCCATTTCCGATTGCTGTAGTCTCACTCTATAGGCAAGCCAACGATCGCATTTTTCCCCATATTCAAAATATGAGCATTTCAACCTGTAAGTTCTTTTTCAGATTTCACTCTCAAAATGTCATTCAATTCTCTCTGCAGTCTTCTAAGTGCCAACCTCTTTTCCGAGTTAGTAGGGTCGCTTAATGAATCAATCGAGATCAGTTTAATACGTTTGTCTAAATCCAGACTGGTCTTCACCAGATTTTTTCTCTTGCTACTAGACAACCCCAAAATAAGGCCCCACATTGTACATTTAAAGGCCTCCCAGACTGTCTTAACGTTGAGCACCTAAGTTCTATTTTCCGCAACAAAGTGATCAGCCTCAGATCTAATCGTATCCACAATTTCCTCATCTTGTAAAATTGAGGTGTTCATTTTCCAAAAAAACGACCTGCTAGTATCGAACTCCAGCTTCACATACAAAAAAACTGGTGCATGATCCGTAACAGCAATACTACCAATCTCACAACCTGCTATGTTCGAAGTCATCGACCCCGCCGTGAGAAACATATCAATACGGGAATGAGTATTATGAGATCCAGAATAAAAGGTGTATTCTCTCAAATCTGAATTACGTACTCTCCAGCAATCTTTGAAATCTAATTCAGATACAACTGACTGAAATGAACAAAATGTAGGATCCCTTCTCAGATTTGTACGAGGTCCGCTTCGATCCATGTTATGATCAATAGCCAGATTAAAATCCCCCCCAGAATAATATTCGGGGAACCATAATCTTGCAACATCTGAGCCACTTTACCAAAATATGATCCATCATCTGAGGAGGGAGCATAGACATTACAAAGAATTGTCTTAACCCCTTGAATATCTGCTAAAAGTGCAATGATCCTGCCTTCATCATCTGAGCGTGAATGTATCACTTTAATCGGGCCTTTTTTTCACACCAAAATTGCCACTCCTCTGCTCTTAGAGGAATAGCATGAGACATAAAAATCCCCCACCCACCTTTTTCGTAACAAATTAACTTCAGCCTTTAACAGATGTGTCTCTTGAAGGAAATAAACATCGCTATGCATATCATGCAAACAATTGAAAATTAGTTGTCGCTTGATTGGATTGGTAAGACTTTTAACATTCCAAGAAGAGAGAGACAAAAGGTCTCCCTTTCCAGAAGGCATTGCAAAGACTTGAGTGAGACAATAATAAAAAAATAATAAAAGAATACCAGTACAACAATACTGCAAAAACTAGAATAACAAACCCTTCCACACCCTCTAAAACAGAAGTATGGATCCAACGTCAACAAGTACTAGAAAAAACCCAAGAACCCCCGGTACTCCTCCCAATCCCTTATCAGCATACAACCTCTTCAACCCATAGATGAAGACTTAAACAATATTCTTAGCAAACCCCAGACCAATGCAACGAATGTAAAATAAAAAACATAAAATAAAATAAAATTAAAAAAGGATCAAATCAAAGCATAAACATTTTGGAAAAACACGTCTGTGTAAAAAAGTATTAAGCACACATGAACAAACACCACCAAAGTAGTATTGTCGATATTGCAGAACAAAATCTCAAAAATCTGCATAAGCAGCACTGTAATTTCCTCATAGTGACTCATGAATAAACCAAAAAATAGATATCAAAGCAACTCTAACAATAAAAATAAAGGAGTAAAAAACAAAAATGAACATTAATTAATAGAAGGAGCTTGCGTTATTACCTTAAACACAATACAATCTAAAAAATATATAAATAATTTTCATTAGTGTAACGGCTGGATTAAATACATTTATACCACGGAGAGGGAAAAAGATCTATACTCCATAAACCACAGCATATCTAACATAAAGCAGAAAGGCAAATCTACAAGCCCTGAGTCATTGTGTAAACGAAATTCCAGAGTAAAACAAAAAAATGCCAACATTTGTAGCTTCATTTCCAGCAATTAGATGTTTTTTAAAAGTACACTGATAAATACTCCACGAACAGTAAAAACAAATATCAAATGGTATGTTGAAGTCACACATCAAGCTTGAAAATGAAAGCATCACAGCTTCACCAATTCATATATTGTATGTAGTAAATGTTCTGTTTGTTCAAGCGGTACCAGTAATATAACTCGACACTGGGGCACAATCTCAGTCAGCAGGCTCCCAGGACAGCTTTGAACATTTTCAACCTTGATTCTCTAAGAAATTATACTTCAACTAACTTTAAGTGAGCTCATTCTGTATTTGTTCCATTTCTTGACAAACATATGTGTGACTTATCTATTTGTTTAAGGTCTCCTTCAGTGATGTCAAATGTTTCCCAATGGGTTTTCCCACTGGGAAAGCTTTACATTTGGATGGCTGCCAAAGAGCTGCTTCAGAATACTGTTGTATATGAAAGTATTATGAAGACTGCAGATAAAGTACAAAAATAGAACAGTTTCGAATTACTGTAAAAACTTACTTTTTCATTCTCTTCTATTGAATGGTTAACACTCTTTAGACAGGTGCATTTTATCAACATGTCAGATTGTGACTAAGGTGAATGAAAATGATGAGATTTTAGAATCAAAGATAACCAGCATCCATGTCAGCATGCATGGATCAATAGAATATTGGTACAAACACTATTCAGACATCCAGTGTATACCATGCAATGTAGGTCCTCCCGCTTCGCTTGTGAATTTAAGTTGTGCAGAGTGTGGTTTGTATGGTCCTGCAGATGTAATTCATGAAAGTAACCAAAATATAGAAGGGGTACAGCTGATGACACTAAATGAGCAGTGATGTTGTCTCATTTTTCTTTCGGCATTAATTTCCAGCTATTCTGCAGTCCATATATAAAGAAATTCTCTATAAGGTATAGGTGAATACATTTTCTGGAGACAAGAGTATCATTCTTATGTAAAACCCCACATTCACCTGCTATTGTAGACACAAGATGCTAGCAAAATTCCCTGACAGCTCTGTAATGGAATTTATAGAAATGCATGTCACATATGCTACTCTTAAAGAAGGCAACAATGCTGAGTTCCGGCCAAAGGTATCACAATTTCAGGCCCACAAGAATGGCAAATACTGCTGTTATAAATATAAAAGTGAAGACAAAAGTGCAGGTTTGGTTTTCCAAGCCAATGGTGCCCTCTCTTCTGTCCAACATAATGTCACTGGCAAATCAGTTAAGAATGTGTATACGGCATATGTATAACTTCAAAAGATACATTTTCCTAATGATTAGAATTCTGTATGTTCTCTGTTATGTACACATTGATAATCAAAAAGTAGATGATAACAAAATTGCTGTTGCACATTATGTTATAGCTTACTTGATCAAGCAGAAAAGAGCAATTCCAAAAGGTTTGGGCTGATTTGTCAGCTGACAAATTGGGAGTAAAAACGGTCTCAGCTTTGGCTTCAAAATGATCACCCTCATAGAGTTGTAGGATGCTTTAATCAGGGGAAATCTGATTCAGGGGAATTTTCCACCCATCCAAAACTAGGCACACCCAATATTCTTTGTTTAATAAAGTCATTTGTATGAATCTTGGACCACTAATTTAATAAAATTGATTCCTTACATTGTCCCTCCTCTTTTGGGGCAAGAAACACACAGGGTTTCACAGAATTTAAATATATTAATCAATTAGAAATAATTGAATCAATTTAAAGATAAATAAATTATGAGTCCATAAAAGGTCAATGATGAAAAACAATGAAAATGAAATCGCAGAGGCCATGACCTAACTACAATCTGGGAAAACACTGGGTCCTAATGGATTCCCAGTCGAGACATTGAAGAAGCTAGGCAGAAACAAGATGGCGACCCCCCTTCATAAGATGTTCATTGCGGCCAGCGAACAAGGCTGTCTTCCGTAGGACCTACGATTTGCCAGCATCGTGGTTATTCCCAAACAAGGTAAACCCCCCGACCCATGTACTTCATATAGGCCGATATCGCTTATCAATGGCGATGCCAAATTTCTAGCTAAAGTACTAGCCACCAGGTTCAAGTCGGCCATATCCTCCCTAATCCACCCTGACCAGTGTGGCTTCATGCCACATAGGTCAACAAGGATGAATCTTCAGTGGCTCCACTTACTCCTGGAGCGAGCCCCAACCCTCGACCCACCACTCGCCCTCCTTGTGATTGATTTCGTGAAGGCGTTTGATTCAGTGATACGGGAAAGCCTATGGACAACAATGAGGCGCAATGGGCATTGGGGAAACGTTTCTTAAATGGGTTTGGCTTCTATACAAAACCCCACAAGCAGAAGTAAGGGTAAATGGCTGGTCCTCAGCAGGGCTGCCCTCTATCCCCCCTCCTCTTTGCCCTGGCAATTAAACCACTAGCCCAATGGCTCCGACAGAATTCCACATGGCACGGGTTCCGATGGCCGAGGGGCGAGAAGATAAGGTCTCCCTTTATGCGGATGACCTATTAATATACCTGAGTGACCCAAACCATGCATGCCCGATAATAACCTGGATGTTGTCTGCCTTTGGTGACATTAGCGGCCTGAAAGTAAACTGGGGGAAATCGGTTCTTTTTCTAGTTAAAGGAGGCAACGTGGCGATTCCCCGACACACACCATATCAAGTGGAGAGGGAAGGGTTTCATCACCTGGGTATCTGGGTCTCCGGCAATCTTGTAGACTAGGTGCCCCGTAATCTGCACCCACTAACTGATCGCTTCGCAGAGGATGTGAAACACTGGATGCTCCTCCCCCTCACACTTCTGGGCAGGGCAGCACTCTTTAAAATGATGGCACTTCCGCGCTTCCTATATGTCCTGCAAAATGCCCCACTAGCGATACCAGACACAGAATTTACCCGAGCTGAACGCCTCCTCAGAAAACTGATATGGAAAGGCAGACAACCCCGCATTAAGCTAGCTACGCTACAAAGATCCGTCTGGGAAAGGGGCATCGGACTCCCTCACCTTAGGTCCTATTACTGGGCTAGCCAGCTAAACCTGCCCAATGATTTGCTTCATAGGCACCGCAAACTCCCCAGACCCCCTCCACGAACTACAACAACACCGATCACGGTCACTTGGAGGCAGGCACACACTCATATAGGCTGGGGGAACAGGATAACACTGGTGCAACCACTATGACATAACTAAATGCTCACAGAAGTGCCGAAATTAGTCGAACAGACTCGGTGGGCGGAGGCTGGGATAACCACAGTAGGTGACGTCATAAAGAACGGTTCCATCCTCCCATTCGAGACACTCCAACATAACTTTGAAATTCCCGAGACCGAGCGATATCGATATATACATTTGGCACATGCACTCAATGGTCACCAGCAGGCACTTATCAATGAAACTGACTGCACGCCCCTGGAACGCAACCTACTCACACAATACATCCCCACCAAAGTCACATCCATCCTATACAAATCCATAAATGCGTTTGCTACTCCGGAGCTGACTAGCCTCAAAACTAAGTGGGAAAGGGATGTTGGTACCATAGAACCTGAGGACTGGATCCAAGTCCATATGCACCCGCGAGAAATCGCAATAGACTCCAATATCCGATTAGTGCAACTCAATATACTCCACCGAGTTTATTATCCCTGTGCGGCTCTGTTCGGCTGGGGGCGAGCAAAAGATCCCAACTGCCTGAGATGCCGGGGAGAGGAGGGCACCTTTATCCACCTTTTATGGGAATGCCCCCAGATTAAAACCTTATGGACCAATGTTGCCAAACTTTGACAAGGATCCTGGGCCGCACAGTGGCGGTAGAACCCGCAACATTGCTATTAGGAGTCCCAGACGAAAACGTCTCGAACAAATGAGAGGGTATTTTTCTAGCTACAGTGATGGGCTTGATAAAAAGAGACATTGCACAAAAGTGGGGAGCCCTGGAGTGCCCGACTCTAGCACAGTGGTCGGCCGAGATGGACATTTGTGCTGCAAGGGAACACAGAATATATACAGCACGAGGATGCCCAACTAAGGCTGCCAAGACCTGGAGGAAATGGGAAGAGGGACTGAACTGAGAACTCAATCCATTTGAGAGGAGGGCGACTGGGAGGGTAAGGGGAAATATAGCAAGAACTACACAGTTACGACATTGACTATGAAGTGGCACAAAAAGCAGGGTGCAGCAAGCCTACTTGGGCTATGGTGGGGGGCGGGAAGGTGTTTGGATGTTGTATGTTTGTTACAAAATCAATAAAATATGATATTAAAAAACATTTAAAAAATGATTAAAAATAATCAACACACTATTAATCTCACCTTTAAATGCTACAGTTATAGAAATAAAGACTTTTGCAACCGACACATCACCACATATATGTTGTGTTTACCCCGGTCACATGCACCATTGACTGGAATGTATAAAGGGCCAGGATAAGACTTTCAGTTGTTAAAATAAAATGAATTAATTTGAACAACCCAGCGTATCCAATTCTCTCTACTTCCCCTTAATTACAAATAGATACCACCCTCTTACTTAATAGGCATGTTCGTATCAACACAGTGAGATGTCCATTTAACTCCTCTAATGATTCTTCCTTGCTAGACGTCATTACGTCAGGAGAGCTCACTATGTACACACAATGGACCTACTATATAAAATATATATATCTTTCCAGAAGCACATACACTTCTGAAATATTCCATTTCTTCTTGGGATGCACAATTAATTTATATATTACCACCTCCCAGTAGTAACAAATAACAGGGTCAGAATTTAACATAATTCCCTTTATAATATCACTCCACTAAGGATTATGTCCCTTTAAATTATACTTACATGTGAATTTCATTTGGCTGTCTCACAAACAGGTGGTCACTCTCAAATGGACTGTTTCAATTATCCTCCTCTAGGAACAGGTGGGCATTAGTAAGCAAGATGGGATCAGCTTTTCTCCAAATCCTGTCTGTGGCCTATCCCTCTGAAGAAGGCCTGGAACATTAACTCCTACTAGGTCTTACTTACTAAAGGAGAGTAATCAATTCCTTCTCCTGCCTGTTGTTATCAATTCTTCTTCCTCTTCATCATTCAGTGAGTGAACAAGTGAGTCTCGCTAGTGAGTGTGTTTTGAATCTTTTATAGTTCAAAAACCTCACCATTTAGAGGTGTGCACAATTTCCCAAATCTAATTGGTCAATGAATGTGATTGGTCAGTGTTCCAAAAGTGACATCACAGTAGACATACCCCTCTGCGGTCATTGGGCAAATTACTGAAGGGGTATCCTGTTGGTAGTAATTTCTACGCCCATTGTCCCTCCCATTTGATGTGATGTAATCTCAGAGATTTCTTGCATTAAACATTTTAACATTCCGAAATAGTTAATTCCAAACATATGACCACTTTACTAATCGGCTAACCAAATGTCTCTCTCTTACATGAATCAAACAATACAACTTTCATCATGATAGCATAATTGGTTAATGGCTTACAGATTTGTCCATTTAACTCACTTCTAGTTTTATATATATATTGTATTCTCATCTCAAAGTAACTGCGATCACTAGGACATATATACCCTGATATGCACTGTTTAGGTGCAATGAAATACAAAATTGCCTAATTTGAAAAATAAAAATGACCTCACCCTAATTCCGTTTTAATTCTAACAAATAGAGCATCTCAAGCTGAACATTTAAAAAGAAAAAATACCATTTAAAAGACACAGTTTGTTCTCATTTTACACACATTGCATGCAGCTTGTTTTTCTGCCCACTACAGAATGTCTGCTATTGGTGTTGTTGATCCAGAGTGGAAAGAATTGGATTAATAACCCAAAGGCCTGTCACTGATAAGGTCCTTTGAAATTTTAAGTTCTTAGGGGTTTTATGACTCTCATTCCTGCCCATCTTGGATCCGTTCTGTGTCTTACAGATTCTAGATAAACACTTTAAGCACAATTTGACAGTAAAGTAGGAGCAATTATCAAACAGGCGCTAAATGCCTTTTTGATAGTTGGCTTACATTGGGGGTATTCCCCGGCTCAGCCTCTAGAGTCATTTGTCATGAAAAGTCAAACGATCATGTGACATTCGGGAGGAATATGAACACAGCATATGTGTTGCACACATCTTGGGCCTTGCTAATTACAGTTTTATTTAAGTGGCTGGAATACATTGCCCATTTTGTTTGCATGTATGTTTTCCAAATGCAGTGCATAGGGTGCAGTTTACATGTTGTTTTTAACATGATGCATTGCTCATCATCTTTTATTTGAATTAGGTTTCCCTACAGTGTGTGATGTGCTAGAAGCCTCAGATCAACTCACTAGTTACCCTCTGTATATCCGGAATATCAATATTGTTTAACGATGCTTCAATCCTGATATCCTAAAAAGTAATTTTATTGACACTCATTAACAAGAAGAGTGATAACAGCTAAGAGGACCTTTGATTGTATGAAGGAGCCAAGCACTACTTATACCACAATGTGAAAGGTGATGTGAAAGCAGGCTGTTTTCAATTAATAAGATGTTATGATTGTCTGGTGAGACAGGAAAAAAGGTCTCTCATGAAATATGTGAAAATTTGACAAACTGCAAAGAAAAAAGAATTGTTTTACATTTTTGTTTGTAGTTGTTGTTACCTTGATATCACAAAGAAGCGTCACTTGAATTTATGGAACTTCTGAAAGAGCCTTTGAACACAAAAAAGTAAACATTGTTTACAATATGTGTCAAAACTATGTATAAATGCAAGAGGAGGAAAATCATCAAGAAGAGCTAGCGGTAGCAGAAACTGCAAATGGCTCTCATGAAGGGAGTCAAATTGCTTTGCAAGGTTGTCAGAATGCTCTTGATGACCCATTTGTACAAATCTAATGTTCAACTTGTGATGAAGGAAGTAGAACATGCTATGAGACAAGCAAACAATTTAGATATGGATTTAGATAACAAGTTATTCAATATTAACACTGAGCAAATGGACACATATTAGAAAGTAAAAGAACAATATTGTGTGTTTTGATACATGAGACTAGAGCGAGCTGTTGTGTACAATATTGATCTTTGTTGATGTATGCTAGCAGAAAAGCTGGAATAGTGAAAGGTTTTCTTATCCATGCCTAGATATATCTTATGCAGCAGCAAGCTAGACACATCATTACGAGGTAGGAGGTAAGGGAAAAACGATGCCGGTAAAGGATTACCGGCATCGCTTACCGCTCTGCACCATTATGACCCGCCAACCCGCTATTACCAGCACCGTAAATAACGAGACCTCTAATAGCAGCATTTGCGCGGGCACGCTACCCTACATGCCAGCAATAGCAGCATGGCGTAAACAGGAGCTGAACATAAGTCAGGCAGACATGCAAATAACGGCCTACTGAAGCCCGAAAAGTACCTTACCAGCATGGAGTAAATACCGCCATCGCGAACCACCCGTAAACGGCCATGTGCAGTGTTCCCAACTGCCACAGGTGCACACAATCAGCACAGGTGGAGGCAATGTAGACTGGGCCAGCACAAAAGGAGCACACCCCACCCCTTCCCACACCCAGTCACACACCAAAATGATACCAATACTAGTAGCTATATTGGGGGTAGAGGACATGATTGCAGAGGAACTCCAGCAACAACTACAGCAGGAACAACAGGCAGCACAGAGGAGACGCAGGAGGAGAAGGAGGGTGAGGCAGGCACAGCATGCACCACCAGTGCAGGCAGTCGTACCACACAGGCAGCCCCCAATCCCTCAAATCAGAGCCAGTCCATTCAGCCTAACCCCTGAGCAGATCCACACCCTGTACCGTCTGGACCCGGACACCATCATCACCATTGTGGACATGATACATAACGACATTACCATACTCATACACATCCGTACCGCCATCCCCCCTCTACTGAAGGTGGTGTCTGTGCTCCACTTCCTGGCCACAGGTACCTACCAGCACACAGTAGGGCAGATGCATGGCATATCACAACCATTATTCTAACGTACGCTGAACCAAGTGCTCAATGCCCTCCTGAAGCACACAGGCGACCACATATTGCTACCACGGACAGCCCAGGAGATCTCCAACACCAAAGTTGGCTTCCATTCACTGGCAGGCTTTCCAGGTTGCATCGTTGCCATCGACTGCACCCATGTGGAATTGTAAGTTGTATCACTCCATCAACATGCAAATGGTAAGTGACTCAAACAAGATCATCACACATTGTTGTGCCCGATTTCCCGGATCAAGCCATGATTCAATGGTCATGCAGAACTCCACCATACCACGCTACATGGAGCGACACGCAGGGCAACGTTCCTGGCTACTCAGTGAGTTGCTTGTCATGCTCATGGCATTGTGATGTGGGGAGATGATTGGGAGGAGAGATGCATACTTCACCTGGCTGAGAAGGGGGGGGGGGGGAGAAGCATACTTCACCTGGCTGAGAAAGGGGGGATGCATACTTCACCTGGCTGAGAAGGGGGGGAGAGATGCATATTTCACCTGGCTGAGAAGGGGGGGGGGTGCATACTTCACCTGGCTGAGAGTAGCTGTGAGGATGGACCATGCTCATGCCCTAAACCAGGCCAGACTGGACCTGACACCTGACACCTAAATGCAAGATGTAAGCTGCACTACAATGAAAATGAGGCACTGCTGCAACCATTCAACAGCCATCAACATGTACACTGCACATAATCAGACCATAGCCCCTGCAACACAATGCAGCGACATGTTGTCAGTATGGCCAATGCACATGAGCTATTTACATCTGCAAGAAGGATAGATGTCCATAAATGCGTACAAAGGAGTCACATGAGGCCAAAATACATGATCCCACTCCTACACCAACACAGAGGTCCAGCATACCGCATGGCAACATCAGGCGCGGAAAGTGAGATCATCTAGAGTCTGGCATCAACGGTGACAGGATAACAACATACAATAAAATACACTTCACCTAGAACATGGGAACAATCGGCGTGGGCAACCACAGTGCATGAGTACTCATAAGGAATAGGACACCTCTGCACCCACTAGACAATGGCACACACACCAGTCAATCAGATGGATACACCCACTGTAGTTCCATTGAGTAGCTCCATTCATGCATGGATATGAGGATGCAAACAGGAAATAAATGCATGCTATTGTGTCATTGATAAACGTCCCATTTGATGTAACCACTTACACATTACCATTGTTGCACACATGCAGGTGATGCTGGCTATCCCTTGAAGAGGTGGCTCCTTACCCCTGTCCGGAACCCACAGAACAGGTACGAAGGGGACTACATTCGTGCCCATACACGTACCTGTGTGGTGATCGAGCAGAGGTTTGGCCTTTTGAAGGCACGGTTTTGCTGCCTCAGTAGGTCCGGTGGGGCACTCCTCTACGGGCATGAGAAGGTGGGCAAGATCATCATGGCATGTGTCATGCTACACAATATGTGCATCAGGCGGAATATGCATCTGCCCCCTGACGCTGAACTGCAACCACCTGACGATGAGGATGAGGAGGGTGGATATGGCGCTGCACCTCAGGGAGGCACCGATGCACAGGAGGGACGTGCCGTGCATCAGACTTTGATTAACCAATGTTTCTAGCACACATGGATGCGGAGTGTGACATGGAGGTGGGACTCAGGGCACTGGGTGTGTCAAGGACATGGACACTGTAGACTGTTCACCAATAAAGCACACGTACACAATAAGCAATGTCCGCTCATGTGAATTCTGATTTCACAACAGGTGTATTGAAGAATTATAACATATTAAGTGCACAAGACCACCACCCCACACACCCTCTGCCCCTCCCCCCTGCCCCCTCAACTTCCCCACACACCCTCTCCCCCTCCCCCCTCAACTTCCCCACACATCCTCTCCCCTGTCCCCCTCCCCCCTCAACTTCCCCACACACCCTCTCCCTCCTCCTCCTCCCCCCTCAACTTCCCCACACACCCTCTCCCCTCCCTCCCCCCTCAACTTCCCCACACATGGTGTGCACTTGCATGCACCATTAGTCTTCAGGAGTTCGGAATGGCAGGCTACACCTACACCCCTTTTCCACTGGCAGCATCGGGTGGACCCCTGTCTGACCTGTGCAAATTCCACCCAGACCTACGCAGAGGGCTGGTCTGCCTGGAGCTGGCATTTGAGGAGGTGCCTGGTTGTTCAACCACCTGTGTGGGACGCAGGGCCTCCAATGCTGCCACCATTTGGGTGAGGACCTGCCTCACAGCCACCAATTCGCCACATATGTCTTGGGAAGGGGACTCAATGGCAGATATGAGGGATGCTGCCCATTCCCTGATTTCCTCCCTTGACTGGCCACATTCGGTGATGTGCTGGGTCACCAGCCCTGTCAGCTCCTCCTGGCGCTGTTGTATTGCCCTGATCCCCTCCTGCCTGTACCGGACACTGGCAGATGTTGATGGTGCATGCAGAATGGTTGGGGCCTCATGCATGCTTCCCGTGGGGCTGAGGCTCCCTGGCCATGATTCCATCACAGACAGCTCATGGCTTTTGGCATACTGATTGCTGGGTGGGGAGAGTTGGGGTGACTACTGTGGGCCTGTAGCAGTAGGTGTTCTGGGTGTCGGAGTGTGTTGTTCATCATCTGACACAGCTGCCGTGGCAACTGTCTCCCAGACAGTACTGCTTGCAGTGGATACCGTGCCTTCAGCCACTGGCTCCTGTGTGGATGTGGCTGGTGTGGGTGCTGTGGCAGTGTCCCTTATGCACATTTGTGCTGTAGGTTCCTGGGTTGTGTTGGGCTTGCGCAGTAGTCCAGGTTGCCCTCTTCCCCTGGATGTTGAGGGACGGTTTGCTCCCTCCATGCCCCTGGACTTCTTGGCTGGTGTTGCAGCATCCTCCCAGGGGTCCTGATCTTAACTCTCAGATTGTGTGCCTGTGGGGGACCAAGAGAGGGAGAGCATTAGTGATGGGTTTACATGCATCAGGCATGCATTGGGGTAGCTGCATTTCTATGGAATGGCAGTTAATTGGCGTTGGGGTAGTGACATACGGGTTGCTTGCCTTTTGGGGGGGTCATGCAGGGATGCGTGTGGGATGAAACATATATGGGGTGCATCATGCATGTGGACAAGATGGTGCTGTGCACTGCCTGTAGGCAGTCTTGCGAACATGTGTCTGGTTGACCATGCTTTGCATCATTGCACTGTCAGTTCAGGGGGACCTCATGGTGTTATTCTTTACAGTGGTTCATTTGGGACACCTACCTGTATCAGCCGATGACGGGGCTCCACGCTCCATATCCCCCACTCCTTCGATTGCCTCCATCCTGATGGTGCTCGCACAGGTCTCCTCCCAGCGAGTCATCTTTATGGGGGAGGCAGCACCACCACCTGTTGCCATCCCCTGGCAACGGTTAGCAGAGATGATGTTACGGACGTGTAAGTGCAGGTCGTCCCAGCGCTTCCGGACATCTTTCACTGTGCGTGGGGTGGTGCCAATGGCACTCACTTTCCGCGCCACCTCCACCCATATCTCTTTTTTCCACATCAGTGCAGGTCGCCGAATGTCATTGGAGAAGACAACATCCCCATTTTCTGCCAAGGTATCTGCCAGTATGTTGAGCTCTTCTTCTGAGAAGCGCTCCTTGCGCAAGCACGCAGTACCTTTTTTTGCCCTGGGCATTGTAATATGCTGCAAGTATATTTTGGAACAGGTGTGGTGGTGATATGGGTCCTGGTTACAGATGGCCGCTGTGCTCTTTCCCGTTCCTGTGCGGTGACGCTACTTCCGGTTCCGCTTATTTGAGGTGACCGCTATTAGTCAGTTTTCTGAAATACTTGATAATGGTTCCAAAAAAGCTCTACAAAGTAGATTCATTTCAAACACATATCTTGATGGATGCATTGGTCCTCGAGTGAAGCTGGATTTATTGCACAAAAACAATGAATGTGTTTGTTTGATGTCTGCTGGCGCAAAATGGGATCAATTAAGTACTGTAACAATGAGCTTTAAAAAGGAAAACATTGATGAAATACAATTTATTTATTTTTTATACTAACAATGGCAACAGAATTATGTAAAAATGCAAAGGTTTGCTTATTGCAATTGGAAACATGTATATCTAAAACAGACGGGTTAGAATCTGTTTGGAGACTTTTTAGAATAATAATAGTAATAATAATAATGATTTAGCATTTATATAGCGCTACAGACCCTCAGGTATCTGAGAGCTGCTTATTATTAACCACGGTGTGTGGCACTCATTTATCGACTTCAAAAGGATGAAAGGCTGAGTCTGGCCCTGCTAGGATTCGAACCTGCATCAGCAGGCTCTGCACAGATGTCAAAGCGACCACTACTCGCTATGCTATCGGACCGCCTACAAAATGTCAAATTATGTTAAGACATAACTTGAATGTGAACATTGGTCTAGAATCCTTGCTTTTGTCACCTTTTCACATAGTACTTCAGCTGAGTATGTTCTTGTGGAATTAGATCACGATAGTATCTCTCTTTAGTAGGGATCATCTTGTAGGTGGAACCTCTAGATATTATATAATTTCTAAAAACATGCTTGTGAAAACAGCACGATTTCCTTTGTTGTGCTCTGCCTATGCTATCACCATACACAAGTCACAGGATTACTTGATGCACTGATTGATATAGGTAAAAACAGTCTTAAATGGAGTCATGTCACATGAGACATTGGGGGTCATTACGACCTTGGAGGTAACCATGTCGCAATTTGCGGCATGGTTACCCCCTTACCGGGTACCGGGTCCGGGTTCCTTAAATGAGGAATTACCGGGCCATTCCAATCTTGGAGGACCCGGTAATTCTTCATTTGAGGAACCCGGACCTGGTACATCCGCATTCCCATTCGAGTCCCCATAGTGCTCAATGGGAATGGGGAGGGAGCTAACAACGGGCCTGTTAATAACGGGCCTGTTGTTAGCTCCCTGGTCTGCTAGCGGGACCCGCTAAGGCCACCTAATTTTACCAGGCGCCCTTTGCGGGTCCCGCGAGCAAAGCTCGTAATGCGGCGGTAGGGGTTTAACGGGCCTGGCAGCTCTACCGGCCCCATTAAACCCCTACCACCAACCTCGCAATGACCCCCTTGGTGTTTATTTTAACTGTCACCTAAAAAAGAAGAACTGGTTGCAAAGCAAACGCCTCCAAATAATTCTGATTTTCACTAACTGCAGGTATGTTATTTCAAATACTTTGTGCCGGCATAAAACCTTTTTGAAGCTAGTCAAAAACTATTTAGACATTGTTTGACATGCTGTAGCTGACAACTGCAAAACAAAGGGATTCTGGGAGTCTCTATACCGGAATGGACACAGCCAATTGACCTGTTCTTGGGTGGATGGCCCCCGGGAGAGTCTCAACCAAGTCTTTAGCTCACTGTCCCTTTCACAGAGGAGAAATATCTCTGCATATCAGTCTTTGTCCTGACAACTGCACAACTGCATTTTCTTTTTTTTTTTCGAGACAAGCCAAGGAATGAACCTGCATTTTTTATTTATTTATTGGACATTTGCATGGCACCTATACACACGTATTTCTAGGCGCCACAAGACAAAAGGGGTGGGGGGCGTTAGGAAAAATCACCAGTAATGGCTTTTCTAGGCCTTGTGACATTCTTACTGTGCAAGTGCAGGGAACAAAAGTGCAAGGGAGGGTGGAGGAAGGGGGAAGGGATGTGAAGGGTGCGGGGGAGAAGAGGGGAAGTGCATGAGATGGATGAGGTGGACAGGAATCAGGCAAGTCCAGGAAGGGTGCCCAGGGGCAAGTGCTGGTAGGGATGCAGTGGGGTGACTGGTCCCTGTGAGACTCATAAGGGACCAAGCACCAGTCGCAGCTGCAGAGAGACAATAAGCAAGGGAGGGGGGAAGGAAGGAGGAGGATAAAAGGAAAGTCTTGAGAAGTTTCTGGAACTTAAGAAGATCAGGCTCACGTCTGAGGGGGGCAGGGAGGTAATTCCAGAGGGAGGCTCCTGCCAAGGAAAGGGATCTACCTCCCACTCTCTGCTTGGAAAAGCGTCTGGCCTGCAGAGAGTTTGAGCTAGAGGACCAAAGAACTCTAGCAGGGAGGTAGTTAGGGAGAGAAAGCTGGGTGTAGAGAGATCACAGGCCTCAGACAGCCTTTGTGGATGATGCACATTGTCTTGAATTTGATCATTGTGGTCATCGGGAGCCAGTGGAGGGATTTAAGGGCTGGAGAGATGCAGTCCCTGGGCTTGAGGCCAAGGATAATTCTCGCAGCCCTATTCTGGATTAGTTGAAGAGGGCGAAGGGAAGGGAGAGGCAAATTGAGGAAGAGGTTGCTGCAGTAGTCCAGCCTAGAAAGAACCAGAGCTCTGGAGACATTGAGCCTCTGTGGGGAAGGTGAGGAAAGGGAGGATGCCTCTGAGGAGGTGGAGCTGAAAGTTGGCCTTCTTGGCAAGGTCTGTGATGTGCGGAGAGAAGGAGCGAGAGGAGTCAAAGATGATCTCAAGATGTTTTGCCACACAAGAGGGTGAGGGGAGGGGATCCAAGGAGGGAGCCCAGAGATTGCGGGGGAAAGAGGGAGCAGGTGTCCAAATGATAAGGATCCCTGTCTTACTGGCATTAAGGCACAGGGCCTGGCCTGAATTGCAGTCAGGTATAAGAGAGGAAGTTGAGGTGGTAGAGGATGGAAGCTTAAAGGAAAGCTGAGTGCCATCAGCATAACACTGGAAATTAGGAGAGAAGATAGAGATCAAGTGGGACAGGGGGCAAGGTAGATGTTGAAGAGCCACAGCGATAGAATAGAGTGAGGGATGCCACAGGTAGAGAGTGAGGTGGAGAAAAGTAAACGGCCCAATTTCACTTGGGAGGGTCAGTTTGAAAGGAAGGAAGTTAGCCACGCCCGTCCATGATGCCAATGGTATCACAGAGACAATTTATGAGGATGGCATGATTGATTGTATCAATGGCAGAAGAAAGATCAAGAAAGGTCAGAACAGAGGGAGAAGTAAAATCCAGGTTTAGAAGCAGGTCTTCACAGGTGTTCAGGAAAGCAGTTTCCATGCCTCTGGGTGCTCTGAAGCCTGGTGGTTGTGGAGGCAGCCAGTCAATTCGGTGTGGTGGGTTAGTTAGGGATGACCAACTTCTCCATGGGTTCGCCCAAGAAAGGGGTTATAGAGATAGGGCAATAGTTAGCCAGGCATGAAGGGGCTGCAGATGACATTTTTAGGAGGGGGTGCACAAGAGAGTGCTTGAGGGATTTTGGGAAAGAGGGACTGGTTACAGAGGTCAGCAAGGGATGGGACAAGAGAGGGGATATTCTCCTTGATAGTTCTAGAAGAGCAGGGGAGCACCTGATTGGAGGAGATTTCATAGAGCGGACTACTCTAGAGACCTCATCCAGTGCAATGGGAGAGAAGGAGGAGAGAGTAGGGGGTAGGGGGAACAAGGGAGGCAGGAGAAGAGGGGGGGTCATGAGGGGAGTAGGCGACAGTGAGGGCAGGATGTCCTGAATTTTAGTGGAGAAGTGGGAGGCAAGTGCGGTGCATAGGACCTGAGAGGGAAAAGGAGAGGAGAGGAGGAGACTGCAATGCAGATAGATACATTGTCTGGGGGTCAGGGAGCTCAGGATGGGGTTGAGAGGAGAGAATGGTCAGACCTGGAGAGAGGAGTTTCAAGAGGGTTGGAGAGAGGGATATGTGATGAGATGAGATCATCCAGGGTGGGTGCAGCAGAGTGGGTTCGGTTGAGGGAGGAATTGTGAGGGAAAGAGTGTAGTCCTTTAAATCCATGCATTTTGCAATGACCAATATTCTTTTGTTTTTTAACCTGCCTTTTCATATTATCTTTTTTGTGAAATCAAGTGAGAAAAGTGTTGATTGATTGATTGAGGTATTTGTAATGCGCACTAAACGAACCAATTCCTATCAAGGTGCAGATGGGTCTAAGGGTAGGATATTAAGTCCTAGCCTGAAGAGTGTCAACTAGCCTCTTAAGAAGATATCATGCAACCATTATTTAAACAGAAATGTTTTAAGTTTTTTTTTTGGGGACAATGCCAGGGAGTCTACTTTTTCTGATTTCCAAAGGAAGACCACAGTTTTGGCCAATTCACACTGAATCTGCAGTCGCCACGAAATACACATTGAGTGGGTGGGACAGCCGACAGGAGTTTATCCACTGATCTGAGTGCATGAGTTGGACAATACCACTTACGTTTGTCCACCAAATATCCTGGTGCAGGTTGTTCAAATAGTTTTAGATCATGCAGCTGATTTTAAACTGTATCCAGTCCTCCACTGCTAACCAGTGGAGAGACCGACGCAGACCTGTGAATGGTGTGGATTTCGAAATCCTAAAGACCAGTCTAACGGCTGCATTCTATACCCTCTGCAGTCTCTGAATATGTTTGTTGGGGCCCCTGCCAACAAGCTGTTACAATATTCCAACTGAGATGTAACAGGGGCTCCCACCACAGTAGCATGTTAGTTCATGTTTAAAGGTCTACACAACTGCTGGTGAAAATTACACAAACAAGACCACATCCATTGAATGTGGAGTTTATCAATCCCATTGAAGGACAAGTTTGTCAATTCAGAAGAAATTACACCTGACTTTCCTCTTTTGTTTATAACACACTGTTTTCTTTGCGCACGTTAATTTATTCTACCATGCTTAACTTCAAACCCTCGATCTAGTGGGAGGGTAGATCAGGGGCAATGTGTTTGTTTTGGAAGGAAGACAACGCATAGCAACACAGGTTCAAATCCTGGGCACACACTTAGAAACTGGTCCCTGGTATTAATCGCGCTATAAAATAACAATCATATTATATGATCTGATAGTCACATCTGATTTGTTTTGATAGCTTTCCCCATTAAAACATATTTTGGTGCGGTATGTATGGAGCATCTTCAAACAAATGATTGTGCAAACATTTTTAGGTGTATTTATTTCCAAAGACTTTCATTTCTACTAGAGTTCTTTTGTAAGCCTTATTCTAAATAAAAAAACAGTGTTCTATTTACATGGAAGGATTTGTTAGTTGAAGGGTCCAATTTCCTTCTTTGTCTGAACTGCTGAAGAAATATTTGTTCGTTTTTACTATTTATGGAAATAGCATTCTTAGCTAGTTTGAAAAATACTCAGATAGTAGACAGCGCCAAGATTATGTCCACAGTTTACGTTTCATTCATAATTGCCCTTAGTGATAACACGTGTTTCGGCTCAATCATCAAACGGGATTGAACCCAGCGACTTTTCACATATTCTACAACTAATGCAATGGACATTGACTAGGAAGAAGAATAACTTTCACTATGCAACAAGCCCTGATTTGGGAAAGGCTTATGAATGAGCCGAAATATGTGTTATCACTAAGGGCAATTATGAATAAAACGTAAACTGTGGATATAAGTTTGGCGCTGTCTGCTGTATGAGTATTTTTCAAACTTAATATATTGACAGTGGTTTACTTTGCCTTTTTTAACCACAATTGAGTAAGACATGACAATTTCCAGATAGTGTGAAAGCAGAACATTTAAATTCATTTGACTTTGTTTAAGTTACTTATGTCAACTTGATGGACTGACCCCCCTACAAAGCCAAAATACCTTCTCTTCAACATTCTTATCTAGTATTATTTTAATCTGTTTTCTGTTCTCGAGCTACCTTCTATTTGTATTTGCTTCACACCATTATATGTAATGTATGTTTTCTTTTTTTACTTTGCTTTACTCCTTCAATTTAGCCATGGATCCTGATGAATTACATTGTTCAAAGGTGCTGCATTTTCAATTACATGCTCATCACTGTACGACATTGGAGATAGTACTTTTGATTTAAGAAGTATATTTTTAGAGTATCAGATCCACATTCAATGTTTGTCCTGTTATTGAAGACTAATGCACAACATATCTGTGTCCTGGGAAACTCTTCTGCTCTTCCCAATCAATGGGAGAGGTCCAAAGTCACTTGCAAGAGGTTTGCATCAGCAGTTGCAGTGGTGCAGTGGGTCTTCTGGTTATCATATTATTGCCAGCAGTCATGCTTTTGATTCTTCAAGATGGCAATCTCTCTCTCCCTCAAAGATGGTTTAAACAAGAATACCTTTTTGGACTAAGCATGCATTCGCCCATTTTCAAGGGTATTTAAACTGTTAACAGGCCTAATTGTAATTGTAATGGGTTATTTATAATGCACCGAATACCCAGATGTTTCTAAGCGTGGACCCGGGGATCGAACCTGTGTTGTTCTGCCTCGTCTTGCTTCCAAGACGAACGCGTGGCCCCTGAACTATCCTCCTAACCAGTATTCGGAATAATGGGCAGTGCTATTTCTTCATAAACTGAACCCTGGCAGGAGATCGGTAGATTCTAAAGCCCTTTGGACAGTAACCATTCATAGTCATTCATACCCCGAGACCTATGTCTGCAGATAATCATGTTGGATCAAATGGAAACAATGCAAACAAGTAGTCACTCACCTTCTAACTGCTCTTTAATTCTGCCTCCCTCCACAGTTGTCTCTACAGATGTTATGTTGTTATAAAGCATTTATACTGCCCCCTTCACCACAATAGCGGTCGAACGGCACCTAACCCTTGTCTTAGGAGTTGGCGTATTGTGACCCCGCCAGGGTGTTATCTAATTTTGAACTGCGAGTAGGAAAATAACGGAGTTTGAAAAGAAAAAATAGAAGGACGACAAATACGTTGGGGGAAAAGGAGGAGAGAAAGAGGGAAACCCATAGTAAGAAGCAGGTACATAGGGGCAGGACAAAAGGTGGGAGGGGTAGGAATATAGCTCTATATTGTATGGGTAAATATGCGATAATGGTGAGTGATCAAAAAGCCGCCTTTGAAAATGTCTCCTCAAAGCCTGCCCACCCCTTTTCTAGCAGGTCCCTTTGAAATGAATATGGTCCAGATCTGCAAGCAGCACTTCCACATGGGGCTGAGGTTCATAATCTCGCTAGAGGCAGGAATATTTCCCTAGGTGTAGCTGGCCCAGCTGTTCACCGTTCAGATCATAAAGAAGATCATTCATTTTGGGCTCCTTTCATATACTCTAGAGAAACTCAGAGTTTCTCCACATTTGATCTGGTCCCCTTGTAAATGCGCTCTTAGCAAGCTTATGCACTTACTATTAAATCAGCTCACTTTATTAGTTCATGTCAACAGTTAAATAGGATTGGGGGAAAAAGTATATGTAATGTTATGTTATGTTATCGGAACTTCTAAAGCGCACATACACCCGGAGGCATCTTGGCGCAGAGGAGGCAAGGCAGAATGGAGCGCAGCTAAATAAAACAGGGTTTTTAATCCTCGATGAAAGGTGAGGTGATTAGAAATGTCACATAGAGGAATGGGAAAGTCATTCCACGTTCTCGCAGCAGCGACTGAGAAAGCACAGGCCAGCTTTAACTGAGGTACAACCACTCGCTGGGTAGTTAGAGAGCGAAGGGTGCAAATTGTATTTGCAGATATTCTGCTCCAGATACATGAAAAGCCTGGTGTACTATACACATAGGGCCTCATTACGAGGTTGGAGGTAGCCATGGTGCTATTAGCGCCATGGCTACCCCCTTACCGCATACCGAGTCCGGGTTCCCTGAATGGGGAATTACCGGGCCATTCCAACCTTGGAGGACCCAGTATTTCCCATTCAGGGAACCCATCCCCATTCCCATTCGAGTCCCCGTAGGGCTCAATGGGAATGGGGAGCATGCTAATAACGGGTCCGTTATTAGCATGCTGGTCCTTTAGCGGCTCCCGCTAATGGCGCCTGGTAAAACCAGCCGCCCTTAGCGGGATCCGCTAAAGGAACTCGTAATGCAGAGGTAAGGGGTTAACGGCACCGACACTTTTACCAGCGCCGTTTACCCCTTACCTCCAACCTCTTAATGAGGCCTATAGACTTAAATGGGATGCGCTGAGCAACAGGGAGCCATGAATTTGTCTCAGTAAGGGAGTCATATGGGCTCCAAAGGGTGGATGGAGGATGGACCGGGCTGCAGCGTTTAGAAGCCAGGTAGTGCGAGTTGCAGTAGTCCAGGACGCTGAGGACCTGGGCTCCCACAACCAGTGCCTGACTGCCTAAAGGGATAAAAGGGAGAACTTTGCAGAGAACCCTGAGTTTAAAATGACCTGATTTGCAAACTGCTCCGACCTGCTCGTCCATGGTCAGAGTAGCCGAGAAGCGCACTCCCAGGTTCCTAACTGATGGGACGGGTATAGGAAGGGGGCCCAGTGACGGGGGACAAAAATTAGCCGTCCAGAACACATGAGGGGTGAAGTGCCCACAACCAGGACTTCAGTTTTTGTGCCGTTGAGCTTGAGCCAGTTCAGCGTCATCCATAGACCCAGTTCCTTCAGACACTTTTTTAGCCTATAGGCTGTTTCTGGTATACACTCTATTTTAAATTTTAAAAAAATATATTGATGTGAATATGTTGTTTTACTTGCATTGAGATTTTAAACCGTTACTATACTGAATAAAGCTGTAAACTGAATGTTGTGACACATTTAGTAAAAACATACATGTATGTATTTTTCAGCACGTTAACTGACTAATATATAAGGAAATTATTCAGCAATTGAAACAAACCGTATATTAATAATTCTGTATAATACCTTTCTTGTAATAGCGTACATATAGTTGGGAGCCAGTGTAGCGATTTCAGTCCTGGAGAGATATGGTCCCTGGGCTTGAGGCCAAGGACAAGTCTTGTAGTCCTGTTCTGGATGAGTTGCAAAGGGCGGAGAGTAGAGGCAGGCAGATTCAGATAGAGGCTGTTACAGTAGTCCAGCTTTGAGAGAATCAGGGCTCTAGAGACAGTGAGCTTCTGGGGGAAGGAGAGGAAAGGAAGGATACCTCTGAGGAGGTGAAGCTGGTAGTGTGACTTCTTAGAGACATCAGATATGTGATGAGAGAAAGAGAGTGTGGAGTCAAAGATGACCCCAAGGTTTTTAGCCTTGCAGGTAGGAGCAGGAAGAGGGCCAAGAGAGGCCGGCCAGAGAGCTGCAGGGAAGGAGGGATTGGGTGTGCCGATGAGTAGAATCTCAGTCTTACTGGCATTAAGGCAGAGGTCATTGGCGGCACACCATTCCTGGATAGCAGAAAGACAGTTAGAGATGAGGGAAGGAGAAGAGGAAGCCGAGGGTAGCCTGAAAATGAGCTGGGTATCATCCGCATAGCACTGAAAATTGGGGCAGAGAGCGGCGATGCGGTGGGCAAGAAGTGCCAAGTACTGGTTGAACAGCCAGGGAGAGAGGTTAGAGGACAGCCACGCCAGATCCTGACCAGTAATACCCAGGTTATCACGGAGACGGTTGAGCAGGATGGTATGGTTGACAGCATCAAAGGCAGAGGGGAGATCAAGCAAAATGAGAACACAAGGAGTGTTTGAGTCAAGGCTCGAGAGCAGGTCCTCACGGATGTTCAGGAGAGCAGTTTCCGTGCTTCTGGCAGCTCTGAAGCCAGTCTGATGGTCGTGAAGACTACCAACAGATTCAGCATGGAGATTAAGCTGGGAGATGGCCAGTTTCGCCAGGAGCCTGCCCAGGAAGGGAGTGATAGAGATTGGGCGATAGTTAGCCGGGCAGGAGGGGTCGGAGGAGGGTTTCTTAAGAAGGGGGTGCACAAGGGAGTGCTTGATGGGGGATGGGAAGACTCCAGAGGGGAAGGAGTGATTGCAGAAGTCAGCCAGGGCAGGAGCCAAGGAGTCGATGTGGTCCTTGATGGTTTTGGAGGAGCATGGGTGGACCTGTTTTGACGAGACTTTCATAGATCGGACTTGTCTCGAAACCTTGTCAGCAGAAAAAAGGGGAAAGGCAGAGAAGGAGGGAGGAGGGGTGGCTGCAGAAGGGCCAGAGGAAGAGCAGGGAATAGAGGGTGGAAGGTGGAATGCTGCGGGTGAACATCTCTAATTTGTATCTGACAATGACTAAATATTGTTTATTGAGTATACACTTGTTTCACGTTCCGATCACCCTGTCCAGTGGCGCCCTTGTCATCTTGAGGAGTTTGGCTTTGCAACCACCTAGTCCCATTTGGATCCCTTTTCCTTGAAATGCATAAACATATAGACCACTGTCTCAAAAACCCCATGACACAACTGCATCCAGTAAAAATAATTTCTCAGATGACTACTTAAGATGCCACTTACAGAGCTTTTCACAGGTGGCATATAGTCACCTGAGATATCTATTTCATGACTTCTCTCTACAGTCTCAGTTTTTTACTTGATGTCAGCTTGTCCCGGTGGAGACACCAGGTAAACATTTCCAGACAGTTTGCACTGGTTACATACGTCTTGTTGTGAATTTTAAGAACATATATGAATAAAGTGTCCATGATGACTGTTTCTCTCCCTTTGCGCATCACTGCTTCCTTCCTGCCCGTTCTGTATATCATCGGACAATACCCTTGGGTTTCTCTTCTTCTCCTCTTCTTTTCCACACCAGCCATTTCCTACACTCCTTTCTCCCTTTCACTCACTCCTGTCTATACCCATTTCCTCTGCTCCTCTCTTAGCCTGCCGCCTGCCCCTCTCTGCAGGCGGTCTTTTTAACAGGAAAACATAGCCAACTGTATTGACTTGAAGCGTGTTCCTATGATTTGTGTATAGGTGTATAGTATTTTATATATTTATTTTTTACATTTGTAAAGCGCACAAGCCCAAGGGCATCAGTATGCAATGCTTTTTACAGCAACAATTTTCACAAAAGTGTCAACAAATCTGTCTCTTAAATAGCATGACGACTTTCACATGGGGTGGCCAACTGTCCCGTATTTGGCAGGATTGTCCCATAATTGGGCACTCTGTCCTGCAGTTTGCAGAGAGGCTGTTCGGGACGCAGGTTGTCCCGATTTGCTTTGTTCCCCAGACTGTAACTCTTGGGAGAGAGCAAGTTGGGACAACCTGCGTGGAACACAGCCACTCTGCAAACTGGAGTGGCCGTCTACACACCATGACACTGCCACCTGCCGCTATCTTTCTCTGGGCGGCTCCGCGATCAGCTCCTTTTGAGCCTGCAGGTCGACCTGCTAACGCTCGGACACCTGTCTTCATTGTTCCTGGGGTAGTGATGGTCATGTTTGCAGTTAAAAAACTTGACTATCACCTCCCAAGGGCAAACCATTTGCATTGCAATTAAGCCAGGTGTTAAGAACCATTAACAAATTTAAATTGCAAATGAGGCGGGCCAAACGTGAATGACGCTGTGACGTCATCGCCACCTTGTGGACAAGTATCCCGCAAAAGGATATCAAAAAGTTGCCCACCCTACTTTCAGGTAGGCGATAAGAATACAGTGCAATTACATGTAACTGTGTCTCCATGGAACAGCGCTCCAGAAAGACACCTTTTGCCAAAGCGATTCCTGCAATCTACTATTAATCGAGAAATGGCTCGATCAAACCATTGGCAAGGTACACATCACTGTGGCATTAATTCCCAAAATAAACTGCGATGGAAATTGATGAAGTCGGATGAGCACGGCATACACTTGCTTCACAGTTCTTCACACTGACACCACCAATGTCCTCTCTTCCTGCACATACAGGGATATTTACTACCGCAGCCTCGCTGCCAAAACATCCTTCAGTCCGACTTCCCCACTCTCTGCAGGACTAATTAGCGACATCTCAGCCTCTGGCATTAAAACATCTATCTGCGCGCCAGCGTTTGCTGGTGCGTCATCCTAGCTTTTCATTAACTGCGAATATTGAACTCTGAGTTTATTTATTGGAAGTGACAGCACAGTGCATGATTGTACGGTCGCCCCATTGCCAAAGGTTCGCCTCCCGGTCGGATCTACATAAACTGTAATTAGACGAAAAGCGTCACGCTTGCTCGGCACTCGTGTGGGTGGGAGGAACAGGCAGCATTCGAAGCCTCATTGAAATGATCGTTTTTTTTTTTTTTTTTACAATTGGCACTGGCTGTTATCAATGATACCAGAGCACAGGCGCTGGAGAGGCTGCACACCAAAGAGTTTGCAATCTCAATAATCCAATTACGCTCTAATTAACATGGCTTCTGATTCTGCATTGCTCCGGCGTGTGCTTTCTGGAAAGATTAAGCTCCCGCGCCATAGCATTCATATTTCCGGTAGAGGACGGACTAGCCGACAAGCTGAAACATGGGTGATTTCACAATATTGCATAGTTTGTGAGAGGGGGACCAACTGAAACAGGTGTCAACACTGGCTCTCTAAAGCCTTTCCTCGCAATCTAGCGTCACAAAGCCAACCAAAATAATGCTGTCGCTGTTATCCATGGTGAACCTCACCCACCATAGATTTAACACGAAGCAGACTGCACACAAAAAGTGCACTCAGTGGCATTTATGATGAGCATACAGAAAGGCTGTGCAGGGAGAATAAATACACGCATCTCTTTCACGTGTGTTAATTGTCTTTTGTATGCACAGGAATGAACGTGTGACAACCCCGTGAAGTAAAGGGGCCAGCTCGAAGAACATATATGCTAAAGTACCAGTCATCAAGTCACTATCATTAAGTGGTGTGTTAACCTCTGATGGCTCCTAAACTACTTCTCACATTTTACACTGGCAGCTCAGGTGCAAAGCCTGCCGTTTACAAGTTCAACCCTGCCACTTTAATCAGCCTTCTGGCAAACAGAGTGTGATTGACAGGCTCAATCCTCCAATGTGTTTATTCCACCTCATGGCTAAACACCAGGCATTCCAGATGAGCAACATCTGTTTGGATTGCAATCGTGTTACAAGCCGAGTCCTACACGCCTCAATCCTCTTTCCAGTCATGTTTAGTCTATATGGATCCGCTGGGGTAATGTTTTGCCATGACAAACACCTCACTTCAGTAATGTACAGACGATCAAAAGGTGGTTGCTGAGATTATTCAGCAGAGCAAACCAAAAGATGAAACAACATATCATTGGCTTTTCTTGAGCGAGACTAAGGCTGACCAGCTTCATGGCAGAGACACGTTTCATGACTGAGGGAACCTGCATGCCTCTCTTCTTCTTTCGGCTTTAGACAATTGTTTTTTGTTTGTTAGAGAACCTCTGACACAGAAGTCTCCTTAAGGGTTCCTTAAGTAAGGAAAAATAGTGGCAGCCAGGAAGGGACCAGGGGAAAAAGAGCGGCAACCAGGAAGGCGCCAGGTGGGTGGGGCTTGCTAAGTGGGGAAAAAGAGCAGCAACCAGGAATGTGCCAGGTGGGCGGTGCTTAGGCCAGATGACCTAAATCCACTTGCACATGCTCCCCATATGCAAACAAAAAGAGACCGGAGAGCTCCTTATGTAGGGAAAAAGAGTGGCAACCAGCAAGGCACCAGGTGGGCAGGGCTTGCTAAGTGGGGAAAAAGAGCAGCAACCAGGAATGAACGAGATGGGCGGGGCTTAGGCCAGGTGACCTAGATCCACTTGCACCTGCTCCCCATCTGGAAAGGAAAGGAGGCTGGAGGGCTCCTTAAGTAAGGAAAAAGAGTGGCAACCAGGAAGGCACCAGGGGAAAAAGAGCAGCAACCAGGAAGGCGCCAGGTGGGCGGGGGTTGCTAAGTGGGGAAAAAGAGCGGCAACCAGGAAGGCACCAGGTGGGCAAGGCTTGCTAAGTGGAGAAAAAGAGTGGCAACCAGGAAGGCGGGGCTTGAGCCAGGTGACCTAGGTCTACTTGCACCTGCTCTCCATCTGCAGAAAGAAAGAAAAAGGTGGAAAACTTTCCTCCAGTTGTAAAGCAATCCCTCTTTGTACTCTAACTCCACCCCCTTTGCTTCTAAATTAAATCAAAGGCTATTTCATATGCAGCACCCTGGTGTGAGGCTATTTGGTTGAGGATGGGTGTGCCCTTTGTTTCCTGTTCCTAGGCTAGCTTCCCATAGAGTGGCTGTGACTCTGGTGAGGGTGTTAACTGCCCTCACAAATGAACAAAGAGAGGCAACCCCCAAGACTTCAAACTTTCTAGCAGCAGCAATGGCAGCCTCCCTGAGGGACAGTACCCTTCCACAGCTGAACTGGGCTCACAGGATTGACACATGTGTGATATCAAATTGATGTGGCTTGGACAACTCTGGGAGATGCTGGCCACAATACCCTAAACTCGGGTATGGGTTATATTTACAGTTGTGTGTGCTACCAGGACAGCAATCCCACGGTTATGTAGTGTTTGGACCAGGGGTGCATACCTAAAATGCCACCCCTGCTTTGCAGTGACTTGGCTGTCACTGCAGCTGTCTCATGGACACCTGTGTTTCACAAACCTGCTCTGTGCCACTGAAGAACAGACACTGCAGATGAGGCTACTGACACATCAGGGCACAAGTGTACACTATGCTTTTGGCATGGAGCTTATGATAGGGAAATCTGTCAGTTGATTTCTTTCCCTGAAGTGGAATTGCCCACATCATTTTATGAGTTAATTACATGTTTTAAAAGGCCAGGGTTGCTGCACCCTTACCAAATGACACATCCGCAGACAGACCCTGGTAATCTCCTATCTATAAGGAAGCAATGCTCTGCTTGCTGACATTTCATTTTGGTTACACACAAAGCCCAAAACACACTTTTCAGCATGCCACCTCATGCCTGGTCAGAGGATTAAATCATTTAGACCATCTCCACCATCCTAAGGGTGCTGCACCGGGTGATATCCCAGCCAGAATACTCTTCAGCCTATATTACATACAAAGTAACTGCCACCTTGACGCCTGCCCACTGCGCATACATGGACCTAGGTTACATGCATACCTACCGGGAGTCACACTTCACAAGGCTCTATACAAAACAGGTGCACAAACAAAAGACTGGAAACACACATTTTCTTGCTACACACCAAACTACATAGCAATTATTCCCATTGCAATTGGAAAGGCCCCAAAACACTTGTAGAAGAGAAAGGTCTTCAATACCCTACTTTTCAAATCTGGAAGGTGGTCCCTCAGGGCCCAGCTTACATTTTTTTGTGATCCCCCTCAACTAACATCCTACAGTGCTCTATTGTTCCCTAGCTAGGTTTGCAACATATAAGCCCAAATAGGCTGTAAATGATATGCGTCGGAATGGTGTAATTCCTAAAAATCTGTTGACTATATTTACTACAACAAACATAGGGCTGTACCATGTACTGCCTGATAAGTATTGTTTGCGCAAAATGAGAGTAATAAACACATGCAAAGAGGACATACACATTTATGTAAACATGCTAGTAATGGCTGATGTAATTAAGATCTGATATCATGAAGGCCATATGCCAATTTCTGGTTAAGATCAATTTGAGCCACATCTATGCCTTATCATTTACAATGGAATCAGCTGCTCTAATGAGTGCTTGCCTGAAAACGTTCATGCTTGAAAGCAAACCTTAAGTTCCATACCTACCTTAAGCCCTACAACAAAGCTTCAGCCTCCTAATAGTTTCAGAATAATAGTGCACAGTCTGCAGTCAATCTATACTATATTTTATGCTTTTAGCATACATCCACCTCACAAAGTCTACATCCAGCCTTTGATTCATCCTTAGCCTTCTCCTGCATCATTTCCAAAGGCAGCACACTCCACAGTTGGAGGAAGGAGAGAGAAAGCAGGAACAAGCAAAGGAGAAAGAAAGACAGAGAGAAAGACAAAGCGTGACATAAGGAGAAAGAAAAGAAGAAAGCATATATTTATTAAGTGATACAGAGGGGAGGATGAGGGAAACAGATACCATGACTGTGAATTATTGCTGGACTATGGCTGCAATACTAACTATGACTAGGACAGATAATGGGACAAGCACAAGAGACTAGGGTAAGACACTACAACTATGATTAGAAACTAGCATGAGAGACTAGAAGCAGGGCAATAGATTATGACTAGGATGAAGGATGAGCAGAAATAACTAGTCAAGGGAGTAAGATGTGAGTGTAGGATGAAAGGCATAGACGAGGGACTGGTGACACAGACAAGTGACTAGGGTGACAGACCAGATGAGGTACTGTGATGGAGACTAAGACACAACAAATGATCCAGGACCAGAATGAGGGGGGTTGGGAGGAGGACTATGATGCAGACTTTGAGCATGATGATAAAACAAGAGGAAGACAGACTAGATTTAGGATGAGGACAAGATCAAGCACTTGGGAAAGGATGAGAAATTAGTACCATAGACTAGAACTAGGGCAGAATGAGGGACTAGGCCATGGCATTATTATGGGGGTCTATGATATGCACTAGGGATTAGGAGAAGAGACTATGAGGGACTAGGATGAGCAAAAAGACAAGGAACTAGGTAATTAAACTAAGATAAGAAATGTAGAAGATGGACTAAGATGAGGTACTAGTAACATGGCCTAGAACTAAAATGAGCGATTTGAATGTGAGACTAGTATGAGTGGCAAGGTTCAGGTGCCACTATAATGAGAGACTAGGATGATGGACATGGATTTGAGTGTAGAACTAGCAACTAGGATGAGAAACCCGGGTCAGCATGAAGGATCGGTTAAGTATAAGTATGAGACACTGGAATAAGAGAGTAGGATTAGTGACTATGGTGAGTGACGAGGGCAAGTGACTAGGGTTAGGATATGGGACTAGGGCATGAGACTAGGGTGAGTGTCTTGGAGAAGGTACTAGGACAAACAACTAGGATTAGGGCAGGGGAGACAGAGGAGAGACTAGAGCTATAGTATATCAAGGTCAAGAGATTAGGACTAGGATGAGTTACTAGGAATAGGGCAAGAGAGTTGTACTAGGATGGGGAATAGGACAAAGTTCTAGGATGAGGAACATGGATGCAAGACTAGGATTAGAGATTGGAATGAGAGACTAAGGACAAGAGTGAGGATGAGAGACTGGAAAAGGACTAGGATGACAGGCTAGATAGGGGCACTGTGATGAGGCACTAGGATAAGAGACACAGAGGAGGGACGAGAATGAGGGATTAGAAGGGGGACTAGATTGAGGGTAAATGATGAGGTGCAAGGGACTTTCACTAGACTTAGAGACTCAGGAGAGAAATGTGGGTTAGAGACTAAAACTAGTGATGAGGATTAGAGACTTGGTTCCGCATGATAACACATTTGAAGGACTAGTACACAAGACTAGGAAAAGAAGCTTGGATTAGGTGTTAGGGTGAGGGACTTGGATGAGAAAGAAGGACAGTGAGGTTGGATTTAGGCAAGAGACTAAGATGTGACACTTGCATGAGAGACTTGGACAAGAGATTAGGAACATGGCAGTAGAAGTGGATGAGAGACTAGGACAAACAACCAGGATGATAAATTAATATTATTATTAGAGACCAGGCCATGACAAGAGATTAAAGCTGGGTCAAGCCATGCAAACAAAGCACTAGGTCAATGGACTAGGATGCCAGAGTCAGATGAGATATTAGGATGAGAGACTAAGAACAAGAAACTAGGACGGGGCACTATGATGAAGGACCAGGACAAGAGTCAAGGATTTGGAACAAGGATGGAAAGGAGAGACTAGGATGATGGATTATGGAGTAGGTTATTAATATAGGACGAGAGGGGATAGGTTTTGTATAGGACACCATCAAGCACTAGGTTAAGGTTGAGGAATTATCGAAATGCACTAGCACGAGGAACTTTGATTGTGAGAGGGACTAGAAATAGCAATTATGATGGGTCTATGATAGGAACTAGGGTTTAGGATGATGGACACAGATTTATCTCTATGATGAGAAGCTAAAATGTGGGAAAAGGGTATGGGACTAAAGGAAAAAACTTTGATGAGCGACTAGAATGATGTATTACAATGACTGCCTAGGGCTAAAATAAGGGGCTAGCATAAGAGTCTATGATGAGGGAAAATAATGAAATGCAATGGACTAATACTAAGATGCGAGACTCAGATTAGGGTTTTTGGCAAGAGAATATAAATACTGACAGGATAAGAGATTTGGCAGCATGGGAGACTATGATGATGGACTAAGACTAGCCACTAGGGTGAGGGTGTGGTATGTAGTACTAGGATGTTAAACTATGGTGAGAATCTAAGATGAGGCTCCTTGACAAGAGACTAGGGCAAGAGACTTTGACTAAAGTGAGGGAGTAGGATAAGAGACTAGCCTAAAAGTCTGGGATGAGAGATTAGGATTAGGATGAGAGACTAGTAATAGGACAAGTTATCAGGAGTAGGATGAGAGATGAGGGTGGAACACTATGATGAGGAACTCGGATGCAAGACTAGGACTAGGGCATCTTGCCTGTGCTGTCACATGCTGGCAGAAGAAAGCATGACAAGTGTCATGACTCATCGTAGAACAACCTCTGGTGCAGCCAATGACTAAATAAGAAGGTAGGCCAAATGACTATGGCTAGGATTATAGATTAGGGCTAGGACAAGAGGATGGGGCTAGAACGAGAGACTAGGATGACATACACAGATGAGGGAGTAGGGGGAGGGATTGGGGTAAGGAAATACAAGTACAGGCCTTATTGAGACATTCCAACAGAAAAAAGCATTGTTAAAGGCACTACACATATATTTACAATATGTGATGCAGCCAATGACTAGAAAGTGAGACTAGGACTAGGATTACAAGAACAAAGATCAAAGACTAATAAGGGACTAATACTGGGATGAAGTACTTGCACATGGATGAGAGACAGTGACTGAGATTCAGGCTCCTTGAATTAGAGTCTATGGGTAGGACTTGGGTCTGTGCTAATACATGCTATTATTATTATTATTATTATTATTATTATTATTATTATTATTATTATTACTAGGCATTTATTGAATGCAGTTCTCGCTTCGGGAAGCAATCAAGTGTTATACAATCATAGGGGGAAGAATAAGGTTAGGGAGCAGAGAAGCAAAGGAGTGGAAATCTAACAACAGGGACGAGAGGGCAATAATCAGCAATAAATCTACAAGTAACTCAATGAGGAAATAGTGGGGATCCGATGTCCCAGTCTTAGGTTAGGTGGGGGGTGCATGGTGTATGGACCTAGGAGTTAAGGAGGAGGCATTATTTGAAGTTGAGGGTCTTCAGCTCCTTCCTGAACTGTAGAATTGGGAGGGCAAGTTGGATGTTGAAGGGGAGGAGGTTCCAGAGTATTGCTAGCAGTACAAATCATGGTTAGCGACAGGAAACACAATGTAACAATATGGGATGCAGCCAATGCATGTCAATATCACTGCCCACTGCAATGTCAACCAGAAAAGCGTCTGCTCCAGAGTGCAGGAGAACAACCTTCTCTGCCAAAACGAAATAGAGTGCAACACAAATTATATCCTTGTTTAAAAAAAAGAAATGGCCCTACTGCCCTGAACGGTCCTGGATCCTGTAGGATGTTTCCATTTGATAAACCCTAGCCTCATGGCAGATATAGAAAGATGCAATTTTTAGCAAGGGCCAGGTAGGGCTTTTTTATAAACTAAAAGCGTGCCCCACCTTTGGCCAATTGGTGCTTTAGATCGACCACTGCCGAGTTGGGACCGACAATCTAACACATTTTTAAACAACATTTTTTAACTTATTTTTTATAGTTTTCCAATATATTCATACAGAATCTAAAGCATAAAACCTCCAGTATAACACACTAAAGAAAAAGTCCTCCCCCTCCTTCGCCTTCCTCCACCCTCTCCCCCTGACATTGATCTAATATGACACAGTCTCTAGCATGTACGAAGATTAGGCAATGTCCAATGGTTTCAGTCTTTGTGGACGTAGCAGGACTCTGAAACCATCTTTCAAGTGTGCAGGTGGTGCCCCATGTAGTGTGGAAGCCTGCATTATCTTGTTGCAGTGTTTAAGTAAGTCACCCACTCCAGTGTTACCACACTCCATACATTCTGAATACAATCATGCTAGTGGGGATCATAGCTCCCTTCCACCTCTGGTAATCACCAGCTGTGCTGCCTTTAGCATGATTGCTAGCTCTTTCCTTTTTTATTTATTTTTATTTGTACAGCTATATAGTTTACAGATAACAATTTAGCCAAACCAAACATGAGACAGAGCGCACATGCTAGCTCTTTCATAGTAGGCTTGTCTGGCAGGCCCAACCACGGCGCCCTTATACCCAATAGGCAGGCATCTAATGACGTTTCAAATTGGCCTGTGTAAAAGAGATTCATGGCTTGATGTATTCTCTCTCAAAAAACCCTTATCTTTGAACAGCTCCACCAAATGTGTAACCAGCCCCCCTTCCATCACAGCCTCTCCAACATCTATCATAGATGTGAGCATATATAACATGTACATTTGCCAGAGTGTAATGCCATTGCATAATTATCTTATACCACATTTCCCTTATTCAAATCACTTGAGTACATTTAGTTATATTCCTCCATAGGGCCTCCTGTTGATCCCTTGTAAGCCCTCGATTCAGATCCTCATGCCACTTGACCAAATAAGTCAAATTTTCCCTTGGTTTGCCTTCCAGGAACAATTTATACAGTGCTGATAACAATCTTTTTTTACCCTGATTGAGTTGTGAGGAATTTCTCAGAGGGAGTAAGTGTCATCAGTGTTGTTTCTTTAATGGCCGGGATGAGAGCTCAGTGTCTTATTTGGTAGCAACTCAGTTGTTCCTTCCCCATATCCTCAAAAGTGCTGACTTTCCCATCCCGAAACAAGTCACGTTGTGGGGAGACAATACAGCCACAGAGTGAGATTGGGAGGCCATTCAAGGCCCCATTAGAAGAATGAAGCTGTGTGATGTTGATACCTATTGGAATATGCAGGCCAGTACAAAACATTTATTTTCCAATATAGGCCTAATAAGGGAACGATAATGGGCCTCCCTCCACTTTGTCAAAATGTAGAGGCACTCAGCTGAAGGAGAGTGTGCCTCAGAACTGTAATATTGCTAACTGTGTCCAATGTATTCCAAAAAGACATGTGGTGCTGCAGATGCTGACTTTGTGTAAATTGGGAAAAGGCACATTTTGACAGATTCAAAACTGCAGCAGTACACATGGGAAAAGATACATTGAAACACTGTGCATTTGAGCTATACAAAGGAGGAATTGTGCCTTAAATTTAAAAAGTGTAGCCAAGTGACATATTTAATTTGTCACGTAGAAAGACACTTTCCACAAATAAACTGACATTTAAATGGAAAGGACTGCTTGGAGAAGTGAACAATATTTTCCTATGTTAACTGTGTCCTATGGGTGAATAATAGCAAACATGAACTTATTTATTTATTGTTTATTTATTTATTGTGCATTTGTAAGGTGCTTATACATCAAGAGATTGGGCCTCATTACGAGATTGGTGCTAAAAAGCAGCCATTAATGGCATGCCATTAATAACATGTCCGTCTTGGCTGGAATCCACAAACAGCGGGTGATTAAGAGTTCGTGAGCCCGCGCACCCCTGTATGCCGGTAACAGCCATACCGGCATGCAGGTAACGACCCTCAAACCCCCAGCTACCAGCATCAACGAATGTGCACATAACGGCTCCGGCCTTGGCAGCCCCCAAATAGCGGTACCGGTATTAACATAGTGTTAAGAACGGGCCCGTTATTATCGGACCCGGAAGTAACGTCATCGCGCCGGAACGGGAAATGCTTAGGCGGCCATCTTCAAAAACACAATCCATTACCATCCTCCACATACAGGACCTTCACCACCAGAACTCCTAGCACACCACGGACAAAATGTCGAAGTCTACCCAGAAAGGCACTGCCCGCCTGTGTAAACCACAGTTCAAGGATGAGGAGCTGAACATGTTAGCTGACACCCTAGTGGCGAATACTGATGTGGTGTTCTGCAGCGACCTCAGGCGTCCAGCCCAGCTGATGAAGAGGGCCATCTGGGAATAAGTAGCCCAGAAAGTAAGTGCAGTCGGCACCACCGCATGCACAGTGCGCGATTGCAAAAAATGGTGGGATGACCTCAGGCTGAGAGTACGGAACATCTTGTTGGCCAATCAGAGCCAGGGGCTGGTAACAGGTGGAGGACCTCACTCACCAGTCAAATAGGCCAGATGGGAGGAGACTTGCAGCTCAGTCATAGATGTGGAGTCAATTGAAGGAGTCTGTGGAGCTGAATTTGGCGTGCCAACATCGGCAGATGAAGGTGAGTGTCCCTACAAATGACAACTAATCATCACCATTGACCTCCAAATGTGACAGCAACACCAGCCAATACATGGTCTATCATGCACACCTACACATATCCATATACACATGCTGGGCCCACCACTATCACATCGCAATGCATGCTGCATGCTGCGCCCATACACACAGCACGTCACTCCCAACACACATTAAGCCCGAACATCAGCCCCCATGGTGTACATGTGAACATCTGCACGATTCCAAACAGCACCCCCCAACCTTGCATGTACCCAGTCCACTGAAAAACCAGGCATGCAACTGATCACATGGCGCCACCTGCATAAAGACAAATGCATGCATGATGCAAGCACCACCATCACTGATGCCCTGCCACTCTCTGTCCCCCACATGTACGAATGCAGACAGCGAAGAAGCAATGGAAGTGCACAATGCACAACACCGGCCAAAAGGGCAAGGAGGCAAGGTGATAGCACCGGACCATCTACTTCAAGTGGACCAAGGATGGGCCAAGCGGCACGCGGGACAACAACCAGTGCCCTACCAGCCACACTGCAACCCACACAGGACGAGCAGACACCTGCCCCTGCACCCCTGGACACACAATCGACACAGGCCGAGGACACATCTGGCATGGACAATGGCACGCAGTCTGCTGCTTCAAGCACAATTGAGGAGATGGCTGCATCGGCACAGCATAGTGTCGATGAGGAAGCTGACCCTGATGATGACGTTAATGCAGGACTCGTCCACTCAGAGCCTGTAGGTTGAACACCAAGCCCGCAGGTCACCCCACAGGACACACCTCGCCGGGATTCATCCGAACAGGGATGATGAGTGGTCTCTGACATTGCACAGCCCCATATTGCATGCAGTACCACCACATAACCCACCAACCACCACCCACACTGCCATACAGGACCTTGAGGGACATCTGTCCGGGATGGAGGGCCGGCAGGAGGAGATGCAAGGCTATGTCAAGCAGTACCTTGCTGAAGGGGAGACAACATGCCATGTCATCCATGACAGCACTGCGGCTGTAATACAGGCCATCAACTCAAGTGCACAACAAGTGCGCAATGGCTTCAATGCCTTGGGACAGATCCTCACCAGGATTGCTGACAGCATGGAGCAGCGGCAGACTCCGGCTTTGGGGTCACAACCATCTGGCTCATACACATCGACCACGCCAGTCAGTTCCAGGCAGACCAGCCCCATGTGCAGGTCCCTGCAAAGTGCACAGCGCTCAGATATCCAACCCCCACCTCCGAAGGGGGCTCCACAGTAGCAGGGCCACCCTGCAGATTCTCTTTAGGAATACATGAAGACACATGTTGTGCCATTTATGACTTTGGGTGTTAGGGGAGGGTGGAGGGTGGTGGTGGGTGTAGTACTGGGGGTTTTGAGGGGTGTGGGGGTTGCATGGGGGTGTGTGGGGGGGAGGGAAGGGGTGTTGGGGGCATGGATTGTCAAATCATGTTGTACAGAAAATCACTCTAATACACCAGTTGTGTACAAATCATCACATGAGTGGACATTGCTTATTTGTTGTTTGTCAATTTACTGCTTCATAGTGAACTCTGCCCATATACCCACACACCCAGTGGCCACAGTTCCCAATACATGGCACCCTCTGCATCCAAGTACATCACAATGATTTGTCTATGACCAATTGCTGCACTGCGTGACCCTCACGTGTATCACGTCCTGTCCTATGTCCAACATCTACTCCTTCCTCTCCTTCTACTTCACCAGGTGGTAGCAGCTCCATGTCAGGTGGCAGGGGTACGTTCCGCCGGATGCACATGTTATGCAGCATTGCACATACCATGATGATCTTGCCCACCTTCTCAGGCCCATATATGAGTGCCCCTCCCGACCTGCTGATGCAGCGAAACCGTGCCTTCAAAAGGCCAAACGTCTGCTCAATGACCACATGCATGCTTGTATGTGCACAATTGAAGTCCTCCTTGTGCCTGTTCTGCGGATTCCTGACAAGGGTGACTAGCCACGCCTTCAGAGGATATCCAGCATCACCTGCATGGGAGCAGAAGTAGGTATGTGTAAGGATAATGCTCAGTTGCCATGTGTGCTCAGCCTGTACATCTTTCAAGTTCATATGCACAATCCTGTCAATGGCAGCAACATCCACATGACTATCAGCCATGTACATTTCATGCCAATCCATGGTGCGAGCCTTGGGTGACATACATGACCTAGGTTCCTAGGCATTTAAACCACCAGGCCCCCCGATGCATTTTGGCTAAGTCCATTATGTACGCACACGTGAGGGCTGTGTGGGTGGGGATAACTCAAGATACTTTAATCTCTCTCCTCCCATGGGCCAGGGGGCATTCCCCTTGCATATGCATGTAGCCGCCACCCATCCCTCTCCTCCCATGGCCCAGGGGGCATTCCCCTTGCATATGCATGTAGCCCCCCATCCCTCTCCTCCCATGGCCCAGGGGGCATTCCCCTTGCATATGCATGAAGCCCCCATCCCTCTCCTCCCATGGCCCAGGGGGCATTCCCCTTGCATATGCATGTAGCCCCCATCCCTCTCCTCCCATGGCCCAGGGGGCATTCCCCTTGCATATGCAGGTAGCCCCCCATCCCTCGCCTCACATGGCCCAGGGGGCAGACTCACCCAACAGCCAGCCACTTCGTACGACATCTCCTTCCATGTAGCGGGGTAGTGAGGAGTTCTGCAGCACCATGGCATCATGCGTGGATCCTGGGTATCTGGCACAGCAATGTGTTATTATCTGGCTGGCATCACACACCATCTGCACATTGATGGAGTGGTATAGCTTCTGATTGCGGTACACCACCTCCACGGCATGTGGGACTACCAACTCTACGTGGGTGCAGTCGAGGGCACCAATTACATTGGGCATGCCTGCCAGTGCATGGAAGGCTATTTTGGTGGCGTTTGCCTCCTGTGGTGTCCGGGGTAGGGATATGTAAGCACTTACGTGCTTCAGTAGTGCATCCAGCACTTGGTTCAAAACAACAGAGAAGCATGATTGCGACATGCCATGCATTTGGCCCGCTGTGTGTTGGTAAGAGCCTGTGGCCAGGAAGTGGAGCACAGATGCCACCTTCAGCAGAGGGAGGATGGCTGTGTGGATGTTGATCAGGCTGACCAAGGCCCTCATTCCGAGTTTGGAGGTAGCCATGGCGCTATTAGCACCATGGCTACCTCCAAAATTGGTCTGACCCCGGTCTGGTGAAGGGAGTAATTACCGGTCCAGTCCGAGGTCGGCGGGACCGGTAATTCCCCATTCACCAGAGCCATTCCCCATCCCCATTTAGGCGGCAATAACAGTACCGCAAATTGCAGTACCGTTATTGATCCCGGTATCCCTTTGTGGGTCCCGTCCATAACGCCTGGAAGGGAGAACCCGCAAAGGGACCTCGGAATAGGGCGCAAATGGATTACCGGCACCGGTGTCATTACCGGTGCCCGGTATCCCTTTGCGCCCAGGTCGTAATGACCCCCCAAGTCTTCCTGTATTGATTCCACTATGTTGGTGATGGTGTCCCTGTCTAGCCGGTACAGGGTGTGGATCTGTGGTGGGGTTAAGTCAAATGGATTGGCCCGTATACGTGGGATTGATGGCTGTCTGCGGGGAACAACTACCTGCACAGGTAGGATTTGCTGGGCCAGTCTCACCCTCCTCTCCTCTTGCATCTCCTCTGTGTTGCCTGTTGTACTGCCTGCGCAAGGAGTAGCAGTGCAGGCATATCCTCCAGCCCCAGTATGGCAAGTGCAAGTGGTAACATTTTGGTTTGGAAAGGGGTGTGGTGTGTGGGTGTGCTCCTTTTGTGCTGGCTCTGACTCCATTGCCTCCACCTGTGCTGATTGTGTGCTCCTTTGACACTTGGTTACACAGCAGTTTGCTGTTAATGGGCGATCTGCGATGCCGGTATTGCTGGCATCATGGTGCCCCTTCTTACCGGCATCTCAATGCCGGTATATACATATCCATGCGACTTGTGGTGTCCTCTTCATTGCAGGATGGCGGTATTACGGGCACGCCACCCGCGTGGGCGCCCGCATTATGGTACAGTGGTGCACGGCCACAGTGGGTCCTTGTCGATGCCAGTGGGACCGGTGTCTAGGGTCGTAATACTATGGACCGGTATTGGAGGCCGGTATTGCCTTACCGGCTCCGTTATTGCCAGGCCGCCAACCTCGTAATGAGGCCCATTGTATTTCAAAGCTCCCACGAGGCAAAGGGGAGGGAACATGAGAACAAAGTCAAAGATTAAACAGATTCCCATATCAAGATCACAACAGACGCTTTTAAGACAGTCTATTGACTTGTTCTAACAAAGTCAAACAGTAACATTACATCAAATTCACTTGCATGAAAAACACCATCGTTCAATGCATAATGGCTCTTATTTTCACGTAAAGGGGACAATTGCACAGGCAATCTGGAAAGCACTCGCAAACGTTGCTCTTTGCACTGTTATTTAGTGGTCATGCTCTTGCAATATTGGATTCAAATCGATATTTGCAAATGCAGTTCTAATATACCCGTCTCACATTATTTTCAATTACCTTACATTGTGTAATCCAATGCAGGATGCTTAATTGAAGCCGCTGGCAAGCGTGAACTGTCAGTTTCATCATCTCACTTAACTATGAGGAGACTCGAGGCTCGCATCGTCAGCATCACAGTATCACAGTATCACAGGGGCACTTTTGCCGAGAAACTATGTTTAGGATAATATTTTATTTTAATAATGCTATGGAGGGTAAAATAAGTCTGCACCTAACTTTTATAACGTATCTGCAAAATGTGTAAACATAAGCAGAAGAGTAATATTCTGCAGTAATATATAGTCCAGTATTTTTAGTGTTTCACCTATCCAGCAAAGAGCTGCATGAGCACATAAATCAGTGCAATACTAACTAACGTGTTATATTTTCGTTATTGCCTTTTCTAATACTTATTTGGGACTGGGAAAGCAAATTCCCCCATGATCTGCCTTTCCCTTGTTTTTATCCACTAATTCTGCTTTCAGCGAACCCGCTTTACCCAGTCATTTTAGCAAATATGATACTTCAAAAATGCTTCCGTTCTACCTATGCAAAGACATGTCACCAGAATGAGTATAACATTTAGATGCTGAAGAAAATGTAGTTTAGCAGATGTTTTAGTAGGTTGGGCAGATGCCAAATTTCTAAAAATGTGCTTCCATGTCAACTGGCTGCTGATGGGATCTAAGTGTGTGTTTAGAGGATTACACAGTTTAGCATGAAACAGAAAGCTGATCTGATCGAGTTTTAGGGTGGGAAGGAGCTGTCCCATCCAGTTGCAACAATATTGTCGCACCCTTATAACTTATTTAATTTTGCTTCTAGAAGCTCTGAGGAACCACACGTGATCCTGGTGCTGATCCAGGTGCTTGAGCATCCTGGGTCAATCTAAAAAAAACACTAACACTGTCCCTAGGTAGAAGTACACCCTGTCCCTTACAGGGGGGGGGGGCTGTCCCTAGGTTGGCGATGGTGTGCCACCTATCTAAAAGAAAAGAGAGGAAACTATCCCTCTATTCAAAACACCAAATTTTGGGGTGCAGGGATAAAACGCATACAATAGTACACACAAAAGAAGCAGACCATTACCGTTTGAGTTTTTCACATTCTGAACATTCCCAATGGGAATTTATCATGAATAGAGACTCCTTTTATTCACCCGCAGAGCAATGTGTTCAATGGATGTGTGATGGGTGTTATTTGTTGTCTACAATGTCTTGCCAACCACAAGAAACGAGCAGTGCCTGCAGTGCTCAATATACCAGCCACAAGGCAGATATTTAATTTAAACGGCGTATCCCGATTCATTTAAGGATATCTAAACAAAAAGGGGTTTTCTAGTTTCGATTACTTAGGTAGTAGGGGTCATCATCTTCAGGACCAACAAGTTTAGTGAAGGTATAATTCCCTGTGATCCATGGCTCACGATCAGGCAGCCATACCGTGACTAGCGGTGTGGGGGAGAGATAATGAACACTGTTCAACTCGATACCGTAAAAGTGGAGGATAAGTGACTTGTAAGCTTCAAATGCCAGCAGACAAATAGTTTCAGAGAACCAGATGCCATCATTTTAGACACTAAAAAGACTCCATCAGGGTTCTTGAGGTCCCCACATTAACACCCCATATGCTGTAGGGTCCACTGTTTGTGCCTGGGAGGCTCCTAAGTAACGGTATTAATGCTTGGCAGAATGCTAGCTTCAGACTCGTTGAGGGCTTGTCTCGCTGCATGGGAGACAGAACAAGAGAGACAGGCTGCGCGTTAGTGAGGGCGGTATGGGTGAGCCACCTGTATGTCTCATGCTTCCCTGCAGATGTCCTAATTGGCATTGTCTTGATTTTGTTCGCGCTATGTGAGATAGTGCATCGAGGTAGCCCATGAGGTGTATAAAGTGACGCGTGCTGCAAGGCCCAAAAACCATGCATTGGTTATGGGGACAGCGCAGTGATAAATGTGTAGAGAGTCGCTGACCATTCACAAGCTGAATCTGTTACTTGACCTGGATCCTACAGCGTCTGTCTGGTGGAGCGCAGAGTTTGAGAAGGTTGCTGAGCAAATCTTCCAAAGTGGCCTCGGTTATTTGTGTAACTCAGAGGCGGGGTTGTGTGTAACAGAAGTGGATTGCTCTATAAGGCAGCCGTTTTGGAATGGAGGGCCAGAGAGGCCATCAAATCAGTCCATCCTCTATACAGGTCTATTGGTTAGGTGCCCGGGGACACCCATATCTGTATGTGGAAATGTAATATGTCAATGATGATATCCTTAAATGCTTTAGCAGTATTTATGATCAATCAAGCCATCTACAGGATATTGACAGTTTAATCATAAATGCATTCAAAGAGAACCATGTCCCCTAGCAGGCTGGATTCAGCTCACTGCAGCTGAAGGGAAAGGGGTTATGGAGCCTCTACTTAAAGTTCCACCAAACTAAACATTTAAATTACAGAGATACAACCACACTGCGTCAATATGCTCCCAATATTATTTTAATTACAATTTTAGAAAAGCTAAGAAACCTCTGAACCAGCCGACACGTGTTTCGAGCGCTGCTCTTTCTCAAGTTTTGCGTTCCTGCTAGTAGAGTCCACCCTAGCACGATTGTAAAAGAAGTGCAGGTAATTACCCAGTAGCTTATTCTATATATCCACGCAATTGCGCTGACTATCCGACTCTGTCACTGTGCATACTGTCTTTCGGCTGCAGCTTCTGTGGTTAGCATTATACCTTCTTGTGCCAACATAGGATCTAGCAAGGAGAGCATCCTCCACATCTTCAAGTGTCGAGAGTAACGCCCTCACCTCATGTGGCTATACGTATCTAAATGCAGGACTGCAAAATCGTGCCATTGATCGGCCTCATTGATGCTATTCCTCCAAGTCCCCAGACAAAAGATCCATTGTTGTTCTTGTTTGAGGAGCATGTTTGTGAAATTACCCCCTGCCCCCATCGCGGGGGATGTATCTTCTCCAACACAGTCCATTCAAACTCTTCTGCGCTATGGCCCATTTCCTTAAAGTGTGGTACCATTTGGGCTGTGAGTTTAAGGGTTCTCATACATGATTTGTATTCAATGAGTCTCTTCCTGATGGGTCGCACTGTCATACCTACACAGCCTAATGTGCAGGTGCACATCAGGAAGTATACAAGTTGGTGAAAGACTTTTGTTGCCATGGTGTTTTCCACCCAGTGTCGATGCTTGTGCTGCCGTGTGTTTGAGCCCACATGGAATATCTGCCACACGGTGCATGTCCTAGTAGAGGGTCACTCACTCATAGGGTGCATTGTCTATTCCTCTCATCTTCCCAAAGGGGATTATTGGGAGGAGTATGCACTAATCTATCCCCAGAGAGCTGGTTCCCATACTTAGGATGGGCCAGAGTTTCTTAAAGGAATGGTTCAGTCAAAACATTTTATTGCCTCTACGGGTCGGCCATGTGTTTTTAAGCCTATGTCGCTCGATTTTAGAAAAATTTCCTATGGAACTTACCTGAGTTTTCGTCCATTAAATGCACGCGAAAACAGGCATCAGGGAGCTGCCATTTTGTGATAATCCTATCATTTCCCCCATCGCCCTGGCTGACCTGCTTTTGCTGCACTAAATCATTTCCCACACCCCTGAGCCTGTCATCAACAGACGCGTACCACCCGTTTCACAACGCCAAAGCACGTCTTGTGTCAACATTTGCTGCGCTTCAGCTAATGACGTGTTGCCATGGAAATGGCAGGATGCCTCTTTCCTCAATAAGTATAAACAGACCGTTTCACAACACACAGCAGCAGATTTTCGATTCCATTCCTCTCTCTGTGCTACTTTGAGTATTCTGTGACTCATTTCTGTGCTCTGGTCAGCTACCTTTGTTGCTTGTAGTCTGTGTGAACAGATACCAGTACCACCGCTATAAATTATTTTAGTTTGTTTAACACACAATGGCTACAATAATGCCCTACATGTACGAGCCCGAGTATACCGAGGAGGAACTACTGGAAAGGGAAACACGCGAAAACAATGGGACTTTGGACGGCAGTTGGGAGGACGATTCAACAGCTGAAGAGCCTGGACCTAGTCGCATGGACAGTGTTTCCACCTGGTGCACATGCAATCGGTGCAAGCTAATGCCAACCGAGGACGAGAACTGCTGCTGCTGTGAAAACTCGGGATGCGTGGCCTACATTTCGGAAGGCGAGCCACGACCGCAATGCATCGCCGAGCTGCCAGACTTCAGGGCAGCCTGCCTCACACGGTCCGTGTTGAGGATAATGATGGTGATTATGCACGAACTTCGCGCAACTGTTCGTCCTCGTAATCCGAGTAACGAGTAAGTATACTCTGCTTGTCATGCCACTCCTATTTCATGGTCTTCTACTATATCCAAAATGACATATACATATCATTGTAACGCATGAAAGTCGCTCAATAGTGTGCAGTGTCTAGATAGCATTTGTCCAAGCAGAATGCCATTAGTTACAAGAATTGTCATTGACAACAAACGTTTATTAAACTTATCTTGGTCATTTAAAAACAGTTTGTTTCAATTCTTTTCACAGGTGGTACCGGCTGGTGGCCATATCGTTCCTTTACATGGTGGCGCCACGCGGGGCTTGGACACCGCGTTCGAAGAGTGATACCCGCCTGCGCCGTTCGTGCCATAAGAGAAATGTTCCCGAGTGACAGCGGTCAGTACGGGGGATTTTCTCTCGCTGTGCTGCAACCTGACCTGTACAATGTTTAAAGTCTTGTATTTTTGTGTCATCAAAATAAGATACAAAATAAAACACCACATATATTTTAACAACGGTTGTTTCGATTTTTTAAATGAATCAAGTGTGTCTCCAATCAAGGTTGGACGTCAGAGATCTGTGCTCGGAATGGGTGAAGGTCAGGTCGCTGTGAAGTAGGGTGTTCACTATCTAAGCTAACATAATATATTCTCAATAATGCATGCACTAAATAACACTTGTTCAAAGTCTTTCAGTCGGTTATGTCTCTATAAAAGTCACATATACATCTATACTGTGAATTAACATTGGTTTATACAGGCCTTATGTTAAGGGTCTTGACCACTATAATACACTGTTTGAAGTGTGGGTCTGTGCTCACAAGAATCTCCGGTATGTGGCATTTGTTATTGATAGGCAACGATATACTGCAGTAGGGGTCTAATGTTAGTTGGGGATCTGCTAGGTGGGCATCATGGCGTGGTCAGTGGTCTGGCACATGAAGAGAATACCTTACAGGGACACAGGGTCAGAATGGCAGTAAGTTTCCACTGGCGAGGGTGCGTGGGCAAGGACACGTTTGTGGAGATGAACGAGCTATGTGCTTAGTTCAGGCTGGTTCACATGCAGGACCGTGTTCTCAGAGGAAGAGTGATGTGTTACATTTATTAGCTGTTGCAAATACCTCTGGAGTTTTCCAGTCAGAGTGGGAACGAGGGTGGGGGCCATGTGCTCTGCCCAGTGAAGCCTGGTCACCAAGATGGAGTGGAAAGGGGGTACAAAAATGGATGCCCCGTGTCCTGCTCAGTGGTCCCATCTACGCGAATGTCATCCAAAGTTAACATCACATAAGGGCAAGGGGCGAACCCACTACTGGATGCACTTGGTACGAGTTTCTACCGAGACGTAAAGGATGAGAGGGGCCTGATAGGCCCTCGCTCCCACACACTTGCCTGCATGCCCCAGGCCCATCCATCCCACCCCCCTCTATCAAAGGCGGTTCGCACCCGGGGATGAGCGCTGGCATGGGGGGCCATCACGGACGCAAACGGCCAAGGTGCCAAACAGCATGTACACTTCAAAAGGTATCCCACACCTGGGGGCCATCGCTCACATGGCCTCCTCAGACCATGTGTCTCCAGGCAGGCCTCCCCTGAGGCAGGCCGCCCCCCTGCTATCGACATAAGTGTGTCTCCATTCAGCAGTCTTCCTGTGCCTTATATGCACGCCCCAGGCCCATCCATCCCACCCCCTCTATCAAAGGCGGTTCGCACCCGGGGATGAGCGCTGTCATGGGGGGCTGTCACGGGCGCAACGGCCAAGATGCCAAACAGCATGTACACTTCAAAAGGTATCCCACGCCCGGGGGCCATCGCTCACATGGCCTCCTCAGACCCGTGTCTCCAGGCAGGCCTCCCCTGAGGCAGGCCGCCCCCCTGCAATCCACATAAGTGTGTCTCTATCCAGCAGTCTTCCTGTGCCTTATCTGCACGCCCCAGGCCCATCCATCCCACCCCCCTCTATCAAAGGCATTTCGCACCCGGGAATGAGCGCTGGCATGGGGGGCTGTCACGGGCGCAAACGGCCAAGGTGCCAAACAGCATGTACACTTCAAAAGGTATCCCACGCCCAGGGGCCATCGCTCAAATGGCCTCCTCAGACCCCGTGTCTCCAGGCAGGCCTCCCCTGAGGCAGGCCGCCCCCCTGCAATCCACATAAGTGTGTCTCCATTCAGCAGTCTTATTGTGCCTTATCTGCACGCCCCAGGACCATCCATCCCACCCCCCTCTGTCAAAGGCAGTTCGCACCCGGCGATGAGCGCTGGCATGGGGGGCTGTCACGGGCACAAACGGCCAAGGTGCCAAACAGCATGTACACTTCAAAAGGTATCCCACGCCCAGGGGCCATCACTCACATGGCCTCCTCAGACCCAGTGTCTCCAGGCAGGCCTTCCCTGAGGCAGACCGCCCCCCTGGAAACCACATAATACCACGACATACGCACGTCATTCATTCACAAATACACCCCTGTTTCGAATACTTTATAAACCACATGATATGTCTCATGAGAACATCTTTGTGCTTTGCGAGTCAATTCCTGAACCTTCTACCTGAGAAGCACTGAGATCTATGCTAATCTGCTCGTCGTCGTGCTATCTGTGACCGCTTCGAGCAAACTCGTCAGTGTGCTACCTGTGTCCATCTACCTGTTCTCCTGCAACATACTGCTCGGCCTGCTGAATCCAACTGTTTGTTGGTCAAGGTAAGGCCATGTATCCTAGTCATATTTCGGTCATTTTTACATTTCTATCTATTTGCGATTACAGTACCCAATAGAGCTATGGTCATTGGTCTCATTGCTATTGACTTGAGTTTCAATTGTTATGCTATCAATAGATCTATTTATTTTCATCTGTGTCAATTGTCATTGAATTGCATCCTTCGGGGATCCAGTCTATAATGTAAGCATATTTCCTTTTTGTGCAAGACAGAACATCCAAGGGACGAGTCACATGTTCAGAGTTTAGTCACATAATTTAAAAACTTGCTAAATCTGAAGGCACTACAATGCATGTATTCCCGAAAACTGTTGCTCGAATAAGAGAATGGGTCAGGCATTGCGGATATCCACTGGATGAGCTGGAAAGTAGAGTCCAACAAGTCTTTGAGGACAAGAGGGGTGATCGATAGCATCTGCAGCCAGCACTTTCCCTCGAACATGTACACCACATCTTGGGTAACAAAGAAGAATAAACGGCGATCGACATGAAAATTGCTTGCAAACGCTATTCCCACTCTATTCGTCCACATTCCGCCAAAGGTGAGTCAAGTGTCAGTTTTTACCTTTAGGCCTTGCGGTTGTGTGTAGGTAGCTGAATGGATTCACTGATATTTTAGGTGTTGTTTCCAATTTGTAATACTTTCGACAGTGATATGAGTGTATAGCTTTTTGCATAATGACATTTATCAATATATTATTTTTAGATTTCATAACCCACAAACGAAATCTATATATGGGCACAGGGAACTGTGCTATATTGCGCATTACTCAAGTATTCTGTCTCCTTACATGGCAATTTTAAATATTGGCATTTCATTATCAAACAATAATTTACCTTTACAACTTCTTGACTATCCCTTGAATCTGAAGCAAGAACATTCTACTTCTGTGATGTGCTCGCAGTTATCAACCACTTCTAGCACGTATCAGGTAATCATACTTGGCTATTCCGCTACAGACTTGTTTTATGCATGTCAAGTAATAGTTTTTATGTATCGTGTGATTATTTTACCAATTGTTAGGTTAGTGCTTTCCAATTGATATACACCTTAGTTGTCGTCCCCTGGTGTTTGTTTTCAGTTATAATTAGTGTTATCCATACTAATGCAAGTACTGTCTTTCAGGGAGATGCTGAAGCGTCCACCACATTGACAACAGCCCTAGATGTTCTTCAGCAGCACGAGGTATGGATACAGACAGCTCCATCGACCGTGATCATCAGGACTGGAACACTTGTCGTTTGATTGTTCTACACCATGTTTCATTCGTGGTTAGCCATTGATATGTACCTGTGCGGTCGACCCCAAGTGTGTGTTGTGTTTTCAATATTGTAATCCTTACTAATGCAAATACTATGTTTCAGGCAGTTGTTGAAGCGTCAACCCACGCACTTGATGCAAGTAATTCCAGGGGAAGCGGGACCATGCGGATACGAATCGGCGCAACAGCTTTCGGAAGTGCGCACCGCATTGAGAACAGCCCTAGATCTTCCGCAGCAGCACGAGGTATGGCTACTGACAGCTCCATCGAGCGTGATCATATAACGTGATTCCATTTGCTATACTTTTTCCCTTTTAACGCAAGTACTGTGTTTCAGGGAGACGATGGAGCTTCCACTACAATCACAAGATCCCATTTAGATGATGCAGATGTAAAGAAATCGGAGAAATAAGTCGATTAAATCTGATCATATTTAAATATTCCTTGATTCTTTTAGACCATGCAATATTTGTGGTTATCTCTTTATATGTACCTGTGCCGTCGACCCCAAGTGTGTGTTATATTTACAATATTGAAAACCATACTAACGCAAGTACTGTGTTTCAGGGAGTTGCTGAAGCCTCCTCTTCAATACAATCATTCGTGGCAGTTCATGCAGAGCCAGAAATATGGATACTGACAGCTCCATCGAACTAGGTCATCAGAGCTTGAATACTTGTCGTTTGATTGTTCCACACAATGTTTAAATCGGGTTTGGCTATTGAGATGTACATGTGTGCTCGTCCTCACATGTGTTTTATGCTAACAATATTTTGATACACAGTATACACAGTAATGAAAATACTATGTTTCAGGGAGTCGATGGAGCCTCATTCCGTGCTGTCTTTGCGGATACAGAAAATATAGTTGTTGCAGCCGAAGAAGAAGGGGAGACATGCGGATACGTATCGGAGCAACAGCGTGCAGATGTTGAAGGTCGAGTCAAAAAGGGTGCATAGAAGAGAAACAAAAATAAGGTTAGTTACAAACAGTTCATAACTTTAGAAATTCTTTTGTGCTGGGGACTATTTTATGTTTTTTTCCAGTCAATTGTACTATACTTTATCTTGTGTTTAAACTGAACATCCCTTTTCCAATCTGTCCTCTAGTTAGCCGTGGGTCTACGAATTATACATGCACAGACAGTGAAGCGAATGAGAGATGTTGCTTGCCAGACCATGCACACTATGGAGGCGATGGAGGAACTATTAATTCAGACGCGGCGTGTTGAGACTCGGGATGCTCATGTCCAATGTACAGAAAATGAAATGAATGTGTCTGGAGAATCCAGCAAAGTTGTATTGGACTATTGCTACAGTACGACCGCACCACCGCAACAACATGATACTGGATGTATTGAAGATAGCTCTGAAGTAGTTGCAGATCAGTTCACACAAGCTACACCCGCCAAAAAATTGCCAGTAAAAAAGCTGTCGACATTGTTGTGTTCTCCCATCAATGTTGAAGTAGCAGATGTTGAAATGACAGAGAATGAACCAGCAGCAGCATTCACCGACGCATCAGAACTTGATAGCAGCGATATTTCTTTCAAATGTGGTGATATGTCTTCAACGTCACAGGCCGAAACAACTTTGACGCAGGATGACAGTCTAATGAAAGAGGGCAAATACATAGTATTCGACAGTTGTTTGATGGATATCATAAGTATGCTGAAATGTGGGCATTCCGTCAGAGGGAAAGTATGTGGGAAGCCATTGATTCATGTGACTCGTCAAAAACAAGGCAGTAACGTCACAATACATGCCGCCTGTAGATTAAATCATGCGTTCTCATGGTCTGCACAACCGATGCTGGGGAAACTGCCAGCAGGCAATCTACTGTGTGCAGCTGCATTACTTTTTAGTGGCTCCAGTTTTAGAAAGTTAGAGTCTTTCTTTCTGTTTGTGGGACTCCATTTCATTTCAAAAACGCAGTACTACAAATACCAACGTGATTATCTGTTTCCGGCCATTAGTGTTGCTTGGAAAATGAGGAGGTCCAACAAGGCCGAAACATGTCTGGGGTTGCTTGGTTTTCTGTGCAGAGGGGACCTGGCCTAGCAGTTCAGGCTGGGCTGCTACCTTTGGTGGCGGCAGCTGCTGACTGATTTGCACATGGCTGGTCCCCTTTTGCAATGGCGCAGACGGGCTAAAAAACGGTGGTGTGGAAGGTTGCCCAGAGCAATTGCCAGTGGTTTAGATTCATTCGAAACCTTCCACCCATCACTTTTGTGGTCAGTTTGTTTCTCCTTGTGAGAGAGGGTATGCCCAGACGTGGGTCCCTTGCTCGCTGCGCCACAGGGAACCAGGCTGCACCTCACTGAGGAGGTCCAACAAGGCCGAAACATGTCTGGGGTTGCTTGGTTTTCTGTGCAGAGGGGACCTGGCCTAGCAGTTCGGGCTTGGCTGCTACTTTTGGTGGCGGCAGCTGCTGACTGATTTGCACATGGCTGGCCCCCTTTTGCAATGGCGCAGACGGGCTAAAAAACGGTGGTGTGGAAGGTTGCCCAGAGCAATTGCCAGTGGTTTAGATTCATTCGAAACCTTCCACCCATCACTTTTGTGGTCATTTCAACAGCTGAAGAGCCTGGACCTAGTTGCATGGACGATGTTTCTACCTGGTGCACATGCAATTGGTGCAAGCTAATGCCAACCGAGGACGAGAACTGCTGCTGCTGTGAAAACTCGGGATGCGTGGCCTACATTTCGGAAGGCGAGCCACGAACGCAATGCATCACCGAGCTGCCAGACTTCAGGGCAGCCTGCCTCACACGGTCCGTGTTGAGGATAATGATGGTGATTATGCACGAACTTCGCGCAACTGTTCGTCCTCGTGATCTGAGTAACGAGTAAGTATACTCTGCTTGTCATGCCACTCCTATTTCATGGTCTTCTACTATATCCAAAATTACATATACATATCATTGTAACGCATGAAAGTCTTTCAATAGTGTGCAGTGTCTAGATAGCATTTGTCCGAGCAGAATGCCATTAGTTACAAGAATTGTCATTGACAACAAACGTTTACTAAACTTATCTTGGTCATTTAAAAACAGTTTGTTTCATTCCTTTTCACAGGTGGTACCGGCTGGTGGCCTATCGTTCCTTTACATGGTGGCTCCACGCGGGGCTTGGACACCGCGTTCGAAGAGTGATACCCGCCTGTGCCGTTCATGCATCCAGCAAAGTTGAATTGGACCATGATACTGGATGTATTGAAGATAGCTCTGTATTAGTCGCAGATTAGTTCACACAGTCTACACCCGCCAAAAAATTGCCACCAAAAAAGCTGTTGACATTGTTGTGTTCTCCCATCAATTTTGAAGTAGCAGATGTTGAAATGACAGAGAATGAACCTGCTGCAGCATTCACCGACGCATCAGAACTTGATAGCAGCGATATTTCTTTCAAATGTGGTGATATGTCTTCAACGTCACAGGCCGAAACAACTTTGACGCAGGATGACAGTCTAATGAAAGAGGGCAAATACATAGTATTCGACAGTTGTTTGATGGATATTATAAGTATGCTGAAATGTGGGCATTCCGTCAGAGGGAAAGTATGTGGGAAGCCATTGATTCATGTGACTTGTCAAAAACAAGGCAGTAACGTCACAATACATGCCGCCTGTAGATTAAATCATACGTTCTCATGGTCTGCACAACCGATGCTGGGGAAACTGCCAGCAGGCAATCTACTGTGTGCAGCTGCATTACTTTTTAGTGGCTCCAGTTTTAGAAAGTTAGAGTCTTTCTTTCTGTTTGTGGGACTCCATTTCATTTAAAAAACGCAGTACTACAAATACCAACGTGATTATCTGTTTCCGGCCATTAGTGATGCTTGGAAAATGTAACAATTGTCTCTAGCAAGTACATACGTAGGCAAACGATTCAGGCTAGCCGGCGATATACAGTGGGACAGCCCTGGATTTTCTGCCAAGTACTGCACCTACCACTTTCAGGACATGGAGAGTAAGAAAATTGTGAGTTCGGTGGTCGTGCAGGTAACACAATGTACATCCTCAGTGGCTATGGAGAAACTAGGATTTATAAAATCAGTGGAATATCTGCAATCGAGGGGAATGCACATCGACCTCATAGCCACGGACAGACATGTTTCAATTGCCAAGACAATGAGAGAGCAGTTCCCACATATTAAACATCAATTTGACGTATGGCATCTTGCTAAATCAATTAATAAAAAAATCTCGGCTGCAGGGAAAAAAAAAGGTTTGGAAAGTATTTCAGAGTGGTCCCAGTCTATCAGCAACCATCTTTGGTGGAGCTCCAAAACTTGTGAAGGGTCAGTGGAAAAACTACTTGAAAAATGGCGGTCACTGATGCACCACTGTACCAACGTGCACCGCTGGTCAGAAAACCTACATTTCCACCAATGTGAACATGGCCCTTTGCCCCAGTAGAGGCACGGAAGAAGAAGTGGTTGAATCCATCTTCACCGTCACACAAAGCCATTGAGAATATTGTTTTCGATAAAACTCAAGAGATTTGAGGGGACTGACAGAATTCTGTCACACAGGAGGTTTGGAAGTGTTCCACAATATGTGCCTAAAGTACAGGCCAAAGCGCTTGCATTTCAGCATACAGAGCATGAGACATAGGACTCTACTTGCCGTCTTGGCCCATAATGAGAATCTCGGCCGTGAACAATCTAGGACTACGGGTAATGTAAGGATGCCTCGCTATACCAAGGCCCTTTCAAAAAGAATTAAGCAATGGGTGATCAAACCAATCTATGAGGAAATGGAGTTCAACTTTGTCAAAAGCCTTATTGTTGCTGTATTAGAGAAGCACAGATATGGAATTGTGAACGTTTCTGTGCAGAGCACTGATGCATTGCCACCCAACATTGCCACTGTGCCATGTCCACCCAAAGGAGAGCTGGTTGTGAAGTACAAATCCCGGTTTAAATAATTGTAATACGATTGTCTTTTTTGTAAATAAATGTTATTGTACAGTGTGCATACAAAGTACGCTAACCCTAACCCCTACCTTCACCATCCTAGGTGCCGAACAACCTGGGTGTCATCTTTGAATTCTCTCTCTATTCACCTCATATCGCTGACCTTGTCTATATGTGTATGTATATATTTTTGTTGATGTAACACATTTTCGCAATCTCTTGTAAATGCTGCGCACTGTTAACCGAGGGGAGGCTTGCGTATTGCAAATAATAAAACAAACAAACAATAAATCTCACTTTCAGCTCAACTCCTCGTGTACTTTATACTTTCCCTGACCTTCCCCAAAAAATTAAAAGTCTCAATAGTTATGGTTCTTTGGGGCTTCAAAGCTTGCAGACAACGAGGACAAAATTGGGGGCCTTAGAACGCGCAAAGCGAGCCGTTGCAGTTGGGAGAGAAGCCAGTTCGCATTTGCACATTAAGGCGCAGTACATAGATGGATTCGAAACTTCAAGTTCTCACAGATGGCTTTACTACGAGATGTTGCAAAGAAAGAATGTATGCTCATTTCTAGTGAAGGTCAGCGGCTTTGATTTTCAGCTTGCGCCCTCAAGAGGCCCACAACTCGCACTGGCAGTATAAGGTTCTATTGTTTTTTGACCTTGAGAGACAGGGACCATGCCGAAAGAACTTCATTTGAAGGGGGGGAGGGTGCAATAACGTAAGAGACGATAAGGCAGAAAATTCTGAAACTAGACCGAGTTTCATGTTAGTTCAGTATATGAAAAATCGTTGTCAAGAGCACAGTGGGATTTACGGACTGCATTACGCAGAGACACAATGGAAATTGCAAATATAATGTAAGTAACTCTTTGGACGCTTTTATACCGGAATGAAGAATTAATGAATGGATGCATGAATAAATGAATGAATGAAGAGCTTGGAAAACGTTTGTGGGATCATCCTTGTAGCGGGCACATGGGCATGCATGTCCACATTCCACATGCATGTAGACAAAAAGTCGTTTCTCATTGTGTACTAACCTCGATTTATTTCGTTACTTTTCGCATTGATTTTAGAGCCGAACATACTCCATTGCACTATCCTTGAAAGCAAATAGTTTCAGCTCGGCCGTAATAAATAAAATGAATAATATTAATAAAGATCAGCTGGCGAGACTAATTATAAATTTGCTGTTTTCAAAACAGGTATATCCTTCCCTTTTGCTACTGCCACCAGTTTCAGACACCGGCAGATGGTTTTTTTAACCGCCAGCTGCAGCTTAATGTAAACAACTGCACAATTCTGATGATTTTATGGGATGATCGCCAAGGGCCCATATGCCTTTGCGCGGTACTAGCGGCTAGAAGCAACATATCAACCTTTACACTGGCCTAGTACCTACTTGATGGAACAGCCTTGCGGTTCAACTTGTGACAAAAGTGCTTCTTTTAACGAAAACCAACACCCTGTGTACCATAAAGGAACAGCGCGTGACTCACGATAAACTTTTACGGATTTGCCGATAGAGATAAAAGAAAATAAATGGCTTTCAGAGTTCATATGGCAATTGCTGAATATTCTATAAACATTTAATGTCAAATAAATGTACTTTACCAAATGTACCGTGTTGCTGTTTGATTTTAAAGTACAGTTTCATATTCCGAATTGTGGCACGCTGTGTTGTGAGTTGATCTGTGTTGGTTTCCGGGTTCTGTGTGAAGTCGCTTAGAAGACGACTGGGCGTGTTTGCCTACGCAGCACAGAAACGTCACGGAGAGAGGCGGGGAATAAGAATTTTTTGATAATGTCAGGCTCAGGGACGGGGGATATGATTTAGTGCCGCAAAAGCAGGTCAGCCAGGGCGATGGGGGAAATGATAGGATTATCACAAAATGGCAGCTCCCTGATGCCTGTTTTCGTGTGTGTTTAATGGACGAAAACTCGGGTAAGGTCCATAGGAAATTTTTCTAAAATCGAGCGACTTAGGCTTAAAAACACATGGCCGACCCGTAGGGGCAATAAACATTTTTGACCAAACCATTCCTTTAATTTCTCTTTTCAGAGTGTTGAAGAGAGGGGAGTAGCTGAACACAGCTGTTATGATGTCCCTAACTGGTGGTTTGGTCGCTGTTGCAAGGTGATTTCCCTTGGGATATTCCCAGCTCTTTTGCATGTTGTATTTATGATACTTTGGGATATCCCCTCTGTTCCACGTTGTTTTTTAAGGGCACGTGCCTGGGACACATAATCCCCTGGTTGGGTACAGGTACGTCTGTACCTCAAGTGTTGTCTGAAGTGGAGGTTATCCTGTAGCGCTCGTATTCCAGGAGGTAGTTCCGGTCTGCACTTTTTTCATAGACTTTGGATGTCAAGTGGCCATCTTGTGCCACGATATGGAGGTCGAGGAAGTGTATTTCCTGCTTGCTAGACTAGAGGCTGAAGTTCAGATGTCGATTACATCCATTGAGCCAAGTCTGGAAGGTGTTGAGTTCTTCTGCTGATCCTTCAAAGATAAGGAAGATGTCGTCAATGTATCAATGCCAGTTACATACATGATGTTTCAAGGGGTTGGTCACCGGGCACACGTGTTCAGGGCTTCTAGAAGCAAAATTAAATGAGTTATAAGGGTGCCAAGCTAGGGGCAAATGTTGAGTACCACCCCATTGTCAATGATTAAGTTGTCATGCTGGTCTCCTACAAGAAGATCGATGTCTCCCTCTGCAAAATTATGGTGCACAGACAACATGCAAATGCATTCTTCGCAATTTGTGTACAACCCTTATGCAGTAGGGTGTCACCCTTCATTTCAATGTTGCTGACATGTCTTTTATAACTGTCTTGTGAATAACCTCTCTTTGTATTGGTGAAAGATCCACACACCCTTGTATAATTGTTTACCTTGACACACAAGCTGCAATGATGTCCCCAAGTTGATATTTATTCTTATGAGAGAAGAATAAACTGCATCAATTGCAGGTCCGGTCTTTTAATTTCTGTGGCTTGGTCATCTTGCTTTGTGGAGGGCTTCGGTTTTTATCTCAGTGTTTTCTGGCATACCAATCCTTGTTTCTTCATAAGACTGGCTTTTGCCTCTAATCTGGACATTACACTGATATTGTCAGAAAGAGTGACTTGAGTTAATAGTTTGTTTATTTTTATTTGTAAAGCGCAAAACCAGGCCCACAGGCAACCGGGCGCATAATCTTACAGAAAATGATACATTAAACAGTAAATGCACAGTAGAATTACAATACTACAGAGAATACAGATACAGTATATACACAGATTATATTACAGAAGGCAGGCAGATCTTAGCTAGGCGCCTCACTGAGTGTGAGAGAATAGCCACATTTTGGCATTGTTCTTGAAGGTTTGGAATGACGGTTCAGCTCTGATGAGTGTGGGTAGAGTGTTCCAAAGTTTGGAGGCTAAGACTGGAAAGCTCACGCCTCCCGCTTTTTGGAGTTTGAATCTGGGCAGGGCAAGGCTGTGAGTTTGTGCCGATCTTATGGGATGAGCGGAGGTGTGGGGTGTGAGGCGGGAGGAGAGGTAGGGTGGGGCATTATTGTTCAGGCATTTGTGGGTCAAGGCCAGTGTCTTCAGGGCAATTCTTTGTTTTATCGGGAGCCAGTGTAGGTTAGATCTGACGGAGGAGATGTGGTCATGTCTAGGGATGTTTAAGGCTGCCCTTATGGCATTATTTTGAATGGTTTGCAATTTATTAAGGTTGGACTGACTGGTCCCGAGGTAGAGGGCGCTACAGTAGTCGATTTTAGCCATAATCAATGTTCTAGCGAGGGTGATGCAATTCATAGGGTTGAGGAAGGGTCTGCAGGCGGTGATACGTTTGCAGGTATAGGCAGAAGCTGACCTTACTGCATTAGTTTGTCTGTTCAATGAGAGCGTGGAATCAAGGTAAACACCTAAAGTTTTGGTATCTTTAGAGACCTTGATGTCGTTGCCGTCAATGCTGAAAGACTTGTAGGTTGGATCCAATTTGTTGAGGCGATGGCTGGATCCAAGTAGTAAGAGCTCAGTCTTATCATCGTTAAGGCAGAGTTCATGCTGTGCCATCCAGGCCTGGATGACCAAATAGACATCATTCAGTGCTTTGGTGTCTATGGTGTGATCGCCCGTGATAGGAATGAGTATCTGGGTGTCGTCCGCGTAATTTGTGTAGGAGGCACCCAGATAGTCGAGCACATCGAAAAGGGGCTTGGTGAATACGTTATACAACGTAGAGGACACACAAGAGCCTTGGGGAACGCCACAGTGGATGTGGGCGGGGTCCGCAGATGCTGTGGGTGAGAATACCCTCATGCATCTGTTGCTCAGGAAAGAATGGATCCAGGCATTGGCAGAATCGGAGAAGTGAGCCGCGGATTTAAGGTGTTGGCAGAGTATCTGGTGGTTGACCAAATCGAAGGCTGCTGAAAGGTCAAGGAGAAGGAGTAGAGCTAACTTCCCGTTATCCTTTAGTGTCTCCAACTGAGTTTTCAGATCAATCAGGGCTGATTCAGTGCCGTGTTTAGGACGGAAGCCTGATCGTCTTAGCCCCAGGAGATTGTTGGATTCAAGGTATTCTTGAATCTGCAGGTAGGCTGCACGGTCCAAGATCTTGAGCAGGAAAGGGACAGTCGTGATGGGTCTAAAGTTGGTTGGGATGTTAGGGTCAAGGGAGGGTTTTTTCAGAAGAGGGATAACCCATGCATCCTTTAGGTTGTTTGGGACTATACCCGACTTGAAGGAAGCATTTATGAATGCGGTGATGAACGGGGCTAAGTCATGCAATGCTTCCTTGATGATAGGAGCTGGGCAAGGGTCACCTTGACAGTTGGACGGTTTAAGGTTATTTATGATTTCTTCTACTTCAGAGGTGGTAAGCGGGGAGAAGGAGAAAGGTTTTTGAGAGGGATTGGCTTGAGGCGTACTGGGAGATGGTGAGGTCAGTGGTTGGTCCAATTGTAGGGCTTTTTGTTTGTCGCGGATTTTGGTTTGGAAGGTGGCAATTTTGCCAGTCTGTCTGTATGTTCGTGCACCGGGTACTATCTTTGGTACACGGGTCGGGGGGGGTGCAGGGGTCTCGAGTTCCTTAAGAATGTTGAATAATTCCTTGGTATTCGACTTGGCTGAGGCAATACGGTTGTTGTAGGAGTCCTCTTTTGGCTTTGAGGATGGCTACTTTATAATTAAGGGTGGCTAGTAGAAGACCATCCTTATGAGTGTCAGAGGAGTGGCTTCTCCAACGTGACTCTGCAGTGCGTTTCTCTTTACGTAGTACTCTGAGTTGGGGAGTGAACCACGAGTTGAGGTGAGCTCGCTGTTTGGATTTCCTGAATTTAAGTGGGGCAATAGAGTTGATGGCTGCAAGCACTAACTGGTTGTATGTGTCAGCTAAGGTGTTTGGGTCTGAGCACGTGTCAAGAGCTTTGTTAAGGGCAGGCAATATGAGGGGAAGTAGTTTGTCCCTGGTTATGTTTTTTTTATTTCTAGTGAGCGTGGCTGGGGCAACAGGAGGCGAGGGTGGGGAGGTTGCGTCAATGCTAAATGTGATGATGTGGTGATCAGACCAGATACAAGGGGTATTAGAGAGAATGCTAATATTGCAGTTGGTGACCACTGAGCCAGTCGAGGGACCGTCCTTTGATGTGAGTAGGTTCCTGTAAGTGGTGTGAGAAACCTAGCTCTGTTAGGGTGTTGGCAAGGTCGAGGGCCGCAGTATCATTAGGGTCTTGGTGGCCTAGATTAAGGTCCCCAAGAATAATAGTTTGGGAGTTGGATTTAGCTTTGTCGAGTACTAGTGTAGAAATGTTATCCACAAAGGATGTGGGTGGACTGGGTGGTCTGTAAATTAGGTGGATATTGATAGTTTGGTTGGCAGTAAATTGGAGTTTGACAGACAGTAACTGCAGATTCCATCTTGATACTGGGGGCAGTTCTAAGTCCTAGCGTATTTCTAAAGATAAATGCAACTCCTCCACCTCTTGAAGTGCGGTCACATCTAGCGATGGAGTAGTCTATGGGGATTGCCAGTGAAAGTGCAGGGCCTGATGCAGCCTGTAGCCAGGTCTCTGAGATGGCGATAAAGTCATGTTCCTGGGTCTTGATCAGGTCAGCAATGTCTGAGGCGTGTGCCGCTAGGGACCTTGTGTTGATCAGGGCGCCTTGATAGAGCTGCTGTTGCTTTTATCCGGGAGGTTAGGCTGATGGCAATGTGGCGCAAGTGAGGTGGACGTAGGTAAGGGCGGACTGATCATTAGGGTTTTTGGTAGTGGGCTTGAGTGCATAGGGTGACCCTTCTTACCCAAGAGTCTAGAGCCTAGTCTTACATTTCTTAGGGCAGTAGAGCAAGGTTGATTGGGAGTGGGTTTTTTGGCGAAGTGGTCAAGCCATAAGGCTGGAGCATTAAGGTAGATGTTGTGGTTCTGAGGTGCCAAGGTTGACGGTGTGTGGGCAGGGCTGCAGGTGGGAGTCATGGCTGTGGTGTGCAAGGTACTGAATGCCATTAAGTAGGTTGAAGCGAGGTAGAGCGTCCAAGTGGAAGGACACACTAGAGGTAGTACTTGTAAAAGTGCAAATAGTGGCCTTAGGGGGGCAGGCGAGGTAACATGTCACCAGCTTTAGGGTAGTCAGTGAACCTATAAGTGGTAGGGCGCATCAAAGTAGGGCAATACAGGTGCAGAGGGTAGCATTGGGACTGGTCCGGTCACTAGGGACCTAGGCTAGAGTTGAGCACATCAGAGTAAATCAATGCAGAATGGCTAGATTCTAGCACAGCTAGATTCGAAACTCCAGCACATCAGGGTCAAACAATGCAAAATAAGGCACAGCTAAATTCGAAACTCCAGCACATCAGGGTCAAACAATGCAAAATAAGGCACATCTAGATACAGGACGCAAATACCTGAAAAGGTGGTGGGATGCGAGTGTCACAGGCTGAGTCCGGTTGTGAGGCAGTGTGCTAAACAATGCGGGATACAGACCAAGTATAGTCGCGTGTGCGCATGCCGCAATATGATAGGTACAGAGAGACAACTTCAAGTCTCGGGGGAGAAGGATATTGGGAGAGCCAATACGCTGTTGAATGCCTACGGTGTAATGGTAGGTGATTGCTTGCCAGTGGTTTAGACGAGCGTACCGTGCAACATCATGTCCAGGCTATAGGTGATCACGTACTGAAGATGAAGTTCGATGATCGTGGACTGCAAGGTACACTTGTACCTCAGCATTGAGATGGAATAGGCAGCAGTGCAGAGCAATAGACAAAGCATGCGGCATGTTACATTTTATCAGCTGGGCCCATGTCTAGGACCCTCTCTGGCCCGACACGGACAGGCACAGACAGGTGGGTGCCTTATAATGTGTGCCTTCGTGTGTGTGCCGGCTGATGCCTTCCGGCTTGCAGAGGGGAGGAAGTCGTCCTCTCAGCCAATGGGAGGCAGTGTGCGAGCGTTGCGGTTGCTAGGCAACCAGTAAACAACACCGCACGGCAGCCTTTTTAGAATGCTCCTCGTGGCGGGGCTGGCCTCGAAATCAGCAGATGAGGTACGTTGCTGCAGCAGAGCAGATTTCTCGGCGGATTCTTGCAAATTCGTGCGTAGTTACTGAAGTAAGGGTCTAAGAACCCTTATGTCTCAGGAAGAGAGATTTCCAGTGCCGTGGGCAGCGATCACAATGTTGCTGCAAGTAGGGGGCTGGGCTCCTGCCCACCCAGACGATGAGCGTGGCTCAGGGGTAGTGAGGATGCAGGTGGGGGCGACTTAAGTAAGTCCCTTTAAGTGTGTGCCGGCTGACGCCTTCCGGCTTGCAGAGGGGAGGAAGTCGTCCTCTCAGCCAATGGGAGGCAGTGTCTGAGCGTTGTGGTTGCTAGACAACCAGTAAACAACACAGCGTGGCGGCCATTTTAGAATGCTCCTCGTGGAGGGGCTGGCCTCGAATAATAGTCATTTAGGAAGACTGGTGAAAGGGGAGACTTTTAGCCTTTGAGAATTTGCAGTCTCATTGCTTCTTTATTCCTGTATCCCAGGTTCTTAACTGAGGTGGAAGCTTCAGGGGGGCTTGGGAGGGCAACCAGGGATTGGGCTGGGGAAGGAGTGCTGTCTTGGTACAAATCAAGATTTCGGTTTTGCCCAGATTGCGGAGGAGGTGGTTGTTCCTCTTCCAGTGGTCGATATCCATTAGGCAGGAGGCAAGGTTTGGGTGGGGGAGGCCAGGGAGTTGGATATCTTGAAAATGATCTGACTGTCTTCAGCGTATTTTGTAAGGTTGTGGGAGCGTATGAGTGCTTAGGGCTTAGGAGAGGGAGGGGGAGAGGGATGCTCAATGAGCGACCCCTGACAGACAGGATGGGAGGGTGAGGAGAAGGGCGGGAGGATGGTGATTTGTGAGCAATTAGAGAGAAAAGAGGAGATCCCTCTTGTAACAGAATCCCTTATGCCTAATGAGTGGAATGTGTCTTTTAGGGTGGTGTTGGCGATTGTGTTGAATGCTGCTGAGAGGGTAAGGAGGATGAAGGCAGCACATCCTTCTGAGTCTGCTGATCTTTACATGTAATTCCAGAGGGAGACTAGGGAGGATTCGGTTCCATGGTTGGGAATGAAGCCTGATTGGGCAGGGTCAAAGAGGCTGTGGGATTCTGTGTAAATGGAGAGTTGGGAGTATGGAGTGTGATCTAAGAGTTTTGCAATGAAGCAGTTGTTGGAGATTGGGCAGTAGTTGTCTTGGAGGAGGGGGTCAAGGGAGGAATTTTTGAGTAAAGGTTTGACTGGTGAAGTTTTGAAAGCTGCTGGGAAAATGCCTGATGTTAGAGAAGAGTTCATTATTGATTGGCAGTGCTGCCTGGGCAAGTGGAGGAGAGGATGTATTTTAGGAGCCGGGGGGGGGGGGTCGGACAGGGGTTGCCATGGGATCCTGAGAGCAGGCTACTGGAGACAAGCTTCAGATATTCTGGATGGGAGATGGAGGAGAAGGAGTGGAAGAAGGGATGTGGGGGACAGGACAGGAGGGGTATGAGAGGATGAGTGGGGAATGTTGCTAGTCTAGAGCTAACAGTGAGGTTTCTTTCGATGGTGATGCTATAAGGATGGTTTGACAGGGCATTTCAGAGTGATTGGGAGTGAGGGGTGGAAGGGGGGAGCAGAAGGCTGCCTTGGATTCCACAATGATATTGTGGAGTTTCCTGTTGGGGTTGAGGGCGTTGGAGATTCGGGAACCATAGAAAGATTGTTTGGCTTTCTGTATATTTCTATCCTGTAGGTCATGATATGCCTGACTGGGTTGGCTTTGTTAAGGGGGATGGTTCAGCCCACCATTTCCATTCCAGGCGGTGGTTGTTGGTTTTGAGAGATTTGAGGCCCAGTGTGAACCACTTTGGAAAATGGCCTGTTCTGTGGGCAGGAGATCTGAAAGGGGTGAGGGTGTTAAGGGCATCAGTCAGAGAGCCATTGGTCAAATACTTTGACGGATGGTATTCCTCCTATGGGAACGAGAGTGGGAAGGGAGTAGAGCAGGGTGTTAGGTAGGTCTGGGAACACAATGACATTGTTCAACATGGGAAAAGTGGGGATAGATGGGTCAGACAATGAGGGGTGAGGGAGAGAGCTAGAGAGTAGAAGATGACAGAGTGATCGGTCCATACTATGAGGTGGGTGGAGGGTGTGGCCTGCTATGTGAGTGTGACCGGATATAAGTTAGAGCATGATGAGTGCTTCCAAGTTGTTGATTAGTGGGTGGGTCATGGAGTTTGAGAGGGGTGTAAAACCAGATGTTGAGGTCTAGTAGGGTAAGCAAAGGGTGTTAGATCAGTATGGCTGCTAGGGAGTCACTGAGGGAGCCTGTGAAGATTCTTTTATTGCCAGGGGGTCTGTAGAGGACTAAGAAGCTGTGGGTCATGGCAGGGCAAAGCTGGAATTTAACTAGCAGGGTTTGCAGTCATTATTGCAGGGTTGATTCTCAGTGTGTTGGGCTGTGAGATGAGGTTTGTGGAGAATGGCTATCCTCCCAGCTCTTCTGAGTGTGTTCTGTACTAACAGCATGCATCCAGGTGGGAAGGCCTAGTGTGCAGTGGGAAGGAAATCGTCAGAGAACCAAGTTTCAGTAATGAAGAGGATATATGGGTTTTCTGAGGAGATACATTTGAGTATAATGTGTTGTGTTTGTTTTTGAGAACAGATCTGGCATTGATGTGAATGCCTGAGAAGGTGTGGGGAGCAGCAGCGTAGGAGGGAAGGAGTGGGCACAGTCCCTAGGTGAGTGAGGGAGAGCATGCTGGGCAGGTGAACCTCTAAGGGGCAGTACAAAGGGGAGTATTATCAGTCTAGTCGGGTGCATGCAAGCAGTGGAGGGGTTATCAGGGTTGGGTATAAAGGATATCAATGTAGGCATGATTAGGCGGCTGTGTGTGATGGTTGATGCTGGGGTGCACTGCAGGGAAAGAGTGCTTGAGATGGAGGGAGGGGTACTAGGAGTTCAGAGGGAAGGAAGGGGCAGGGCTTGGAGAGTTGACGGGAGAGAAGAATAGTGGGTAGATAGGGTTAGGAGTTGGGGGGGTTGCAGGGGGATAAGAGATTGCATCAGCATTGGTTAGAGGAGGGTTAGAGGAGGGATAGTGGGGGATGAACGTTGGGATGAAGGATTGCAGTGAGACGTTTCGAGCAGTGTGATGGAGCCAGAGGTGTATGTGTGAGCGTAGGCAGGGCTGCCGAAAGAGGAGTCTTTGCTGGGGCTGCACGATCTGCACTTAGGGAAGGGAAGGTTGGGTGAGGAAGGGGGGTGAGGTGGTGGGGTGTGAAGGAGGAGGTGCATGGGGAAGGTGGAGTAGTGGGGGTTAGAGATGATGGGGTGTGCAGAGACAGCAGGGGTGGATAGGATGTGTGGAGGGATGGAGGAGCAGAGAGAGGGGGTGGTTTCTTTTGTACCAAAGAGCACCTCTGGCCTTGGAGCTGTGGCTAGGCATGCTCATAGAAATACATACCCCTAGAGTCAAACCAATTTCAGTACTAAAAGTCGCCTAGATTAAAAAATAATCACAGTTCTAAAAGGCACGTAGATTAAAGAAAATGCAGTACTAAAATGCACATAGATTGAAAAAAAGATCACAGTACTAAAATGCACCTAGATTAAAAATAATTGCAGTATTTTTATTTTTTATTTATTTATTTGCATTTGTAAAGCGCACAACTGCCCTCGAGCATCGTGGCACTGTTAAGAAGGCTTAGCTTAGTTACAGTAGTGCTAGCAAGACATAAGAACATACATATTGCCTGACCCCAGAAATCAGGGTTGCTTACTTGGTTGCATAAGAGCATAAGATGCAGTAAAGATGGCACAACCATGTTGCCTTTCCCCAGGTTACAGGGAAGCAGCATAACAGTGCAAAGTCAGAATCGGTGGCACAACATGTTGCCTTGCCCCAGGTTGCAGGGAGGCAGCGTAATATTGTGTGGTCAAGGTGGTTGCACGAACATGTTACGTAGCACCCTAATACAGGAGGCAGTATATAAATGAAGGGATCAGGTAAGCGGGCGTAGTTCGAGGAAGAGAGAGCAGGGGTGAGAACAGGCGGGAAGTGGATACAGCATCAGGGTGGATAGGGGAGGTATGGGGAGAAAACAACTTTCAACGGGTGACCATGAGGGGGGTTTAGTTTAGGGTGGGGGAGTACACACAATGGGCGACCATTAGTACAACACAATGGGCCACCATGAGGGAGGTGGGGGCAGTACAACACAATGGTGGGCAGGAGTACAACACAACAGGCGACCATGAGGGTGGCAGGGGGAGTACACAGTAAAGCACATTAGCACATAACTGAGTTAGACATAATTCCAGTGAATAGTCTGGATGGAAATGACGAATTTACAGAGCATAGCGATCAAGGTGGAACAGGTGATGTATTACATGCTAAGGACAGAGAGAAGATGAGAGAGGTGTGAGTATTTTTAAAGAAAATAGGAGAAGAGGCGGCAGCATTTGATACCTTAGAGTGCTAAAATGCACCTAGATTCGAAATGATCACAGTAATAAAATGCACCTACATTCAAAAGAATTGCAGTACTAAAATGCACCTAGATTAAAAAATGATCACAGTAATAAAATGCACATAGACTCAAAATAATTGCAGTACTAAAATGCACACAGATTCAACATTAATCACAGTACTAAAATGCATCTAGAATCAAAATGATCACGGTACTAAAACACACCTACATTCAAACATAAGCACTACCGACAAGGTGGTTGGATGCAAAGCTGTACGCAATTCTAGTGGTGGGCCAGGGAGCATAATGTAAGCAATGGCTATAGGCAAATCTATCAAGGTATTTGTTGGCAAGACAGTGCAGAAGAATGGCAGGGTTAAGAGCACAGTGATCAACGTAATATTAGAAGTGGGGGATAGTCAGTGGAAGTGGCAGGGTTTTACAGTAACGTCCTAGACAGAGAAGTGGTGCAGTGGAGACCCCCGTAAGGTACAGGAAGCGGGCTGCAAACAAAAGGCTGAACTTGCAGATGCCAAAAAGCGACCAACGGACATAGATCCTATTATAGATTTACCATTTAAGGGAATTGAGCATCCGTACACTTCATAATGTCTGCCAGATTGCTAAGCTTTCTGTTTGCTCTGCATCAATTTTGTTTTTCAAAATAAAACATAGCGACATAAATCAAACTATATATCTCATCATTGGAACTATCAAACATCTCTAGGCACTACACATAGGTCAGAAAACTGGAACAGAGAGGGCACACAATAGAATCCATAACCCTTCCACCCAGTGGTTGATGTTGTGGAAGTGATCTCCAAAGTATTATAAAGCTTGAACTTTCCGCTTCCTCAACCTCACAGACGAAGCTACTAAAGCACCATGTTCAGCCATTTTTAACGTTGATAACCAGCACATACAGTGCCATCGAAATTTGAAACATTTGGTGACATGCGATGCACCCATTTCCACAATACAAGTCCTGTTGTTTTGAAGAGCAATTCCTGGTTGATTTAGCGGGTTTTTTTTCTTCCATTGGTGATATGTCTAGCAAGAAATAAAGGAGCCTCTTCACTGTATGTGCAATGTGTAGGGAGGCGGAAACACGCACTGACCATTTGCATGGTGATGTATGATGACATGCCTGGCTGTTTAGAAGCTTATGCATGCTTCTACAGGTTTCAAGGTTATGCCATTGGTTGCAAAATAGATTGCACGTTTGAGAGGGCATCAATGGGAGCAGGGGTCAAATTCCCAAAAAGACCTTGTGAATTGGCCTCTATCTTTGTTTTTATTGTATTTTATTTATTCATGTATGTATATAAAGGGAGTAAGAATACTCTTTTACTTACAAACTACTGTACAATAGACAAGAAATCAGATTTGACAATCAGTATTGTGTTTCTTACAGTGGAGTGGGTGAGTTCGAGTGACATTCTGACCAGGTTGCAGAGGGGAGTAAATGGAACAGTCACTAGGGACAATAGATGGGTGTTGTGAGAAACCTGAGGGTATTCTCACTCCTACTCCCCTTGGGCCCTTTGCGTAGGTGGCCAGGATAAGGTGATCACTCTTGGATCCTGACCCTGGGGGTGGAGAAGCGAGGGAGGATCACCTGGGTGGAGGGTCCTAGAGGATTGGGAGTGGGTTGCCCTTGGGCGAGACATGGTATCCTCCTTTCCCGATTGACGACAAACCTAACCCTCCGCCAACCTTTGTGGGCTGTTATAAGACAGCTCCCCCCATTTCCCGCCATTCAACACTTGACAGTACTGGGACTTTAATTATGGACAGGCAGGGCAGATCAAGCATCAACACCTACAGCCTGTCAAGGGGCTACAGGTGTATACAGAGAGACAGGCCAAGCAGGGAAGAGAGCAACAGGGAGGCCTGTGTGGGGAAGACCAGCAGGAGACCTTTGTGAGGAGGCAGCTGTGGTGGGACTGGAAAAGGAGCTAGGATGCTGGCAATTACTCCAGAGGACTTGTGGGACCAAAATGAGCGGGCTGTGTATTCACCACAGATGTGGGAATCTCCACAACACAGATCAAACAGCAGGAGATGCTAAAGAGCCCGTAGCATAGAGGACACCGCCCACTTCTGGGAAGAAGTCTTGGAAGTGCCGGCATATAGGGAGAAACACACAGCACTCAGGCTTCAGAAGCAGGAAGGAGATAGCGGGTACCAGCAGGAAGATACACAGGAGTCCGGTGAATGTCGGAAGGGCGCTTGAGCACAAGGGTGCTCCTATGGGACCACAAGTGAACAACAGTCAGCAAAAGTAGGCATACTAATTCCTCTTGAATGATGAACTGAAAACTTAACATTTAAGCAAGCAAATGCATATTGAATACTGAAATAAATGGAAACTTACACATTAAGCAATATAAGTGCACATTGAACACCAAACTCAAAGTAAACAATATTGAATGCATATTGCACAACAATTTACCTCAAAGCCTTGAAGTTCAGCCTATTAAAGGCTGAAGGTAGCAAAACAGTGAACTGTCATGAGTGAATGCAGTGCAACAAGGCCACAGATTGACAAGAGGTGTGTGACACGTGGTGGCAGAGCCACAAGGTTAACAAGGAGAAGGCAGAGGAGTGCAAGAATACACATAAAGTCAAGCGGCCAATAAAAGGAACTAAGTGAAGGTGACTTGGTGCACAGGAGCAAGTGCCATGGAACCTGTGTGGGCTGAAGAGCCCAGGGATACTGGTTGTGCAGACCTGTGATGGGTGGACCGTGCAGTCTAACTACTTCGCCTCGACCAGAGAGCCCTGAGTGGTGAAAGATAAGGACACTGTGAAACAGTCAATGAAACGACTGTGAGGTAAGCCAGAAAGAGGGTCAAGTTGACCTGGAGTTTTGGTTAAGCCTTTTTGAAAAGACTGAAGCTAGTATAAGTGGTGAAGTTGAAGTCATGGAGAAGGGAACCCTGAGACTTAAGGGAACACACTTGTCTTGAGAACAGAGTCTCTAGGCCTCTTGATCTTGAGTTATTTTGTTGAAACTTGGGGAAAGGAACCCCCAGAATTGATTTTGAACTGTATCACCTTGAACTGGAGAAAGGTCATCTTGAGACTTTTTCATGAAACTTTCTTATTCTTGGGGGAGCTGAAAGAAAGCTATGAGCTGGAAGAAGCTCAAGACTTTGAGTTGAAGACTATTTCTTTTGACTTTGACATCCCTACACATTGGTTAGCTTTAGTTGTGAGGGCAAGGATAGGTTTTGAACAGAGACAGGCTTTTAAGTTGAATTCTTTGACTCAGACTTTACTTAGTTTTGTTCAGGTAAGGAAATCCCACCTTAACATAGGGCAAGTTAGGCCTTCAACCATTCCGACATTTAAGTTAATAACTATCTTTTGTTTGAATTTGAAGTCAATTGTCTGTGTCTTACTTCATGATGCCTTCACAGTGGACATACATAGATTAAGGGCAACCAACATTAGACATTTTTAAGTGCAGGTAGGAATTAAAGCCAGATGTGTTAGGGATGTGACCATGATGGTTGAAGTACTAGAGTGGAGGCAGAGAAAGTGGGGGATAGTGGCAGATTAGAGGAGAGGGAAACATGTTATCTAGAAGGCAGATGAGATGTCAGCTAAGAGGGGAACTCGGAGGCGAGGAGGTAGACTTCCAGCTTGGTTTTGAACAAATCAATGTGCACTGTTTCTCAAATGTCCAGGGGAAGTGAATTCCATGCAAGAGAAGCAAGAAGGGAGAACGAGTGGAAGGTAGAGGAGGCACAGCGAGGGTGAGATGCCACATGTGTAGTCAAGGATGCAGAGTGGAAATTACAAGAAGACTTGTACAGTTGGATAGAGGAGGATAGATACAGTGGTGCCTTACAGTGGATAGATTAGTGAACCAGAAGAGCACATTTAAATGTGGCTCTGTTTTGCATCATCAGCCATCCAGTATGGTGATAGGATGAAGAACTAGGTGTGAAGTGATGGCATTCAAAGACAGTCCTGGTAGGGAAGTTAATGATGTTGTCGAGTGGACAGAGAACGTAGCTGGGGAGATCAAAGAGGATGCTGGCCCAGTATTCCAATTTAGAGAAGACAAGAGTATTTCAGAGATGCTTAGCAGTGTTGAAAGGACAGCGGTGTATGATTTTCCTAATATTTAGGAGGTGGAGGCGAGCCACCATTTCAGTTTTGGAGATGTAAGTAGAGTTGTGAGAAGGTTCATAGATGACACTGAGATTTCTAGCTGAAGAAGAGTATTGTAAAGTGGCAGGTGGGAACTGAATAGGCAGGGGAAGGGACGACAGGTAAATACATTGCTTCTATGTATCAAAGTGACCAGGTCCTGAGCCCCCTGACAACCAACATAGTATTGTTTTTTACAAACAAAATTCTAATAATTAGCTGAATTGAAACCAGGGGCTGTGCCAATCGCGGAACCACCAACAGACAATAGTATGTAATGGCTGCCCTTAACCATTAGGTCTGTTGTCAACAGTATCCATCCTCCCTCTGCCTAGCACCAAGCCATGTGTGATAGGTCAAGGACTGTCGATATGGAGTCATGTGTTAATCTTCTGCAAAGCAGCTGGTATTTGAGGTTCGGTGCTCTCTGATCTTTTGTCTCTTGTAAAGTTATGCATTTTCAACTATCCAGTGGGTGATTTCTGTCTACATGGTATGTAAGAAAACGTTAAGCCTCATTGTCACAGTGTTTTGCCTAGAGTAGCCAATGTCCATTTATGCAGAGTAGATTTTAGGTCACACACTCATTGTACTGTTTAACTCGCCCATCCAGTACAATAATGTCCATGATGACCCCCCACCCCCGACCACGGCAGACCCAAGGATACTTTACAACAGTTTTATTGCGCTACGGGAAAGAGCATCGCATTTAAAAGAAATGCCATTTTGGTTATTAGTATATAAAAACTACACTTATTCAAGGCTCACTGATGCATCACTGAAGTCCAATATTCGGACTCTGCTTTAACAGATGCGTGCTGTTCAAACCTGATTCATTATTACTCTGGTGTATAGTACAGAGCATTAAGGCGACATTTGATGACTTCTTTATTCCAGAGGCCTCTTGAAGACCAATGGCATGCCCCAGCTCACCAGAAAACCTAAGACTATTTTTGTTACTATGCACAAAGGTAAAGTCTAATGCACAACTAGTAGGTGCTTCCCCCTCTGTACCATAGATATGTATTGCCATTGTGCAATTACTGTACCTGCCGATGGCATGCACTGTACTGTATTACTAGTGCATACACTTATGGGAACTCATTTATCATGTTATGTTTAGAATCCCTAGCACTTGTTTGCATTCACATTAAACACATTATGGCAACCGATGCCCATAATCTGCAACTCTTAACAGACAGTGGGACTCATTACAAGGTTGGCGGTCTGGTAATAACGATACCGGTAAGGGAATACCAGCATCGTTTACTGGACCGGTGCATTATGACCCACGATGCCAGTGCTACCAGCCGTGCAGGACCCGTTGTGACTGGGTAGCACCCAACCGCAATGGGCGCGGGCATGTGGCTTCCATGCCAGTAACACCGGCATGCCATAAGTAAGTGCACATTACGAGGTTCACGGACACGCTCTTACCGGCATCCAGATGCCAGTAAAAATGGGTACCATGATGCCCTTAACACCGGCATCGCAGGGCAGCCATTAATAGGATTCTGCTGTGTTGAAACCTGCCACAAGTGCAAACAATAAGTACAGGTGGAGGCAATGGAGTCTGGCACAGCACAAAAGGAGCACACCCACACACCGCACCCCTTCCAAAGACAAAATGCTACCATTAGCAGTTGGAATACTGGGGCTGGAGGACATGCCTGCACTGCTACTACTCCAGCAGGCATTGACCAGGGAATGCAGCAGAGGCGCAGGAGGAGAAGGAGGGTGAGACAGGGCAGCACATTCCACCAGGACAGGCAGTTCTACCCCGCAGGCAGCCACCAATACCTCGCCTAAGGGCCAGTCCATTTGACCTAACCTCTGCACAGATCCACACCCTGTAGCGCCTGGATAGGGACACCATATGCACAATAGTGGACCTCATCCATGACGACCTGATAAACCTCATCAACATTCGGACAGGAATCTCCCCTTTGCTGAAGGTAGTGTCTGTGCAGCACTTCCTTGCCACATGCACCTACCAGCACACTGTGGGGCAGCTGCATGGCATCTCACAACCACGTTTCTCCCGTGTGCTCAACCAGGTGCTAGATGCCCTCCTGAAACATGGAAGGGACCACATTTATTTATCACAGACTGTGGAGGAGGTGAATGATACCAAAATAGCATTCTATGCACTGGCAGGCATGCCTAACGTAATTGGTGCCATCGACTACACCCATGTGGAGCTGGTAGTACGGAATGCCGAGGAGGTAGTGTACAGCAACAGGAAGCTCTACCATTCCCTGAATGTCCAGATGGTGTGCTATGCAAGGCAATAAATCACGCATTGCTGTGCAAGATTCCCGGGATCCACACATAATGCCATGGTGCCGCGCAGCTCCACGCTTCCCCGCTACATTGCACGACACGCTGGCTGCTGAGTAAGTACAAGAACAGGGCAATGAGGGGCGTTGCCTGGGGGGGACCACAAGCATAGGCAACCTGTCTGCTGGCTGGGGCATGAGGGGTGTTGCCGGGGGGGACCACAAGCATAGGCAACCTGTCTGCTGGCTGGGGTATGAGGGGTGTTGCCGGGGGGACCACAAGCATAGGCAACCTGTCTCCTTGCACACATTCCCCCACCATAATTGAACAATACATGTCAGCATATTGCCAACTACCACTATGCACATATGCACCACTGGCACAAGCATTGCACCGAGCGCCCACACAGCGTGACTTTTCCCTGCAGTAACTCCAACTACAAAGCACCGCCATGGAGGTATGCAGTAACATATTTCAACAGTAACCGTAATGTACAAATAATACACTCTCTCCTGCATTCCTGTACACTTTCAATCACATACTATGGCCGTACCCACTACCATTCACAAACTATTGTGCCACTGCCAACCTACCCACAATCTATTTGCAACAGGGGCCTATAACGGCTGAAATGGGCTCCACACCCATTCCTTACATGTCACCACCCTCTAACCCATGCACATTGAAAAATGCATTACTGGCATGTGTGTCCTCAATGCCTAGGCTCTTGAATGTATGGCCTACGGAATATGGCCTTCGGCCGTGCCTCCAGTAGTCTAGGCCTTGAACACACTCACGCCAACGTAATGCTAACATGCATGCCTCCATGTCAGCTTCTGTGACAATGCACATAGACACCACTGCCACCAACACTCCTACCCAACCTATACACCGCCATGGCGCTACGCAGCAGCAAATGCCAACAGTTAACATGATGGCCACGTGCGCAGCTACCATTTTGCACAAATGTACCACATCATGCATTCACCTCAACTCCCCCACACCATAAAACAGGCAATCACGAACATAGATTGCACTTATCAGAATGCACAAACATACCACATCCTCCACCGAATCTACGTACAGCCATTCACAAAGTACTGTGTCACTGCCAACCTACCCAAAATCACTTTGCAGCACTAACGCTACTGCAACCAATTGGCACACACCGCACTTTGCAAGCACCACCCTGTACCGGACTGACACATGCTTTCCTGCGGTGAGTATGATGCAGCCCTCCGCTCCTTTGTCCATGCACCCAATAATGTAATCCTTCGACAGACCCACATCACCTTAATTCACCCATGCATGCCTCCATGTGCCCAACTACCACTTTCCATTCGCAGCGCACCACCACCCGCCCGCGCTCCCACCCAACCTATCTCATGTGAAATTCACTCCTCATCTGCAAATGATCTGCAACCACTCACCACGAAAACAGTTCCCCGCAAACAGGTCGTGGCAGAAACTAAGGGACTGTTACTACAGCTGCCTCCAATCACCGCAGAAAATACTAGCCTACGTATGTCACATGACCCACTTCTCGTTCCCCCAGCCATTCCTTCCTTTATGGCCGCCGACACAATGCGTACAGCACATTTTGCAGACCCTGCCGAACCTGCCGCCGCTGCACTGTCCTCCGATACACCATGCAGGCTTCCCCCAAAAAATGTTGAAGTACAGCACGCTTCCCTCCAGCCAACCACTGGCCGCGTCCAAACTTCTCCGACAACATGCCGTACCGCGATTCAATGACACTTCTGTCTGCAGAGTGAACAGGGAAATGGGTCAGCGGAGCGGACCCAGATATCACTAATTTTTTTTTAAAAAAATGATGTTTTTAAAAATTGTATTTAGCTGAATAAATCAACTTTTACAATTTCATAATTACATTATAAAAAGAAACAATTATCAAAAATTACAATGTTATACACTTTCATACAGATAGATCAAGATTAAAAATAAACTGAAAAAAAGAAAACAAAATGAAGGAACTATAAAATTTAGCAAAACACATACTAATGCCCATTTCATTAAGACAATTTTTTGCGCAATACATTATCGCTAAAATTGATCCACACAAAAAGTAGACCAAAACAATAATAATAGTCTGATTCTTAATAACCTTTGTCGATAGCCATATCAGTTAGTTTGCAGCAATACTTGATTTATCAAAATAGAGATTGTCACTTATTTCATTCATATTTGCTTGATCAAGTTTTAAAGCTCAAAGAAAATTAATTGTAGCAATTCTCAAGGATACGAAATTGCCTGAGAATATCAGTTCCCACATATGACAACTCTCTATCACAAAATTTTTGGAATGTACATTTCAGTGTTTTGTTACAAATTTACCGGTCCGATTTCCACCGAACACACAAAAGCACGCTTTCTGGCCCAAGCCCCGCTCCTGGCGCAAATTTGATGAAAATATGTCCAGCTATCCGACCTGTAGCCATGCGCAAAGTTTTTCCCCATTCAGTCTATGGGAAAAAAAATGTGGGGACCCCACCTATAAGTTTTCCCCACCGCACGAAACCTCACCCAACTTGGCGAAAAAATTCAGAGCCGCCCATATACTTTTTTTGCAAAGTTTTGCGAGGACTCGTCCAGGGGGAGCAAAGTTATAAGCCGCCGAAAAAGTGCTCTTCATGTGAGTTTAGCAACTTAACCATAACTTCACGGCCGCTACCCCGGGCCGAGTAATTCAATGATAACACTTGGTTAAAGCGATTTTATGGTTACAAGTAAAACCGAACAACCTCAGAAATTCATCAGCTATGGTAAGCTAAGCAACCATTATTCGCGCCACCACCGTGCACTGCTAAGACTAACACCCTGGACATCAAAGATTACATCATAAATGTCATTGATGACATCACATATCTGGGCCACTTGTTTTTATTCACTGACATATGTAGGCCAAGTGGTTTTGTTCACTGACAATCAGAATATTAAAATTCAAAAGGTCCTATATATCTAGACGTTAACCATGTTGTATGTTTCTAAAGTACTTTCCTTAGGGATTGGTCTCAGCTCATGGTGCACATACGTGGGGCAATAAGCAAGCCTCAAACACACAGTTTATTTGTGTACATGAAGATGAACTTTAATGTTACTAACATTTTCTAGTGATGCGCTTTCTTCCGTCCTTACTTTAGTTTCCCTGTATGTGCCTCTGATTTGTAGGCATTGTGGGTCTCTATATGCATTGTTTGTATTAGCACAAGTGTGTAGTAAGTCTTGAATTGGAAGCTAGTTATTACATGTTTAACATTATTGAAAATTCATGGTACCATGCATTATATCACTATCCAAAATTACAAGATAATACATATTGTAATTCTATGGTGCATGCTGCAGCCATTGCCTATGTTTATGTATGATTAGGTTCCTGTATAAACAGCATTCCAATATAATGTTTTATTTAGATGAGTAGATTCTTTAATAGATTATGTAGTTCATGATAGGTCTCCTCATCACCCCTGACATCTTTTTACAAACATTATAAACACAACCCCTTGTAGAGACCATTCATCAAAATTGATTTCATCAGTGATGTCATCAGTGATTTCATCAATGATATTTCTGATGTCCTAGCTGTTAGTCTTAGCAGTGGACAGTGGTGGCGCGAAATATGGTTGTGTAGCTTACCATAAATAGCGAATTTCTGAAGTTTTTCTGTTTTACTTGTAACCATAACGTCCCTTTAACAATGTTTTTTCAGTGAATTTAATGGGTCTTTTTCACAGGTGCATGCTAATTTTCTACAACTTACTAATATCATGCTTACCCCAATATAGCAAAATGTGTGTCCAATTTACAAAGTTTCACCTTAAAACTAAGCCATTTGCCAACTTCTAGCATCATTTTTAACACTTATATACACTTTTTGCAACTTTTTCCAGTCCTTCGACGTTCGCGAACATCTGATATCATCGCGCACCTTCTGGACAGTGTCACAAGAACGCACACATGCGCAGCACATGATGACATGTTCGCAAACACGTTCGGAATCTGCGATCATGTCCATGCTTCACGGAAAGTTTGCAACTACATGTTCTACTGATCTAGGAACTTTCAAACTCAATATGTTCCGCTCGCACTGCTCCCACACCTATTCTTACTCATTATCCATTAACAATCTAATACAGAGCACATACTTGGAAGAATAATAGCAAACCTGCTAGTTATCTTAAAAATGGCACAAGCTATTTCCATTTCTCCTCCCCTAGAGCCACCACCAACATCAGCTGGAGGACCTGCACAACAAAGAAAGCACAGTAGTTCCAAAGACAAAGAAGAGGACCAAGAAGATGAGGTTGACAAAGTGACTACTGATAGCACTAAAAGAGAATCATGGGTGTGGCAGTTCTATAACACTGTTGGGAATGTACCAAAGGCTAAAGCTACCAAAGTGAAAATCGGTGGACTACTTGGACAGTACTAAGACGGGGCCTCCTCCATGTGCAGCCACACCCAATCCAACCACTGCAATGCTCTCAGAAAGATTGTTCCTTTCTTCGGAAGTAGTAGGCTGTCTTCCTCTACCTCATCTTACTCAGCCAATACTGCAATCATACACCCTACTTCTGTGGGGCACAAAATCACACCAGCTACCTTGCAAGCAATAGAAGAGGCTGTTGATCCATATCATTTGAAGACAACAGTACTATGTATTTGTGCTTTTGAAGTGGTAATCAAAGAGCATGAGAAACACTGCCCCCTAACTAAGATGTAACACACATGCAACATCTTCCCCTGTCCACCTGCCACTGCATATTAGTGCTTGGCACCTCTTACCCCGTTTCCCACCCGCCTTATGTTTTAACCTCTCCTGCTAAAAAAAATAAATATCCAAAAACAACAAAAAGGGTTCCTTTAGGAACCACCTCTCAAAGTTAAAAAATGCAGCTAAAAAAGTAATGTTATATAATCCATCTACTTTACATTTTCAATAAAGTTGACAAACTCAATAGGATTCTATCGGCCGAACTTCAAGGTGCTGCTTGGCAATGATTACATTCGCCGGCTCATAACGCTAACAAGACTATATGCTCACAATGAGCTTCGCCTATTTCAATGATGTTGGAGGGCAGCATACCCAAACGTACACAGTTATCACCAATGTCATAAAGTTATGTTATGCAGAACAAGGAGCTTAAACACAAACATCGACAACAAACACAAAACTTTAGTCTTTTTGTAAAGAAATGACAGAACATTTTATTTTGAAGAAAACAGCAATAGCGGGGTGAATAAGAAATACGTTTCATTGCAACGAAACAATAAAACATTCAGTGAAGTCTACAAAAACGTTGTTAACTTTTTCGTACACAGTTTATTGGTGCCATACTATGCAGCATTGACATTTTTCCAGAAACAGTCAACTGCAGTCTTCTACTGCCAAATCCGATCATCGATCCATCAATGATCTTTGCGTTCTGCACCAAAATGTGTCTTCTATAACCGACAAATAATTTGTGCACATGGCGCTCCATTGTGCAGGATAAATGACAGTTTTAAAATTGAAATAAATGCAACACTTTCACATCTGCACTTTACCAGATCCTATATTCGACAATGTTGCTCCTTGTTACTGCAATCGCAAAAGGACAAATTGTTGTCTGGCTATCATCCCAAACAAGTATTACAACATATCCGTTGTTGGTTATTATTGTCCACATACTGTTGAAAAAGCTGCAGGCTGGTAGACTGAATCCATGACACACACTGAATGGGAGTATATATCTATGTGAAATCAATAACAAAAAAAACCTATTTCATACATTCTTATTTTGACTATGAATTACCGTTTCAAGTAACATGTATGACGTCTACTCTTTTTGGCAAATTGACCATTCATCCGTCACATCGTTTGTCATATGTCAGACAGTACACGTTCCTCACTTCAAAAGCTTTCACTTAAAATGTTGCTTACATTGCGTTTTGCGAATCCGTTTTTTTTCAATGTTGCAGAGGACCAACCGCTTCACAACGCAGTTTTCTGAAATAGAAACTTTACTTTCTGATGTCTGCTTTTAATACAGTGAATATTATAATTTCTTTGTGGATTGTCGACACATTGACTCCCACAAATTCTTAGTCCACTGTTTAGAAGGACACATAACAATGCCACCCTTCATGTAGCGTTCACATCATGCCCAAGTCAGTTTAGTTTCTGGAAAGACATGCCACAAAAATTAACAAAATTACTGGCAAACAGTGTAGTGCAAAAACAACCAAATATTTCAAGTAAACTAGATATCTACAATATTTGGCGTATCAACGCACCTGTTTACAATAAATGTATATTTAATCAAAAAAATAACCTTATGCAATGTGTACACACTCATGGATTTCCCTATGCATCAATAGTCAGCTATGAGAAACATTTCCCTAGCATAGAGTTGGAGCAGCAAGATGGAATGTATCATGAAGAAAAGTAGTTTGTTAGAAAGAGCTGCAGGTAGTGTGTTCCCACGGCCCAGACAGCCTTATGGATAATACAAGGGTCTTCAATTTCCTCCTTAAAGCAACCCTCAAGGTCACAGAATTTGTCTGGCATAATTACTGGAACTTGAAGGCAAAAATAGTGGTGAAAATACAAGTACAGTCAAGACGTAACAGTGTAAAAACACTAACAGTTGCAGCTTACTAGCTTCTGGGTACATCTATTCCCGCAATCATATATATTTCTGCAGCCATGCACGCGCCCTCATTGCCCTGTGCAGTGAGATATAAATGTGCAAAGACCACAGGCACATGTTCGTAATGCACATTGGCAATACAATGTTACTTAAATGTTGGCTAACACGTGGCACATAAACTCTTTGCCTATTCAAATCTGCAGCCACTTATCATAGTAGCTACTTTCAAGTGTATCCAAACTTCATTTACTTTATTCATTTATTTCTTGGTTATTTGTGAAGCCCCTAAAACCCACCAAAAAAGTGCACATCGAAACAAAAACAAAAAAGGGTGGTGGAGCCATGGAACAAAACAACAATGATTTAATATAATAAGTCATTTGTAAGGTACCTGTACACAGGGGTTTCTAGGCGCACCTTGACAAGGAACGGAACAACAACATGAAACAGAATAAATGATCTTACTAGGCCTTGTGTCATTCATATGACACAAGTGCAACAGGAAATGAGAGGAGCAGTGCCGGAGGAAGGAAGGGGAGAGTGCAATAAGATACCTCCAGTAAGTGACGCCAGGGTGGCCAGTTCTAAATAAGGGCAAATAGCCATGGCACCATGTGATTGCAAATACAGTCCATAGTGCATGGTGGGCCCAGAGACAGTGCACAGAGCTACTGGTAATAAGGAAACCGGGTCCCCATAAGAATTACCGGGTGGAGAGATAACCAGTTAGTGCAGCATCATCTTCGAACTCTAATGTAGTTAGATTACGCCGAGAGGAATCTAACTATTTCAAGCATTCCCTTAATTACAACATACTAAAAACAAATGTACTATCACATTTACACTCGCGTAACTGTATTCAGTTTTTCTTCTATCTAGGACAGTTTAAAAAAAATGTTTTTGACCCAATCATTATGTAATAGCAAAACAACAGCAGTGTGTCATACACTAATGTTGTACAAAACATAGTACTTAGAAATGTACTGTTTATGAGGGTCTGCAAATGAAAATGTATATTCAGAACTGTAGAGCGCTACAGGAGCCAGGAGCCTCTATATATAATATGTTAAAATAGGTTCAGGCGAACATTCTTCAGGGGATAAATTTAAAAGCATCCACTAATCTCTTCCACACCGTGTTGAAAGGGTAGATTCAGGCACCCAAGAGGGTAAAAGGAAAACAACCTCCAAGCCTGTAAAAATAAAGGAAAGGAGATTGAGGGTACAACCATGGGTGCTGCCATGGCCCCGAATTTAGCCAATCTTTATGTCAAGTATTTTGAAAAGGCAGTAATATACCCAGCCACCAACCCTTTCAGCAATCATTTGAGGAAGTGGCTGAGGTATATAGATGATATACTGATCATATGGGATGGCTCAAGAGAAGAGGCAGATTGTTTTGTGACATGGCTTAACCAACAAAATCGGTTTCTGAAATTCACTGGGTCTATATGTGATTGTGAGACTCATTTTCTAGACATTACCATTTTCCATCACAATGGTTCTTTACAAGTGAAGCCCTATAACAAGACTACTGATAAGAACTCTTTATTGCACTTCAATAGCCACCATGCTAAACATTTAAAGAACAATTTGCCATTTGGACAATTTTTGAGATTGAAGCGCAATAGTAGTCTTAAAGATGATTTTGTCCGAAGTGCGGATGTATTGACCAACAAGTTGTTGGCCAAAGCCTATTCGCCTAGAGTTATAAGAAATGCTTCAAAAAGAGCTTACAATAACAATCGTGAGGCACTTTTGGAGAAAAGTAGTAGGACAATTAAAAAGATTGGCACTGTATTTGTTAACACTTTCTCAAATTTGTCCTACAAAATCAAAAACATTGTGATGAAAACTTGGAAGAAAATATATTGTGGTAAAGAAGTGTTGCCTCCCCTAGTGGCTTTTAGAAAAAGCCAGAATTTACGAAATATTCTGATCAGAAATGATGTGACAGAAATGCAGATACCACAAGTTAGGCAAACTAGACTGTGGGGTTTGCCTGAAGTAAAAGGACATTTTCCATGTGGGAATTGCAGCATGTGTGGACAAACAAAAGAAACTAGATTATTGCAAATTCTACCTGATGTTAAGTGGGTTTTCACTGAAATGACGAATTGTAACACAGCTAATGTTGTATATCTGATCACCTGTCCATGTGGCCTACACTATGTGGGAAAAACAAATAGGCAATGTAAAGTTCGAATGGTGGAACATCGCAGCTGTATCAATACTGCTCCTCTTGTGAAACATTTTATTGAAAAGAAACATGGTTTCAATGACTTCACATGGCTGATTTTGAAAAAGGTGCATGGAAATACCAAAATTGAAACAGATCGAAAATTATTAAATATAGAGCAAAAAATAATTTTCAAATTACAAAGCAATGTGCTAGGGCTCAATGAAAGCGTTGACTGGCATTTGGTTAGCCAAATATAATCTTGGACATTGTGTGATGCATATACCATGTGGGCACCCAATTTTGGTGAACAATTTGGTGTTTAGTTCAATTGATGAAGTTAGTGCAATTTACATCTTTTTGATGCGCTGGGTGTCTACTAAACTCCTCTACACCAGTTGATCCTGGGTCTGTTCCAACATGGCCCCCTTGGTTGTTGCACTCCTGATTAACTTCGAGAAGTGGAGTCCTTTCTTTGTGTTGCCGCACAACTATAGACGCTTTGACAGAGTCCTTTCTTTGTGTTGCCGCGCAACCATAGACGCTTTGAGATTGTGCAGCAGCCATTGTTCCTCTGAATCGAGTGCTGGCCGAGTAAGTTTGAATGCTGCAAGTGGAGTGAATAAACCCCTCCGTGTGTATAGGTGAGCACGCTACCAGCATTTCGCCTCTGGATGTGACTTAGTGCATGATATTGTCTCCATGTTGGGACACCTTTTGCATTGCTTGGTGGTTGGGGTACTTTATTTTAAACTTATTTTACACATGCTGTGTGGCTATCCATTTTCTGCGTTTCTTTTACGTTGTGTAGGTTGGACAGCATGGACACTGAGTAGTTGTCTTTACACATTAGATGATGCATGGTCTCCTCACGTGTGTGAAATATAAGCACCCCCTTCTGTTTGCCCTCCAGTGCATGTTGACGGCATGTTGTTAGCTGATTTTTTGGTAATGCCAGATAAATGGTGTTTACTGTTATGTTTCCATTGCTTTCTAGATTGACTCTGTACTTCATTGCTTGATCGTATGGATGTTTCCATTTCAACTTGTTCATTACTGAATTGTGAATTGCATTCTTGATCCCTACATTTGTGGAGGTAATTTACTTTGTTATTTGGAGCCTTGATTTTATGTGCAGTGGTATTGAAGCCAGTGTGATTTCTGGATATAACAGAGCATGTGGTCTCTGTGTATTGGTTTTGTCTTACTTAGGTGTGGCGATACTCTAGCGGACTGTGACGCTTTGTTGAAGTATTGATTTCTCATTTGGAGGGAAACCAGCAAATTTGTCATCCTGTGACGTGCTTTGAAGTTTCACCATTTAAAGGTAAATCTGCGGGTGCCCTTTTGGGACCCTTGTGAGTGTGGCATAATCCCTGTGCCATGTCTCCATTTACATTTTGCAGTACTTCCTTCCCTCTTTGGAACTCATTAGGTTTCTCCTTTCCTTTATTTTTACAGGCTTGGAGGTTGTTTTCCTTTTACCCTCTTGGGTGCCTGAATCTACCCTTTCAACATGGTGTGGAAGAGATTAGTGGATGCTTTTAAATTTATCCCCTGAAGAATGTTCGCCTGAACTGGGCAGTTAAGAACAGAAACATGTTGGGATGCTTGTTGTTTTAGTGACACATTGAGATTTTTTTGTGTGTTATGTGATATCTTCTGTGTCGTAAAAATTAGTTATCTGATGTTTTATATTTGTTTTATATTTGTTTTTTAATGTTTAGTACACTGTGTTAGGTGAGGGTAGTGTTTTTTGTTTAAATTCAGCTTGAATTATTTGAATAATAAACTTGTTATACATTTGTGTAAATCGGTTACAGCAGACGGTCCATTTTTTTAGGACTAGTGATGCTGAAAAAACTTATAGAGTTGCTATGTGAGGGGGTTGGAGGCAAGTAAACAACACGTATCATCTTGCTCTTTATTTGTATTACATATATCTATATCCCCGTTGGTGGAGTAGGATGTTTTCATGTTAATAGGGATTCTTTATACCTATTTTAACATATTATCCTACTTATTCCATCACACCACAATTCTCTTACTCACTTACAACACATTCTACTATCAATACTTTATTACACTTTCCCCATGATATAAATATAGTACTTTTATACAACAAATGTATTGTTACTGCAATACTTTTTGTAAAATCCAGTATAGTTAGAATACACCAACGGATATCTAACTACTTTAAGCATACCCTTCATTACAACACACTTTAAACACACGTCCTATCACACTTACACTCAATTAATATAGCCATGCTACCACACACATGTATTCTGCAACATATATATTTTTTAAAACTATTTAAATGCCAAAAACTCTATGTAAATAGAGCAGTTCTAAAATCCACTATGGATTTCCTTCCCAATCACCCAATCATTATTTCATGTTAATACAAAAACATTGTAGCACATACTAATGTTGTACCAAACTTAATACATAGAATTTGCTATTTATGAAGGTCAAACAAGTAAATCTATATGTACATTTGTATGCAAGTAAAGATTTTAAACTATCTTATTTAACTACTATTGTTGTTCCCCAGAAAAAGAACCAGAGATTCACAAAGAAATAACTACAGATTCCAGAAGCACTATATTCCATTGTACCATATATACTTCAATTATATGATTCAACCATATTACAAATACTGTATTCTCCCCCTATAGTACCTATAATTAATATTTGCTAACACACGCTTTCAAAATGAATGCGTCGCTCCTCGAAAACATGTGGTAAAAATACTGACAGCTGTATGCACAATAGGGGCAAGAAAAATGTTTTTCCATTATGTCTAATATGATTTCTAAATGTTTGGAACCCCCTTATAACTTTTCACACCCCTGAAGGAAACCGCAGCAAACTTTGGAAAATTCTTCCAAACTGGCCATATATTTTTTTGCAAAGTTTGGTTACATCACTAATGACATCACATATCTAGGCCACTTTTCTTTGTTCTCTGACATATCTGAGCCACTTGTTTTGGTCCCTAACAGTGAGAATTTGAAAACTCCAAAGGTACTTTATATCTACACATTGACCTTGGCGTATGTTATTAAAGTACTTTTCTTATGATTTTGCCTCAGCTCATGGTGCACATACACATGGCAAAAATCAGGCCTCAAACACACAATTCATTTATATACATAATGATGAACTGTAATGTTATTATCATTTTCTGGTGATGTTGTTTCTTTCTTCCTTACTGTAGTTTTCCTGCATGTGCCTGTGATTTGTCTGCATTATGGCTCTTAATATGTATTGATTATACTAACACAAGTGTACTAAGTCTTCAATTGTTAGCTATTCTTTCCATGTTTAAAATTAGTCAATATTTTGATAGGGTTGCATTTATTATTTTACAGGCCAATATTACCAGATTAACGCGGCCTGGTTTTTGATTTTTGAGAAATATGGTCACTAAATCTCTCTGAGGGAACTGCAATGGTGAACTAACACTTTGATAATAAGGACAAGTTATTAATAGACTTGAAAGAGTATATGTGTAAGGGTGGGGGAAGGGGAGGGTTTCACAAATAAAATTACTTGCTTTTATGTACCACTGAAGGTCTGATAACAAGGTGGTTACATGTTAAGCTGTGTTATGTAAAATGCTAATAAAACTAAATTTGAAAAAAAAAATAATGCCAAAAATAATAATTTCTTCTTTTTTATAGTACATAGTTTACATGAAGAAACTGCACCACAGATTAATTGTGGAGAATTCAAATGATCAGAAAGACAATTGCAATCTCAAACTGTACAAAATCAACTCATGATATTGTCTTTACAATTGCATGAATTTAGCAAGGACTTTAAGGAACTTCTAAATTAAGTTAAGCATCATGTTATTAAAAATGTTGATTAGCACTGTCATGCTTGTACCTGGCCCCTTGCCCACAACAATCAAATTCACAAAATATAAATCAAAGAATGTTTGATGATACTTCTCTCCCTTCCTCCCCGATGAGGATTTTGTAGAAATTCCAAATCCTACCATTTATGTTTCACATTCTGATACCCCATCCCTTTCATAAATAAATGTATTTTTATACTATAAATATCTTGTAAATTATTCTGTCATAACCTCCTTTTTCTGGAAAGTCTGTTTACGAAAAGGAGGGTTTGCGGACATCGCACTGTGTCTGGACATGACCTGTCTTGCATGAAAGACTTTAAATTAGTCCCTGGACAACACGTCAATTTGCAGACACCCATGCGCATGAGCCCGGCGTTTCCCACTCGCCAGGGTCTGGGGACAGCCGTCACTGCCGTGCATGTCCCCAGGCTTCATAATTTGACCACCACCATGCAGCGTGATGGCGTGATCTCGGACAGTGCCTGTCACCATGGACAGTTTGAAACTGCATTTGGCCAATCTAGGATGTTTCAAATTGAAAGTTTACCCTTCCATAACTCCTAGATCCATTCTTAGTTGATCTGTCAGTCAACTTATTTCAACTTTCCAAGGCCTATTTCTGACTTGGTAGTCCGCGGACAGTCGCACTGTCCAAAGACGGTTCCTCTGAAGGGACCCACCCATTACTTATATTCATTATGAATCTGGCTATCCAGGAGAGAGCATCAGGAGTAAACCTGCTTTGCAGGCCAGCTTTATTTGCACCAATGGCATATGTCATTGCCAGCCCTCCTTCCCAGGGGCCACCACGACCATCACCACAACCACCAGCTGCAGGGCCTGGACAAGGGAATAGGTGCAGTGCTGCGGAGGAGGATGACGAGGAATAGGAAGAAGAGGCAGAGGAAGGGCCTACCTCCAGCACCTAGAGAGGGTCATGTGTGTGGTGGTTTTTTACCTCCATTGGGAGTGTACCAAAGCCCAGGTGAAATGCATTTAGTGCGGTGTTATACTCAGTCATAGCAAACCTGGGCAGTACTCTTTTGGTACCACCTCCATGCGCCGCCACACTAAATCTAACTATCCGGGTGCTCTTAGAAAGGCTGTTCCTTTCTCAGGGAGAAGCAGGTTAACATCAACTACCCCGTCTTCCTCAATCACTCCAGCCACATAGGGTACTCCTCTGGGGAAGAGGATCCTAGAGGCTGCCTCACAGACCATACAGGATGCTGTTGACCTTTATCTTTCAAGGGTCACAGTCTTCTGTTTGTACTGTGACATACCGCTCAGCAGGGGGTAGCAGTTTCAGAGTACTTTTGAGGCTTTGGCAAGGAGCACAAGAAACACTGCCCCCTACCTTAGATTTAAGGCATGCCCAACATCTTGCCCTGTCCACCTGTCCCTCCGTATCTGTGGTTGGTACCCCTTCCCTGCCTTGCCTCTATTCCCTCCCCCAACTTACCCCCTCACATCATCTACAAAAATCTAAATCCAAAATAAAATAAATGCCAGAAAGACAAAAAAGGTTTCCTTTTGGAGCCACGTTTCACAGTTAAAAAATAGAACGGAAAAAAACACACAACCTTTTGCAGCCTACATAGTCCATGGACAGTACGATAATCCGCTGACACCTGGAAAATTCCAGTCGTCGGGTGGTGAATTAAAATCAATAAACTTGTTTTTCTTTCAAAAATGGCGTATCTTAACAGAACCTTTTCATAAAAAAAATGTTTGGAGTTTTATATACTAAACTAACAAATGTTCTACTATACTTAATTATTTGTTCGAACTTTCACAAAAACTGCTTCTAATTTTTTGTTCTGTTTTTCCTTTTTATTTACTACAACTACTGAAAAATACTTCACTATATATTTCATATGTTCACAAAAACTGTTTCAATGCATTTTGTATATTCAAAAGAAAAATCTAATTTCCAACATCAGTCAAATGCACTCCATCTCCTCGAAAAATATTAACAATATCAAACCTGATATTTTCATAGTGAAGAGATGTCATTCCAACATCCTGAAAAAAGCACATAGAGCTGTGTTAAATTGTGCCTTGTTTTCTCGATTTGTGTACAAAATAAATTACAAAGTTTCCAAATTGGGCTTTCAGCTATCTGAGAAAAAACAATCTTCAAACATGAAAACAGTTCCATTAACTTTGCAAATGTATCCTTTATATCAAACTGTAAGAACATTCCGGTGCCATAGCCCAAACTGTTGCCTCCACACTAAACTACAATGATGTATGGAATGCTTCAAAGTAACCATACTCTCACAAAACAGGAGCCATTGCGCCCACTTAATTCCTCTGACTCCATACCAGGAAACTTCAAATTTTTCAAATCCATGATTCACAGGTAATCGACACAGTACACCTTTACCAATGGATCCAAGAATCATCCACCTTCCAGACACTCTCCTTCCTCAAGGCCATAGCCATATCTTTCTTCACTGAACACAACAAAAATAACTCTTGCAACCCTGTCTTCCTGTACACCAAACCAGGAAACCTGATTGTCTAATCCCCCGGTGTCCACGGACATCCATATAACAAAGCAGCTCTTTTTACTTTTATGTTTCTAACACTTCCTTATTGTCTGCTTTCAAACAGTCATATATCCACCCACCAATCACATCCAAATCCTCTACATGTAACCCTGTCAACATATTGCACTTCCATACACCAAGTACCACTTAAAAATTATCGACAAATCTTTTACATCTGCTTTTCCTTTTTTTTAAAAAAAAAAGTTACCCACAGTACTGCTGTAAATGCACATATGCAATTGTTTTCACTTTCAACACAATGCTCCTAAAAGAAACATTTTTAAACGAACAGCATTTTCCATTTTTTATTCCGAATAAATCCCTTATAGTGCAACCATTCTCCACCTGCTAACACATATCAAAGTATCCATATACAACACGTCACCTTACATGTAAAGTACTGCTTTTTTTCCAACCACTACTATAAGACACTCGACATTGCTCCAAGTACAATCTGCCATTGCATTAAAACTAGACCACAAATTCCCTTTTCTTTAAAAATACTGCACCTCAAACACAGCACTCATCCAACAAAGTAACCATACCAGGTTTTATCCTATTTTGTATCTTCACAAAGAAACACATACATACTCCATTAACACTATCCTCAATTATATGACAGTCATAAATACTGTTCTACACGTCAATTATATCATTCCACCAAATTACAAATTCTGTATTCTTCCCTTCCAGTACCTATGATTACTATACTCATATTACTATAATGTGTGTGGCCAGTAACCAGATCCTTGGGGGCATGGGTTCTGGCCATGCACCCCAAAATATGGTCACTGGCCATAACAACCACAATAGAATCAAACCATATAACAAGTACCTACAATACACCTTCAAATAACAAGACTCGCCCAGAACCCCCCACTCCCAATGAAGTCTGCGGACAGTAAAAATGACTGCGGACTCAGCAGCACCTGCACAGCTTTTTTTCACCTTAGGAAACAACTCCTTATCAACTTTTTCCACTCCCCCATCCTTTCCAGGCTCTCTTTCGGCCACAAAATGACCCCAAATGTAATTTCCAGACATTTTGCTGACCGCGCTGTCTGCGGACAACGGCTGTCCGCCGTGGAGCCAACATGGTGATCGTTTCAAAGAATATAACGCAACTCATGTTTTTTAACATCCAAACAGGGTGTATCTTTGATGTCTGTGGACACCAAGCCACTCTCGGATTGATCCAGAGGTGTCCGTGGAAATGAGTCTACCGACCGGACCCAGATATCACTTATTTTGTTTGACCTACTTTCTGGCCATTTTTTTAAAACTACTAGACAGATTTACACCAAATATGCAAAATCATGCTTCCAGGGCTAAGCCTCCACTCCACGTGCAAGTTTGGTGAAAATCCATACAGTGTTTTGGGCTGCAGGCTGGATTATTTTTTTTTTCCATTGTGTCTATAAGGATTTCAAAAATATTGGGACCCCCCTATAACTTTGCCCCTCCTGGACAAAACCACACCAAACTTCGAAATATCGTTCAGAGGTGGCCGTATACCTTTTTTGCATAGTTCAGTGAGGATTCATCGTATGGTGCTAAAGTTGTAAGCTGCCCAAAAAGTTTTCTTTCTATGATTTGAGCAACGTAACCATAACTACAGGGTTGCTATCACAGGTCTTGTAATGTATTGAATTTTTGTGTGAATGCCTGTGCAAGTATGACCTTCTGTAGGGGGGTGTGTGTAAGTGAAACATGTGTGTGTGTTTGTTTGGTGGCTGGGGGGAGCCACAAGGCTACCATATCTTGTAAGGAGTGTGAACAGCACCATAAACGTGATTTAAAGGGACACTGCATCTCACATCGAATGCCTCAGTCAGTAGGGCCCAACAATATTTAGCTTTTATTTTCAAACAATCAGTGCTGCTCTCAGCCTGTAGGATCAGACTGGTAAATATCGCATACTTTCAGTTTATGTGCAGCATTTCTGCTTTGAACAAATGTATGTTAAAGACCATTGGATTTCTTCATCTGGCTTACTTGTGAATTGACACCCTTCAACGGTAAGGTGCATGGTTTGATGACTTCATTGGCCTTCCTGTCCATTGCTGCCCTGTATTGCAGGCACTATAAAACTCCTGAGATGTTCATCCTATTTTGTACTGTTTTCTTAATCTTGCACTTGGTAGAAAATGATGTTTGTTGGATAATTTAAAAATACTGTTCATTATTCAACTGCAATGACAAGGCATTAGGATAATTGCTTTGTGCTTCACTGTGCAAGAGTGTCTTGCATACAATAGCTTCTTTGTCATATATTCAAAACATGCTTGTTTCCGTCATGTATGTGCATACTAGAGCTGTCATTTTTAAAAGTAGCCTTATTTGTACTTATTTGTCATAAACCCAGAACCCGTGGGGTATTCCTTTGAAAATGCTCTCTGTAGCGTAGCATGGTTAAAGTTGAAGACCCTTCACAGGTTCCTCTGTGGTTTGGAGGCAAGCCTTTCTGTATGACCTGGCATAGTGCCAGCTGCAAAGTGACAGCCGCCATTCCCTGGCATAAATAGTGAATTTACCAGCTGATCACGTCAAGCAGAAACCCTGCTTTTCCGCATACGTAAGTGCGTGCTTGGAAAATGGAAGCACTTCTCTGCACTATCGAAACATTTACGGAGGTGTGTTTTTCCCTCCTAGAGTCTTAAAAATATGAAAGTGTAGGGGTTTTCAAATTCGACCTAAAACACCAGTTGGAGATATTAATCTCAGCCGCTCGCCTTAAAGTGAAAAAAAAATATTTTAGGTTGACCTAAAGTAGGATTTTGCCTGGGTAAACATCTGGTGGGGTGAGGCAAGGCTGTGTTCTGTTTAACATCCTCAGAGAAAGGGGCCATGATCTACAATTATGAAGCCCTTGGATGCTATTTCTGTTGCTGTAGCTGAACACCTCTTCTGGAATATAGTGTTTAGGATCTGCTTACACCAAGATGAACATCTTTTGAAAGGTTTCAGTGCAGCCATTGCCCGTAAAATCCTTTCTTATTTAGAGGGCTTATGAGAGCAAGACATCGTATGGATGCAGGCCACCGGCACTGTGATTGTTGCATCTCATTTTGGGGCTCTTTACGAGGTAGGAGGTAGCCATGGTGCTATTAGCACCATGGCTAACCCCTTACCACATTCCGGGTCCGGGTTCCCGAAATAGGGATTTACCAGGTCATTCCAACCTTGGAGACCCGGTAAGTCCCCATTCCGGGAACCATTCCCCATTCCCATTCGAGCCCCCATAGGGCTCAATGGGAATGGGGATGGAGCTAATAATGGTACCGCAATTTGTGGTACCGTTATTAGCTCTGAAGTCCCTTAACGGGTCCCATCCTTAACACCTGGTCAGACCAGGCGTTAAGGAAGGGACCTGCTAAGGGACCTCTGAATAGGGTGGTAAGGGATTACCGGTGTCCTTACCGATGCCGGTAATCCCTTACCACCTACCTCGCAATGAGGCCCAGTCACTCTGAGCATAGGCAGCTGTTAGTAGTGTAGGCTATAATGAGATAGTAGGACGTGAACTGCTTTCAAGGTGAAGGCGAGATTCAAATATGGCCCTGTTTTGCCACCCCGTAACATGCCAATTGGATTATGTGGTTTAAAGCAAGTGTGTGCGCTTGTTTGTGCATGCGTGTGTGCGTGTGTCAAGGTGAGGATCTTGAAAAGCAGGTGAATGAATACTGTGGGAGGCTGAAAAGGCTTTTATTTTTAAAGTAACGTTTTCTCTGACCACATCTGTGAACATGGTCTCAGTAGAGTGGACGAGGGAGGTGAGTACAGATTCTAAGGAGGCTCAAAAGGTATATGTTAGTGGTGCATTTCTGGATCTTGATCTAAGGGTCAGAGGTTTAAGTGTGAGGGAAGAATATTTCACTAGTGACTGCAAACAGTGTGGGACAAACCAAATGCGGATGCCTCCCATAATGAGATGGATTCATCTGGCTGGTAGGACTGGGGGGAGGATGTTGTGGGCCATAGCGGGCAGATGGTGTAGCACCAGGCAAACTGGTGTTAGGTAGCAAACCAAATTTGGGCACAAGTTAACGTTTTCAGACTTTAGTAGGCTCAAACAGGAACTTCTAAGTCCAAGCATTACTCCCAAAGCTAAAAAATCAAAAGAGGGCCCTAGTTTAGCACATCTTTCAAGGATATGCAACCTGACTGTATGAGGCCTAGAGAGTATATGTGCTCGCCTGTTCTTGTGCATTGGTTGGACACACTTAGGCAGACCGGAAAAGGCTCAAATATTGGCCATTGCAGTGCCTAAGGCATACTCTGTAGACTAAACATGCTACACAAAACTGCTTGTTAGCCTTTTTACTTGACATCTGACTTATCTAGACTGCCATGCATTATTTTACAACCTTGAACCAAAGTAATTCTCAGAAAGACAAATTCACCTTTTTACGCCTGGAACACATTTGCCCATGTAGGTTTGGCACTTTGGTTGAAGGTCAGCACTTGTTATTGCCTCTATGGCCTCCTTACACACAATTGACTATGGGTTCTGTCACATCAAACAACTGGCTGGGCAGTACCAGATTTCTTTCTGTCTAGGCTCTGGCAGGTTACAGTAATACCAAACAGACATGCAAGCCCCCACATCTTGAGGATGTGGTGATGCACAACTCATGGCCATCGTGCTATCTATTGCTGATCAATTTCAATCCTTCTTCAAAGTATTTGAAACTCCATCACTTGTTATATGGTTGCTCTCATGAACATTATGCCTGAGCAGTTTTCCTGATCAGCTGTATTCCCTAATCTTTCCGCATTGAAGCCACATGCATTCAAACTATCACAGACCCTGTTCCTTCCTGTCATCCCCTCATGGATGTTACAAATCGATGTTGTTCGTCCACATTCTGCTCCCTCTTCACCACTCCTTCCCTTTTTCATCTTCCACTCCTTAAAAAAGAAACAGAGACCCCTACATGGGGTACAATACACCAAGTTTTGGGGAAGTTTCAGTGCTGTAACACCACTACCATGTTAACTGGTGCAGTCAGAAAGCTGAGCAAATTAAAATATATCATGGACACAGCTTAATAAAAGTGATTTCAGGTAGAAATACTGACAGGTTTTATTGTGAATGCATCATTATGAGTTTGAGAAATATATATGTAGTGGCCATGTAGTTATGGTTCAGTTGGTGTTTCCATAGGAAGAGCACTTTTTGGGCGGCTTAGAACTTTGCTCTCCCTGGACGGATCCTCACCAAACTTTGCAAAAAAGTATTTAGGTCACTCAGGATTTTTTTGCAAAGTTTTTTGAGGATTCGTCCAGGGGGGGCAAAGTAATAGGGGGGGTCCCAAAACTTTTTTTTTTTCCCATAGACTGAATGGGAAAAAAATGTGCTCGCGTCTGCAGCCCAAACCGCTGGACGGATTTTCACCAAATTTGGACCAGGAGCAGCGGCTTGGTCCCGAAAGTGTGCTTTTGCAAATTTGGTGAAAATCCGTCCAGTCGTTTTTTTTAAAATGACCAAAAAGTAGGTAAAAAAAAAATTAGTGATATCTGTGTTCGGTCCGCGGAAGCACTTCCCTGTTCGCTCCGCGACAGTGTCCTGATTGGCCAATCGGCTTGCGTGATGTTCGCGGACATGCAACGTGTTCGCTGATTGGACGGCGTGGAGCGTGAAGCACGTCCGATTTTCGGTAGCGCCCTTCATCTGTAACGCTCACCTGATTCCCGTAGAGGCGCCGGTCTTGACTGGGCGTATACCGTATCTTCAAAGGTGATGTGTAACACACGGCTGGCTCTTTGGGCTGGACCTCTGTGCACTGTATGTCTGACTCAAAGGGTAAGATGTCTGCAGATAGAAAATATGGGATTAATGAACTGGGTTATTGAATGTCTCTCTCTTCTTCACTTTCTCTTCTCCTGTAGAACCCCAAAGGTTAACGCTCTCACCTTAGGTAAGTGAATGCCGTGCTCTCCATCTGCCTCGGGGCAGGGTGCTGTAACCAGTTTCTTCACTGGATAAGGGGAGCAGGCCTCTTGACTTCAGAGGACTGCTGTCCGTCGTTTACTGCACGAACGGTAAGTTTCGAGTAATTCTAATGTCTTTAAAAGTCTTTAGTAATGATGTCTCTTGTTTTGCAGGGTTCCGGCGATGGCGGATGACGGGCTGAAGTGAGTTGAAGATGGAGCCCGTGTGATGAATAGAAGCGCCTGGAAGCACGTAAGTAAGCGCTTGTTGCCTGCTTCACGATGCGCTCTAACTGTCTTTTTATTTTGCAGGTACAAGTTCGGAGCGGCTGCAGGGTGCCGGAATACCCACTGGGTTAGATGTGGAAAGGAGTAATGGCACGTGAGTATTAAAGTTCCCCAATGTCTTTAAACGCACCTTGTTTTGTCTTTCAGATGCGGGATGCAGCACCGAAGGCCTCCGGAGCGGGCGAAGAGTTGGTAAGCTTTTGTCTTTCAGATGCCCGAATGCAGTGCGAAGACCTCCGGAGCGCACGAAGAGTAGGTAAGCCTTTGTCTTTCAGATGCCGGAATGCAGCGCAAGGCGTTGGTGACAGCCGATGGACCAGGTAAGTGAAGCGCTGTCACTGAAGACCGTAATGCTAACCTGTTCTTTCTTGTCTTCATAGGTGTTGCTGAAGACTGGATTCAGGATGGTAAGCCTTTTTCCTTAGGCCCAGGATCAGATGCAGAAGACACGATGAGCGTTCTGCTGCAGAGGATGCAGAATAACGCAAAGCAAGATTCATCCATCGGGTGTGGTTTAAATAGCCTCCTGTAGTGCTTAGGTGTCTCCTTCCACAGCCACGCCTAGGTAAGAAAAGAGTTCCTGCTTTCCAGAAGAGTTCCAGTGTTCTGAACCTAGGGAGTGGCTCCTGCCCCACCCAACAGGAAAAGTAGTTCCAAACAGAAGAGGATCAGAGGCTCAACTGGCAGGCAAGTAAGCAGCATGGTCTGCTGCAGGTAAGTCCACCCAAGCATTATGAGCCCGGCGCTTCCAGCGCTGGGACTGGGCATATTTATGAGCCTGGTGGCACTGGCGCCAGGACTGGGTCCAAAAGGTCCCAATTGGGACTGGTTGGCACTCGGAACCTGGGTTATGGATCTGCTTCCAAGGGAGTTGGGAAAACCCTGACCTTTTGGAAGCAGAGATCATGACAGTACCCCCCCTCAAGGCCCCTCCCAAACCGGGCTTCTCCGGGGGTTTTGGCTTGTCAGGAAATGTTCGGTGAAATCTTTTGATTAGGCGAGGAGCGTGGACATATTCAGCAGGTTCCCAGGATCTCTCTTGGGGGCCGTAGCCTTTCCAGTCAATTAGGTAAAATAGTTTAGATTTGGAGATCTTGGAGTCCAGAATGCTTTTGACTTCAAACTCGAGTTCTCCATCAACTAGGATGGATTTTGGAGATTTAGTTAGTCGGGTTTGAGGTTGCACGGGTTTTAATAGAGAGACGTGGAAGACCGGATGTATCTTCATGTGCGGGGGCAAGTCCAACTTGACCGCTACTGGGTTTACTATGGTAGTGATGGAATAGGGACCAAGGTATCTTGGGTTGAATGTGCGTGGCCCTTTTAGAGGTAGATATTTGGTGGATAACCAGACTTGATCCCCTACTTGATATTGAGGGGCTTCTTTCCGATGTTGATCTGCTCCTTTCTTGTATTGTTTTTTAGCCCTTTGAAGGTGAGAAACAGCTTCCTTAAAGGCTTGGGTGATTGTAGAATGCAGGTAGTCTACTGCTGGTGTTTCAAGATTCTGGAGGGGATCCAACTCCGAGGTTCGAGGGTGACTGCCGTATAAAAGAAAAAACGGGGTTTTCCCAGTTCCTGAATGGACAGAATTATTGTAGGCATATTCGGCTATCCAAAGGATGTCTTTCCAAGTTTTTTCAGTTTGTTGCAGCATGCAGCGTAAATACTGTTCCAGAGTTTGATTGGTCCTCTCGGTTTGTCCGTCGGTCTGAGGGTGGTGACTGGTCGATAGTCTCACATCAATTTGAGCCGACCGACAGCAACTTCGCCAAAAATGAGAAATAAATTGACTACCTCGATCCGAAATTAGAACCGAAGGAAAACCGTGCAGTCAGACGATGTTTTCGAGAAATTCTCGGGCCAGAGTTGCTGCTGTTGGCAAGCCTTTGAGCGGAATGAAATGCGCCATCTTGGAGAATAAGTCCACGATTACTAAAATCGTATTGTATCCGGAGCATGGAGGTAGATCAGTGATGAAGTCCATAGAAAGCGTATGCCAAGGGCGAGGTGGGATGTCAATAGGGCGTAAGAGGCCTGCTGGTCTTTCCTTTTGACTCTTGTTTTGGGCGCATACTCCACAGGACATTATAAAGTCTCTGATATCTTTTTTCCAAGACGGCCACCAGAAGTAGCGCTTGATCTTTTCTGAGGTCTTGGCCATATCGGGATGTCCTTCCATTAAAGAATCGTGATAACAAGAGATTACTTTTTTCTGTAAATCTGTGCTGGGCAGGTATAATCGTTCTTGGAAATACAATAAGTTGTCCTTTACTGCAAAGTACTTTCCCTGCAGATGCCAATTCTGTATGTCTGCTGGAGTTACAAGTTGCCTGGCTTTATCCTTAACTTCCTCTATGGATTGTGTGGCGATTACACCCAGAATTCTTTGTTCGGGAATGATTGGTACAGGTTTAGGGTTGATCAAGTGTTCTTCCACTCCCATCCGAGAAAGGGCATCAGCTTTACCGTTTTTTGTACCAGGTCGATAGGTAATTATGAAGTCAAACTCGGCAAAGAATAATGCCCAACGGAGTTGTCTAGAGGATTGGGCTTTTGCGGTTTTCAAATATTGCAGGTTTCGGTGATCCGTAATCACAGTAACGGTGTGTCGGGCCCCCAGCAGATAATGCCGCCAAGCCTTAAAGGCAGACTTGATAGCCAGAAGTTCCTTGTCAGTAATCGTGTAATTGATTTCAGGAGGCGAGAATTTGCGGGACCAAAATGCCACGGGATGCAACTGATTGGTTACCGGGTCCTTTTGTGATAGAACTGCCCCCATGGCAAGGCTTGAAGCATCAGTTTCCACGATGAGGGGAGTTCGGGCGAGGGTGTTTTAAGATTGGTGCAGAGATAAATTTAGTCTTCAAATCCTGGAAAGCTTGTTCCGCCTCGGTAGACCATTCAAAACGTTTGTTTTTCTTTAACAAGGCAGTGATGGGCTGGACTATTCGAGAAAATTCGGGGATAAACCTGCGGTAAAAGTTAGCGAAGCCTAACATGCTTTGCACACCTTTTACAGAGGATGGTGATGGCCATTTGAGAACTGCATCGACCTTCTTTGAATCTATACGCACTCCGCTAGGTGATAATATGAATCCCAAGAATTCAACTTCAGTCACGTTGAAAACACATTTTTCCAACTTAGCGAAAAGTTTGTGTTGACGCAATCTTTCGAGGACCATTTTCACGTGTTTCCGATGTTCAGATTCCGATGAAGAATAAACGAGGATGTCGTCAATGTAAACAACAACACACACATCTATGAGCTCTCTGAGGACATCGTTCATAAAATATTGAAAGGCGGCCGGGCATTGCAAAGTCCGAAGGGCATGACCTGATATTCAAATAGCCCATATTTGGTGCGGAAGGCCGTCTTCCATTCATCGCCCTCTTTTACTCGTACCAAGTGGTAGGCTCCTCTAAGATCCAGCTTTGTATATATGCATGCTTTTCTGACTTGGTCCAGGGGTTCAGGGATCAAAGGTAACGGATATCTATTCTTGACGGTGATCTGGTTCAGGGAGCGATAATCTATACAAGTTCTAAGGTCTCCTTCCTTTTTTGGAACGAAGAACAAAGCTGAAGAAGCAGGGGACTTGGAAGGACGAATAAACCCATTTGCCAGGTATTGATCCAGGTATTGTCGAAGGTGAAGGTTCTCAGGCTCGGTGAGGGCATAAATTCTACTACAAGGAGGAGTAGATCCAGGTATCAGGTCTATCTGGCAGTCATAAGACCTATGATGAGGTAGAGAGTTAGCCTGATCCTTCCGGAAAACATCTTGGTATTCTAGGTATTCGGGAGGTAACTGGGGAGTCTCTGAAGAAATTGCTGCCAGTGCAACACCAGGTGGAGGGTGACAAGTAGAGACACATTCTGGAAACTGGACCGTTCTTGATCGCCAATCGATCAGAGGATTGTGTTTCTCTAACCAAGGTATTCCTAGAATAATCTGAAACTGAGGAGCCTTGATCACATCGAACACAATCTTCTCATGGTGTCCATCTTGACTTACTAGCGTCACTTCTTGAGTGGTATGCGTTACTGGTCCGGAGGCTATCTCCGTTCCATCCACCGTAGTAATGACGTCCTTTACAGCCTTGGGACAAAGAGTTAGATCCATCCTCAAAACCATTTCATGATCCACATAATTGCCGATGGCACCGCGGTCGACGTAAGCTTCAATTGCATGTAATCGATCCGGATTATCAGGGCTAATGAGGACCATAGGTATCACGAAATGCGAGGTCACGGAACTGGTTTTCACGCTCGGCAAAGGACCTCTATTCTTGTCGGGCGAGGTTGTTTCCCTGCTCAGAGTTTGTAACTTTGGTAACTGCAGCTCCTACTGCCTTCTTGGCAGGTTTCACCGGACAGTCTCGAAGAAAGTGCCCTGAGTTTCCGCAATAGAGGCATAATTGCAACTGTTTTCTCCTTTCCCGCTCCTTTTGTGTTAGAGGACCTTTCAGGCCCCCTATTTGCATGGGTTCCCCGGAGTCTACTCCTTTGGAAGGAGTTGGCGGTTTGGAAAATACTCGAGCATCAAACTTGGAACGATCAGCCTTCCTGTTCTGCAGTCTGTGATCTATTTGAACGACTAAGTCTATATAGTCCGAACAATCTTGTGGGGGATTCACTACTTGGGCTAACACATCTTTGAGCTCTCCACGTAGACCTCTATAAAACAACGTAATCCTTTTGTCCTCAGGCCATTGAGTTTCCACTATCAGTCTGTTGAAAGACGCAATATAAGCCAAAAGGTCTTGATTACCTTGTCGCAACGAAAGAAGCTCATTGTCCAAGGCCTGCCCCTGTGAATGTCTTGCGAACAGTTTTTCCATACTGAGCTGAAAAGCTTGAAAATCATGGAGGACCGGATCATCTTGATTTTACTAGAGGGATCGACCAGTCTGCCGCATTGCCACTAAGGTACGAAAGCACGAAAGCTACTTTAGCTTGATCAGTTGGAAAGGCTGCTGGCCGGCATAAGAAATGCAACCGGCACTGATTGATAAATACTGCAAACCTCTTTGGGTCACCAGAAAATCGTTCAGGTGGAGCCAGAGGTACATTCCCAGGTAGGTTGATCTGCACTGGATTCATAGAGGATGTAGAAGGAAGATTTCCCCCAGATGCGGGTAACGGGGTCTGTCCGGCTTGTGACTGTAGCAATTGTCTAGCGAGATCATCTGTTCGCTCCTTGGAAATAATCAGTTCCCTTCTTAGAGCGTTTGTTTCCTGACGGGCTGCATGCACTTCTGCCCTTAGTTCCCCAAGTAACTGGGCTAGCTGGTCGGTATCCGAGGTTTCCATAGTGCCCGGATGGGAGTTTTGCGGTAGGCTTTGCGTTCTGTAACGCTCACCTGATTCCCGTAGAGGCGCCGGTCTTGACTGGGCGTATACCGTATCTTCAAAGGTGATGTGTAACACACGGCTGGCTCTTTGGGCTGGACCTCTGTGCACTGTATGTCTGACTCGAAGGGTAAGATGTCTGCAGATAGAAAACATGGGATTAATGAACTGGGTTATTGAATGTCTCTCTCTTCTTCCCTTTCTCTTCTCCTGTAGAACCCCAAAGGTTAACGCTCTCACCTTAGGTAAGTGAACGCCGTGCTCTCCATCTGCCTCGGGGCAGGGTGCTGTAACCAGTTTCTTCACTGGATAAGGGGAGCAGGCCTCTTGACTTCAGAGGACTGCTGTCCGTCGTTTACTGCACGAACGGTAAGTTTCGAGTAATTCTAATGTCTTTAAAAGTCTTTAGTAATGATGTCTCTTGTTTTGCAGGGTTCCGGCGATGGCGGATGACGGGCTGAAGTGAGTTGAAGATGGAGCCCGTGTGATGAATAGAAGCGCCTGGAAGCACGTAAGTAAGCGCTTGTTGCCTGCTTCACGATGCGCTCTAACTGTCTTTTTATTTTGCAGGTACAAGTTCGGAGCGGCTGCAGGGTGCCGGAATACCCACTGGGTTAGATGTGGAAAGGAGTAATGGCACGTGAGTATTAAAGTTCCCCAATGTCTTTAAACGCACCTTGTTTTGTCTTTCAGATGCGGGATGCAGCGCCGAAGGCCTCCGGAGCTGGCGAAGAGTTGGTAAGCTTTTGTCTTTCAGATGCCCGAATGCAGTGCGAAGACCTCCGGAGCACACGAAGAGTAGGTAAGCCTTTGTCTTTCAGATGCCGGAATGCAGCGCAAGGCGTTGGTGACAGCCGATGGACCAGGTAAGTGAAGCGCTGTCACTGAAGACCGTAATGCTAACCTGTTCTTTCTTGTCTTTATAGGTGTTGCTGAAGACTGGATTCAGGATGGTAAGCCTTTTTCCTTAGGCCCAGGATCAGATGCAGAAGACACAATGAGCGTTCTGCTGCAGAGGATGCAGAATAACGCAAAGCAAGATTCATCCATCGGGTGTGGTTTAAATAGCCTCCTGTAGTGCTTAGGTGTCTCCTTCCACAGCCACGCCTAGGTAAGAAAAGAGTTCCTGCTTTCCAGAAGAGTTCCAGTGTTCTGAACCTAGGGAGTGGCTCCTGCCCCACCCAACAGGAGAAGTAGTTCCAAACAGAAGAGGATCAGAGGCTCAACTGGCAGGCAAGTAAGCAGCATGGTCTGCTGCAGGTAAGTCCACCCAAGCATTCTGAGCCCGGCGAATTCCAGCGCTGGGACTGGGCATATTTATGAGCCTGGTGCCACTGGCGCCAGGACTGGGTCCAAAAGGTCCCAATTGGGACTGGTTGGCACTCGGAACCTGGGTTATGGATCTGCTTCCAAGGGAGTTGGGAAATCCCTGACCTTTTGGAAGCAGAGATCATGACATCATCTTGGATTCGCGGTCGTCCGCAGACAGCGCGGTGAAACTTTGTTCAAAATTTGTATTTAGTAGAGTGTGTTGGTGTGTAGGAGTGTTTGGGGAGGGTGGGAGTGTATGAGATAGGATGAAAGTTGTGTTTTTTATGTGTTAGACGTTCTTTTTGTGTTCGATTTGTCTGCGGACATCACGGGTGTTCTGAAATGTTCTAAATAAACTGAATGGGGAGGTGTTCTGAGGACTCAATATGTGTCCGTTTTGTTCGCAAGCAAACTGAAACTGTTCTACGAACACTCGCAGTGTCCTGAAATGTTCACAAATAAACAAAATGGGGGTGTCCTGAGGACGCTGTCCGTATTGTTCGTTGTCAAGTTGAATATGTTCTAAGAACACTCGCGGTGTCCTGAATTGTTCGGCAAATTCACAAAATGCGGGTGTTCTGAAGACGTTGTCGAACAATCGCTGTGTCCTGAAATGTTCGCAAATATGAATGGGGGTTGTGGCTGACAAGTTGAATGTGTTCTAAAAACACTCGCGGTGTCCTGAAATGTTCGCAAGTAAACAAAATGGGGGTCTCCTGAGGACGCTGTCCGTATTGTTCTCTGTCAAGTTGAATGTGTTCTAAGAACACTCGCGGTGTCCTGAAATGTTCGCAAATAAACAAAATAGGGGTGTTCTGAAGACGTTTCTAAGAACACTCGCAGTGTCCTGAAATGTTCTCAAATAAACAAAATGGGGGTGTCCTGAGGACGCTGTCCGTATTGTTCTCTGTCAAGTTGAATGTGTTCTTAGAACACTCATGGTGTCCTGAAATGTTCGCAAATAAACGAAATGGGGGTGTTCTGAGGACACTGTCCGTATTGTTCGTTGTCAAGTTGAATGTGTTCTAAGAACACTTGCGGTGTCCTGAAATGTTCGCAAATAAACAAGATGGTGGTGTTCTGAAGATGCTTCTAAGAACACTCGTGGTGTCCGGGGAATGTTCGTAGGGGGTGTCCTGAGGACGCTGTCCGTATTGTTCTCTGTCAAGTTGAATGTGTTCTAAGAACACTCGTGGGGTCCTGAAATGTTCGCAAATAAACAAAATGGGGGTGTCCTGAGGACGCTGTCCGTATTGTTCGTTGTCAAGTTGAATATGTTCTAAGAACACTCGTGGTGTCCTGAATTGTTCGGCAAATACACAAAATGCGGGTGTTCTGAAGACGTTGTCGAACAATCGCTGTGTCCTGAAATGTTCGCAAATATGAATGGGGGTTGTGGCTGACAAGTTGAATGTGTTCTAAAAACACTCGCGGTGTCCTGAAATGTTCGCAAGTAAACAAAATGGGGGTCTCCTGAGGACGCTGTCCGTATTGTTCTCTGTCAAGTTGAATGTGTTCTAAGAACACTCGCGGTGTCCTGAAATGTTCGCAAATAAACAAAATAGGGGTGTTCTGAAGACGTTTCTAAGAACACTCCCGGTGTCCTGGAATGTTCGTAGGGGGTGTCCTGAAGGCGTAGTCCGTATTGTTCGCTGGCAAGTTGAATGTGTTCTAAGAACACTCGCAGTGTCCTGAAATGTTCGCAAATAAACAAAATGGGGGTGTCCTGAGGACGCTGTCCGTATTGTTCTCTGTCAATTTGAATGTGTTCTTAGAACACTCATGGTGTCCTGAAATGTTCGCAAATAAACGAAATGGGGGTGTTCTGAGGACACTGTCCGTATTGTTCGTTGTCAAGTTGAATGTGTTCTAAGAACACTTGCGGTGTCCTGAAATGTTCGCAAATAAACAAGATGGTGGTGTTCTGAAGATGCTTCTAAGAACACTCGTGGTGTCCGGGGAATGTTCGTAGGGGGTGTCCTGAGGACGCTGTCCGTATTGTTCTCTGTCAAGTTGAATGTGTTCTAAGAACACTCGTGGGGTCCTGAAATGTTCGCAAATAAACAAAATGGGGGTGTTCTGAAGACGTTTCTAAGAACACTCCCGGTGTCCTGGAATGTTCGTAGGGGGTGTCCTGAAGGCGTAGTCCGTATTGTTCGCTGACAAGTTGAATGTGTTCTAAGAACACTCGCAGGGTCCTGAAATGTTCGCAAATAAACAAAATGGGGGTGTCCTGAGGACGCTGTCCGTATTGTTCTTTGTCAAGTTGAATGTGTTCTTAGAACACTCATGGTGTCCTGAAATGTTTGCAAATAAACAAAATGGGGGTGTTCTGAGGACGCTGTCCGTATTGTTCGTTGTCAAGTTGAATGTGTTCTAAGAACACTTGCGGTGTCCTGAAATGTTCGCAAATAAACAAAATGGGGGTGTTCTGAAGACGTTTCTAAGAACACTCGCGGTGTCCTGGAATGTTCGTAGGGGGTGTCCTGAAGGCGTAGCCCGTATTGTTCACTGGCAAGTTGAATGTGTTCTAAGAACACTCGCAGTGTCCTGAAATGTTCGCAAATAAACAAAATGGGGGTGTCCTGAGGACACTGTCCGTATTGTTCGTTGTCAAGTTGAAAGTGTTCTAAGAACTATCGCGTTGTTCTGAAATGTTCGTAGGGGGTGTCCTGAAAATGCTGTCCGTATTGTTCGCTGGCAAGTTGAAAGTGTTCTAAGAACACTCATAATGTCCGCGGACATTAAAAGTTTCCATAGACCATAGTTGAAATGTTTGATTCTGTGGATGTGACATGCTGCGGTGGTTGTTGCCAGGGCATAGAGTCTTGGGTGCATGGCCATTTGGCCATGCACCCAAGACTCTATGCCCTGGCAACAACCATCGCAGCATATCACATTCATATTTGCTTATAACTTTGGGTGAAAAGCAAATGTATAAGGAACAAAGGTATTAGATACTATGGATGTGATATGTTGCTATGGTTCTCCTTATTATTGTATACTTACTGTTTGGTCTAGTAACGGAAGTCCATGTTTTTCGTGTTCATTTCTGTGATAAAAGAAAATAGCATGTTAGTATTAGTATTTTGTAATGACTTATTACATTGTATAATCAATATACTTTTTTTTTTTGGACCCTCATATTTAGTAGATTACAAATCAGAGTACTGTGCAATTTGCTCAGTTTCTGTATTTGTTGCTAAAATCATTGGGTCTGTGGGAGAAAAAAAAATCCATGTTGGATTAAAAAAAAACTTTTTCTGTTATGCTACAGTTTATTTGTTTGTTTGTTTTCAGTGTTCACTTGTTGTTTCTGGCTAATGCTTTATACTTTGGCTTGTTGTATTTTTTTGGAGCAGTAACATATTATTTATTTGTTTTGATATTATAAAATTTTGGAGCAGTTAGATACCAATTGGCGTATTCCAACTGTGTATTATTTGGTCTAATTTAGTGGTATTCATTTATCTGATTAGTTGTTGTAGAATCTTTGAGCAGTTAGATAGCTTTTGGAGTATTCTAACAGTTTATATTTTTTTAACACAAGTTTACTTAGGGTTTAAATACAGTTTAGTTATCAAATGTTGGTTTTAAGAACATCAAATGAGTGTTTGTAAGACTTCCTGGTAATCTCTGCTTTAGAGTAATGGTACTATCATTACATTCAAACCATCCACATTTCTTTTTTATATATGCAGTGTAGTGCCCGGAATTGGTTGTGGCTCCTGCGTGGTAGATTATACCTATAGTTGTGAAGGTTTTCTTGCCAAGTGATATTTGACCATGTGTGAATCCAGTCAGCTTGCAGTTGTTTTTGGTACCATCTGCATTGTAACGTAGAAGCATTAGTATTATGTATTTACTATGTGTTTGTATTACTAACGTGGAACGATTATCTGAATTGCAAGTAGAGCATAATCTACCATGGTTTGCATTTTGTACAAGTCGCTGAAATGGAATGGATTCACAATTTGGTATTGATATATATATGAAGCGTTCATTGGGGATTTCTTCTTGTGTCACATTGTTGCAGAGAGTGCATGTATGTTTCCACATGTATGAAATCTGAAATATTTCATTTATAGGTATGTTTTTGTTTTCCAGTACTTGTAGTAAGTACATTAGAAATTCTTGTGGTTTTTCCTGTGAATTTATAGTGAATTTCACCATTCCAGCACAGTAGTCCAATTGTTGTCTTATTCCAAAAACACTATACGTGTTGTCAGGATTGTTTGCTGCATTTCTGTGAAGTACTAACATTTGCAAACACAATGGGTCTATACTGTGTAAGTAAATGTTGTCAACAATTGGTGGTAATTAAAATAGAATATTCATTGCTACATTTGCGTAGCAACTTACACCAACTATATTTGAGAATTTAAATGGTCGAGGTAGTTCTGTATCTAACTGCTTTTTTTGAAGTTTGTCTTCCTTCTTTAAAGAAGTACTTGGTTTACTTTCCCTAATTGATTCTTTTTTGCTTGTGGTACTTGATGAAGTATTAGTTTCTTTTACTCTCTTTGGAGGATTTGCAATGACATCCTGTTGCATTTCTGTTTGATTTATTTTTCTTTTATAATTTTTTACTTTTTGTGGAACAGAATATGTGTTTAGGTGGGGGGTGTATAGTGAGCGAAGTCCATTGTATTCTAAAATGCAAGGAATAGCAGCGTTTATTTTACTTGCATCAAAGTTGATTAGAAATAAACCGGCAAGTGTACGTAAGCGTGATAGTGCTACATAGCTCATGCCTTCTTTAAAGACTGTGTTACCAATATCTATCATTGCTTTGTCTAGGGTAAGACCTTGTGATTTATGAATTGTGACTGCGTATGCAAGAGTTAGAGAAAATTGTTCTCTGCATACATACATATCTTTGAAGAGAAGGAATCTAGCTGTTGAGCGTCCTATCCTTTTTACTTCTGAAAGTTTGTCAAAGAGTATATTGACAAACTGAATTTTGTTGTTGCGTGGGTATGTTTGAAAGCCAACAACTGTACCCAGTGCTCCATTAACTAGTTCTGGGTCCACATCAAGGTTACGTTCAAGCATTACTCTGCAATTTAAGGATAATTTTAATATCTTTTCTAAGCCTGCTGTGTTTGAGATTGATTTTTCTAAACTATTTAGTCTTGTTGTGGCTTGGTCACACATGGGTAGTGTCATACCATGTACATCTAGTTTGTCTGTGGCGCTAATTTCCATGATTGGTTGCATTTCTTTACTTAGCATGATTTCATTGAATTTGAAACAGCTTGCAAGAGTTGGCATTAAGGCCATACAATTGACATTTTTGTGGGCTAATTGTTCCATAACATCTGTAGCACATGCATTATCGCCATAAAGTGCATTAATGTGCCGGGTTTTCAATATTGCTTCTGCTTCTTTAGAAAGTATACCAACTCTGATACTTTTTAAAATGTTGGCATAAGTGAGATCTGCAGATTGCCGCATGTTTTCTGTTAATTCTCTGTATTGGAAATGTTTCCAAAGGTTGACATTTCCAATGCTTCCAACTGTTTTACGGCAGAGTTTGTGTCCTAATGTTTTAAAAATAGGCTCACCTTTTACTGGTGTTAATTGAAGCAGATCTCCAAAAACAATAATGTGTTTTCCTGCAAAGAGCTCTTCATAGTCTGTTTTGAGTACTTCTTGTAATCTGAGGTGAATCAAAGCTAACATCAGGTTGGAGACCATGCTCACTTCATCTATTAGTAGCATTTTCATTTGTTTCAATACCCTGCGTAATTCCATTGCAGCTTCTGCAGAAAGTTTGTAATAGTCTAATTTGTTCTGGTGTTCTACTGGTAATAGTAGTAATCGGTGTAATGTAACACCGCCTATGTTGTAGGCAGCTAAACCTGTGGGGGCAGTGACAACAGCTGACAGTTTGTTGTTTGTCAATTGATTTTGATTAGGATTGTTTTGCCAGAACCAGCTTCACCACTGACGTACAGTATTATAGGTTTATAATTATAGCAGGAACATTCTTTATTTTCATGTTGCACACCATGTGCAATTTGTATTGTTACTTCTTGAAAAATGCTACTTTGTTAATTGTTTAGTTTTGATTGTAGTATAGTTAAGTCTTCTTTATCTTCATACTGACACATGGTGTTTTCTACTTCTATCATAATTAATTCTGCCTCATTTATTATTAGTGGTTCTCCCATTGGTTCTTGGTTTCCTGTTACAGAAGGTTGACTACTGTCAGGAGTGTCCTTATCTAGTTGGGCCTGGAGTTCTTCTTCGTGTTGCTGTTCATTGTGCAACATTGTTTTGTATTGTGTAAAGTTTACATCAGTTATAGTCCTTTTATTTGCTTTGAATGCATCTTCATATGAGTCGTAGTCATCTAGTATTTCTTTTTCTTTTCTTTATGGTTTAAAGAGGTGTAGCAGGGACATGTAATATACTTCTTTATGTTGAGAAGTCTTTAATGACAATTTGATATGATTAATTAAATTTGGTTTAGTGAGTTTAACAAAGCTGCCTGCACAGTTTGTCACCCTGTATTTACCTTTTTTTCAAGTAGGTCTTTTGCTGTACCATGTAGAAGGATGTTATTTAACTTTGCTAGTGCTAAAGCAGGACTTTTAGCATAGTACAGTTTATAGACTAGATTTCTTATAGTTGAATGATGTGTTGATATCCTTTTGATATCATGGAAAGTGGTTTTACAAGTAGGTCCTGTAATGCAGGCCAATGAATGTCCTTGTAGTCCTGTGTACTTGCGCAATGGACAGGTATCCATATTTTACAGTAATTTAATTTTGATTTTGTCTTTGCTTTTTACATATTTATTGAGGTATTGGCGTAAAGATTTGAAACATTGTTTGGGAATGTTACACATTGACGTGCATGGCCATTTGTACACTAGACGTTCTGATTCAGTTGAATGGAGGGGTAATTCTAAGGTTTCAGAGCATATTTTTGTAAGGAGTACCTCTTGTTCCATTATGGTATTATTCACTTTTTCATAACCTCGACCACTGCTATGTATGGCAATTGTATCTGTTTGCTTTTGTTTGTACGGTTCTTCATTAAAATATGGTTCTGTGCTCGTAGTGTGATTCCATTCACCTCCGCAGATACTTAGGAAGTTCTTTCTGTTGACATTTCGCTTATTGGTCAAAGAGCAAAGAGCTCTTCATAGTCTGTTTTGAGTACTTCTTGTAATCTGAGGTGAATCAAAGCTAACATCAGGTTGGAGACCATGCTCACTTCATCTATTAGTAGCATTTTCATTTGTTTCAATACCCTGCGTAATTCCATTGCAGCTTCTGCAGAAAGTTTGTAATAGTCTAATTTGTTCTGGTGTTCTACTGGTAATAGTAGTAATCGGTGTAATGTAACACCGCCTATGTTGTAGGCAGCTAAACCTGTGGGGGCAGTGACAACAGCTGACAGTTTGTTGTTTGTCAATTGTTGAAGGAACTTACTGATGATTTTGATTAGGATTGTTTTGCCAGAACCAGCTTCACCACTGACGTACAGTATTATAGGTTTATAATTATAGCAGGAACATTCTTTATTTTCATGTTGCACACCATGTGCAATTTGTATTGTTACTTCTTGAAAAATGCTACTTTGTTAATTGTTTAGTTTTGATTGTAGTATAGTTAAGTCTTCTTTATCTTCATACTGACACATGGTGTTTTCTACTTCTATCATAATTAATTCTGCCTCATTTATTATTAGTGGTTCTCCCATTGGTTCTTGGTTTCCTGTTACAGAAGGTTGACTACTGTCAGGAGTGTCCTTATCTAGTTGGGCCTGGAGTTCTTCTTCGTGTTGCTGTTCATTGTGCAACATTGTTTTGTATTGTGTAAAGTTTACATCAGTTATAGTCCTTTTATTTGCTTTGAATGCATCTTCATATGAGTCGTAGTCATCTAGTATTTCTTTTTCTTTTCTTTATGGTTTAAAGAGGTGTAGCAGGGACATGTAATATACTTCTTTATGTTGAGAAGTCTTTAATGACAATTTGATATGATTAATTAAATTTGGTTTAGTGAGTTTAACAAAGCTGCCTGCACAGTTTGTCACCCTGTATTTACCTTTTTTTTCCTCAGGTTTTATATTATTTTTGTATGTGTAGTTTTGGGCTATGTGGTATAGAAACATGGTTTCGAAAGTATTACTTCTGTTTGGGTAGTATGTGTCCAATAAATTGTTTTTTTAACATGTCTTGGCTGTTGGGATCACGTTTGGCTATTGTTTCTATATCTTCGTATGATTTTAGAACTCTTTTTCTAGATTTAGCTGGACCAAGACTTAGCCATACTACATTTTCAGATTTACCATTCAATGCAGTACCAGTTAAACGATCAGCTGCTTCATATGATCCACATTCTCTATGGGGGAGCATTTTTATGCCCAAGCTGTATCATTTCTGAGACACTGTTTTATCTGATGACAGGTCATTCCAGAGGTCTTGGAGCTCTGTCTTTATGCTTTGGTTAAGTATGCTGTGGCATATCGTGCAACTGCAGTAGAATTGTCTGCAATGTACTGCACATCTATGTTTGCATTCCATAAGTGGGCAAGGATTGCATTATAATCATTGATATATTTTTCTTCTTTTCTTTTTATGTAATATGTATTTTTAGGTGACTTACCTTTAACACTATGTCTAACTGAAGACATGAGGTTGTTCACTTGACCTGTATTTGTAACTGGTCTAGGGAAACCAAATCGGCATTTGGTGTAGTATTTCCCTTTGTTTTTGTATTTGCGACGACGATATTTTCCACGTTTGTGTCTTTGAAATTGTAAAATGTGTGCATGAACATCACTATTTGTGGCTTCTGATGGAATTTCACAAGTGACATATTTTTCAATAAACTGTAAAACAATGGCATCACTGTCTTGACCAAATTTAGGAGCATCTTTAATCCATAAAAGCATGTGGATATGTGGTGCTCCTCTGGCTTGGTATTCTTTTCTCCAGAAGAAGTGTTGCACTTCTCCAAGGGGAGGAACAGTTTTATTACAAATAAAATGTAGCATAAGAATGAAGCGATGGTGAAAATATCTTGAAACATTAACAGGATTCAAAGAACAAAGTTCTCCAGGTGTTCGTATATCTATGTTTGTTTTGTTTTTATTTGATATGCGTAGGAAATCATGTAAATCTTCCCATGCATATTCTGCACAACTTAATGTAACAAATCAAGTGGATGGGCCAAGGTTTCTGATCATACAACGTACATCTCCATGACGTTGAAACCAGTACTCTTTAGTACCACGCATATTTGCTAATAGATTTCTGATATTTGATTGTATAACCTCATCCTTTTGTTGCAATTTTTCTAATAATTGTGTAGATGTCATAGTTTGAAAGTGTGATCCTGATTTTAATATGTGTGCAACTCCGTAACATAAAGTTGCTAGTTCACTTTCAAAGAGTAGGTGGAATATGTATTCCACATTTTGTCTAAATCTGGGATCTTCAGAATACATCCGTAATGAGCGGTATTCTGAAGCTGATATTTGAATAGGTCTATCATCATACCTTCCTCCTTTGCCAGTAGGAAAGAGTAGAGGAAAAGCACGTGCTTCTATACTTTTTTCCCATATGCTGATTGGCGATCCTTTTGTTTTTGCGCATTTGGTAAGTTTCCAGTACATCTTCTACGGTGTCATTACAGTGCAAAGGATGAATTGTATAATCGTCTAAAGTATTTGATATTGTAGCAGGATCTAGTAGCTCAAATTGACCAGCTTCTTGTGTTTCTTGAATTATTTCAGTTGTATCTTTCAAGTTTTCTTCAATATTAATTTCTTTGTAATATTCATTATTCTCTTTAAGATATTGGAAGGCTTGTCTAACTTTATATAAATCTACCAGCTGTTGCCATATTTTTTTGTCTTTTGTAGGTACTCCATTTACTAAGATAATTAAAGATTGCTGCATTTGACGTTGCACTCCTAGAGTATGCACATTTTCTTTTAGATCTAATGGTAAATAAACTACTTTTCCACAAATGCCTTTTACCAATTCAGAGGGAGGTAATTTTGCTGTTTTTGGTTGAAGGCGTATTATTGCTTGAAATGGGTGTACTGTTTGAATTATGATGCTCTCATATAAATTAAGTTGTTGTAGGGGTTTTGGTACTGGGTATAATTCCAAATTATTTGTGATAGCACGTGAAGGAGTTTGGTTGTTGTCAAGTTTTGTAGTGCAGTAACTGCTAAGTATTAAGGGCTCAGTTATTTCGTATTTGTTTTCTGCTACAAGGTAGAGAGCTAATTCAAACCATTTAGAATCTTCATTGTCTTCTATTTTGTATGATAGGTCTACAATTTTTGTGTTACTTTTATAAAACGTTCTACGGCAACATACACATACATGGTTTGGTACTTCAGCTGATGTACTTTTAAATTTTAGTATTTCTTTTTTGCATGTGTTTAGCAAAAGGTTGCCATGTGTAGAATTGTTGCTTAATTGGTTTAAAGCTATTTCATTCTGTAAATGGCTTTCACTTCCAAAATATGTTTTCTGGATATAGTGAATTTCTTCAAGTAGGTCTTTTGCTGTACCATGTAGAAGGATGTTATTTAACTTTGCTAGTGCTAAAGCAGGACTTTTAGCATAGTACAGTTTATAGACTAGATTTCTTATAGTTGAATGATGTGTTGATATCCTTTTGATATCATGGAAAGTGGTTTTACAAGTAGGTCCTGTAATGCAGGCCAATGAATGTCCTTGTAGTCCTGTGTACTTGCGCAATGGACAGGTATCCATATTTTACAGTAATTTAATTTTGATTTTGTCTTTGCTTTTTACATATTTATTGAGGTATTGGCGTAAAGATTTGAAACATTGTTTGGGAATGTTACACATTGACGTGCATGGCCATTTGTACACTAGACGTTCTGATTCAGTTGAATGGAGGGGTAATTCTAAGGTTTCAGAGCATATTTTTGTAAGGAGTACCTCTTGTTCCATTATGGTATTATTCACTTTTTCATAACCTCGACCACTGCTATGTATGGCAATTGTATCTGTTTGCTTTTGTTTGTACGGTTCTTCATTAAAATATGGTTCTGTGCTCGTAGTGTGATTCCATTCACCTCCGCAGATACTTAGGAAGTTCTTTCTGTTGACATTTCGCTTATTGAGAAGTCTTTTTTGTAATTTAGTTATTAGTTTTGTTAGTGGTTTCATTTTGTTTAACAGTAAAATAAATAACTTTCTTTTCAGAAGAATTGCACTGTCCATCAACGCTTCTAAGATTAATTTCCTACGATAGGTTTTAAGCATTGAACTTGATTTCTCTCCTGTTTTTATAATATTTTGAAGGACTTTGTGACTGTACATTTTGGCTAAAATACTTTTCTTGGTATGCTTACTTTGCACTATATTAAAATTTGAAGAAGTAGTTTTATCTGTAGTGATAGCTGATTTTCTGTTAATTGTTTTTTGGTTTGTTTTACATTTTGATAGAGGAGGCAAAGTTTTTGTACTTGAAACTTCTTGTGTTTCACTAAATGACTGTATTAGCTGTTTTGTTTCAACTTTTTTTACAAGTTCTGCTAGAGATGGGTGCTTATGTTGGATACTTTTATTTTCATTTGCTCTACTTTTGTGTTGCTTTCTACGGACTTGACTTTTGGTAGGCATTCTTTAAGGTCTGTTGAAAAAAATAAAGAAGATATGGGTTGGGGTGTTCTGGAATGTATGTGTGCTGTGTGCATGAGTGTTTGAGTAAGATGATAAAGATGTATGTAATGGTGTGTGATTGTGCATTGGGAACTACAACTAGTAGAGATAGGTATTCTTGAATTTATGTGTTACTAAACTGGGGTTCAGATGACAAAAAAAAGTAGGCTAGTGGTGTGGAAAAGTACATATAGTAAATCTAATGTATACAATTAAAACAGTTGTTTGTTCTATAATATGAAAATTGTAGCGGTTCAGTTGGGTAATTTGTGTGTCCAAAAATAGGAATTTGTGGGCCATTCTGGCTGTAAATCGCTGTTTAAGACATGGAGATTTTTGGACAAAATGGTACACAATCTCTATTTTTAGGCACCAAAATAGCTTGTATTAACGTTATAGTATGTTTAATTAATAATACAAATATTATGGTGATATTCTACTTACTTTATTTCTTACATTAACAGGTAACTTCTTCTTTGTTCTTCGAATTCGGCTGCTTCTTTTCAGGAGACTGGTCTTCACTGCAATTGTAAAAGCTTCAAATTAGTAACTTTGTTTGTATATAGCGCTGTTTTTAATTTAGATATTGATTTTTTTAATTGAAATCCTCAGTGCCTTCTTTAAAACCATTAAACTAATTTATTTACATAAAATACATTGCATCAGTTCAGTACATATGATATGTTCTTAATGAACAAATTGTATTGAATGACTAAATGTAGCAAAAACAAATATCTTTACTATGTCTTGTGAAATTTATAATATACCAGTGAATACCACTATTTCTGTAAGTAAGCTGTTCTAGGTAATAGCGCCTCAATGTCATGTCTAAATTAAAGTAATTAAGTAAATAAATAAATAAAAACAAAAAAATATGAAATTGTATAAGTATTTTATTAAAGATTTAAACATAGATTGTGCTTGCATGCAATTTTGTTTGAATATATGTAGTCTATATATGTAATTTAAAAAATGTTAGTTTAACATGATTTGAGTGTGTGTGTATAAAGAAAGTAAATAGTATAAAGGTTTATAAGTGATAGTTGATTTTAGGAAATTGAAAAAAATACAGTAAATTCATTTTACAGATTACACAAGCTAAAAGTCTGTTTGAAAATGTGTTCATCTACTGTACAGAAAATATGCATACCTGAAGTTTGTGTTCATGCATATGGAAATGCATGGAGCTGCAAGTAGAAATCTTGGAGACTTGTACAGTATTTCTGGTAGATGGTGCTTGCCAATGATATGACACTTGTACTCAGAGAGATTCACAGTACATTTGCAGTGCTGATCTATGATGATGCAGTTAGATCTAGGAGGTATTGAATGTGATTGGTGCATGGTCATGTGATTTTTAGCTACATGCAATGAGGGAATGGCAGAGAGAGTGAAGTGGAAATGGTAGAAGGGCTGTTCATGTTACGATATGTCCGCGGACATGGTGGTAGTTCGCGGACATCGGGAGTTAAATCCGGGGATTTTTGGGTTCAGAAGTCATGCAAATGAGAATAAGCACTGAAAGGGATTGGTCAGGAAAGTTCAGTGGGTGTGTTGTGCCAGGAGAGAGTTTCTCAGATACTCTTTTTGCTGAGAGAACAAATGATAGCTATGGCTGTGTGTTTCAGAAAACAGATTGTTTGGATTTTGGGAGATTCGTGGATACATTGGTTGAAGGTGCATGCAGAAAGCTGTGGAGTAGCTGTAGATCTTGGATTTCCACATGTGGAAGTACACTGGCATGGAGTACGTGGAATTAAGTGGTTGGACTTGCTACCTCTCTGTGCTACTTTGGAGATAGAGCAACATCCAGGCATAATTGTAATTCATTGTGGAGGGAACAGTTTAGGACATGTGACTGGAATTTTTTTGCAATTTGCTATGAAAGAAGGACCTGGGAAGGTTATGGACATGTTTCCTAATTCTCAAGTGATATTTTCACGGATTGCGCAGAGACAAATGTGGCTTCGTTCTTCTTCATTTGGTCCACAAATGGAAAAAGCAAGGCGCAATGTTAATAATGCTGTTTGTGCCTTTCTAAGAGATTTTGGCATGTCCTCTTTTCACAATGAAAATATTATGTTTCGTAGTACATACATTTTTCGAAGAGATGGAGTCCATCTTACTTATGCTGGCAATCAGATTTTTCTGAGAAACGTACAAAATGCATTGCGACCTTTTTTGGAATTACAACAACCGTTTTGAAGTAGGTGTTAAGCATTTATAATTTTTGACTTACAAACACCACCCAAAGGATCTTTTCAGAGCCACCACTTCTTTCCAGAGAAAATTGCAATGTTTGTGATGGGGTAGCAAGCCAATTTTTTAAATGTTCGCGAACTGTCCGAGGACTTCTAAAAAATACAAAGGGCCCTGCTTCATTTATTTTCACTTCATTTTTTAACTGTGAAAGGCGGCTCTGAAAAGAGCCTCATTTTTTTTTTGACTTTTGATATTTTGTATTTTTTTTGGTTTTTTATACACGACACACTAGGCGAGGAGGGGAAAGGAAGGTAAAGGGGGGGACACCAACCACATGGATAAGAAAGGGCGAGCTGAGAGAGGAAGATGTAGAGTGGGTTTTATTTGGGTAGTGAGCAGATCTTCTCGTGCTCTGAGACGATAGTCTCAAAAGCACTACGAATTCGCTCCCCCCTGCGGAGTACTGTGTCACAGTACATACATACAACTGTGAACCTTGAAAGGTAAGGGTCATCAGCATTCTGTATGGCCTGTGAGGCAGCTTAAGGAAGACGCTGTCCCACAGAGGTGGTCCTTTGGTGACAGGATCAGAAACAGAGGATGAAGTAGAGGAAATCAACCTGCTACGTTCTTCGCAAGGTACAACCCTGCGAATAGCCCAGAGTGAAATGACCTCAGGTGTCGCTTCTTAGTAGAGGTCCCAAAGCTGTACTTACCGTGCTTCCCACGACTGAGTATCATTTTGCACTCATTGCAGGTAACACGGTTTGCACGAGCCTTAGGAACATTACCATGAATGGTAAATAACCGCCACACCCAAGACTCACGCCTAGTGCGGGTAGTAGGGTTTTCCTCTACCTCATTCTCATCATCCTCTTCTTCATCCTCCGCATCCTCACTCCTGTTCCCCTCTTCAGGCCCTTGGGGAGGTGGTGGTGGTGGAGGGGTTGGGGTGGTGCTGAAGCAGGTGCAGCACCAGGTGGCAGTTCTGCAGCCAGGGATGCCATCTCGATGGTGTAATCAGCAAGATGCTGGAGAAATAGCTGTGCTCTGAAGAATAGCCAGAAACACAATGAGAATAAGCTCTAGGGCGTGGTCTTTTATAGGGGTGCTTGTGCGCGGTTCGCGGACATGCGCGATGTCCACGGACAGATCGAACACAAAAAAAAGTTTGAAAAGTTTCAAAAGGTATGTAGAAACTCAGGATTACTATGTGGGACTTGTGCCATGGTGAGATTTTATTGAAAAATATTATGGATTAATTGAAAATGTACTTTTAATTTGTTCGGGGACCCGAACAGTTTCCTCATTCAGAACACGCGATCAGCGTGGGCGCGGTCATATGAACAGTTCGCGAACAAGTCCGTGAAGGAAGCGCATGTCCGCAGGACACCAAATGCACGGAGATTGGCTAGCGCATGCGCGTTGATGTTCTACGGACACTGTTCGGGTCCTGAACTAATTAAAATTGCGTAACACGTGAAACGAACATTTCAGGACACTGCGTGTGTTCTTAGAACAGTTTAAATTTGCTAGCGAACACATATAGTGTTCTTCAGGACACGTTCAATTTTGTTTATGTACGAACATTTCAGGGCACCAATTGTGTTCTTAGAACATTTTCAACTTGCTAGCGAACAGTACAGACAGGTATAGTGTTCTTTAAGACACCTCCATTTTCGTTTAATTACGAACAATTCAGGACACCGCGTGTGTTCTTAGAACAGTTTGAACTTGCTAGCGAACACTACGGACAGATATACAGGGTAATTCATAGAATTTCGCAGAAAAGTGTCGCAAGCGGCTCGCGCAGAGTGTCCGCGTGCGATTGTCTGCGCCAGGCACGTGCGCTAAAACCGATTTCCGCGCACAGCGTATTCATGGATTTCAGGCTCCCAAACCAGCCGTGGCGCAGAGTATCGCAGCGACCCTGCAGCAGCGCCAGTAACGCCCCCAAGAACGCCCTCGCGCAAGAAAAAGCCATCAAAATCGCTAAATCATCGCAAAGGGCTGCGCTAACCCTGGACCAGTTTACAGGGCTGCCAAACAAGGAACGCAAAGCGGGTAACGTGCATATCAGGGGTACGCGTGAAGTTATACACGCGATTAGCCAGGGTGCCAGGGTACGTGTATTTCAGGGGTGCGCGGGAAGTTCAACACGCGATAGTCCAGGGAACGTGTATTACAGGGGTACGCGGGAAGTTCAACACACGATTGTCCAGGGAACGTGTATTACAGGGGTACGCGGGAAGTTCAACACGCGATTGTCCAGGGAACGAGTGTCCAGGGAACGTGTATTACAGGGTTACGCGGGAAGTCTTATATGCGATTAGCCAGGGCACGTGTAATACAGGGGTACGCACGCGATTTGGCAGGGTACGTGAATTACAGGGTTGCGTGGGAATTATCACACGCCATTTTGCTGGGTACGTGTATTACAGGGGTGCGTGGGAATTATGACACGCGATTAGGCTGGGTGGGTCCTCACAGGTGTTCCCTGTACACCCTCCATGGCCCCTGCAGGCAGCCCACAAAACAGGGGACTACCCTGCACACCTGCTCATGTCCCCCTGCACCCCCACCCCCCAGCCACCAGGGGCACCCACCACCAGGCCCCCACCCCTGTCTCATACCACCCCCACCCCCCAGCAGTGCAGGGGCAGCCTCCACCAGGCCCCCACTCATGTCTCCCACCACCCCCACCCCCCAGCCACCAGGGGCAGCCTCCACCAGGCCCCCACTCATGGCCGACTCATGTCTCCCACCACCCCCACCCCCCAGCACTGTGGGGCACCTGCCAGCAGGCCCCAACCCATGTCACCCACCACCCCCACCCCCCAGCAGTGCAGGGGCATCCTCCACCAGGCCCACACTCATGTACCCTATCACCCCCACCCCCAGCAGTGCAGGGGCAGCCTCCACCAGGCCCCCACTCATGTCTCCCAGCGTGCTACGTGTATTTCAGGGGTGCGCGGGAAGTTCCACTCGCGAATAGCCTGGGCGCATGTATTTCAGGGGTGCGCAGGAAGTTCCACACGCGAATAGCCTGGGCGCGTGTATTTCAGGGGTGCGCGGGAAGTTCCACACGCGAATAGCCTGGGCGCATGCATTTCAGGGGTGCGTGTGAAGTTTTACACGCGATTTCAGCAGGGTACGTGTATTTCAGGGGTGCGCGGGAATTCTCACACGCGATTTGGCTTGGTACGTGTATTACAGGGGTGCGTGGGAAGTTACACACGCGATTAGGCTGGGTGGGTCCTCACAGGTGTTCCCTGTACACCCTCCACGGCCCCTGCAGCCAGCCCACAAAACAGGGGACTACCCTGCACACCTGCTCATGTCCCCCTGCACCCCCACCCCCCAGCAGTGCAGGGGCAGCCTCCACCAGGCCCCCACTCATGTCTCCCACCACCCCCACCCCCCAGTCACCAGGGGCACCCTCCACCAGGCCCCCACTCATGTCCCCTATCACCCCCACCCCCCCGCCACCAGGGGCAGCCTCCACCAGGCCCCCACTCATGTCCCCTATCACCCCCACCCCCCCAGTCACCAGGGGCACCCTCAACCAGGCCCCCACTCATGTCTCCCACCACCCCCACCCCCCAGCAGTGCAGGGGCATCCTCCACCAGGCCCTCACCCATGTCTCCCACCACCCCCACCCCCCAGCAGTGCAGGGGCACCCTCCACCAGGCCCCCACTCATGTCTCCCACCACCCCCACCCCCCCAGTCACCAGGGGCACCCTCCACCAGGCCCCCACCCATGTATCACACCACCCCCCAGTCACCAGGGGCACCCTCCACCAGGCTCCCACTCATGTCTCACACCACCCCCACACCCCAGCAGTGCAGGGGTACCCTCCACCAGGCCCCCACCCATATCTCCCACCACCCCCACCCCCCCAGTCACCAGGGGCACCCTCCACCAGGCCCCCACTCATGTCCCCTATCACCCCCACCCCCCCGCCACCAGGGGCAGCCTCCACCAGGCCCCCACCAATGTCTCCCACCACCCCCACCCCCAGCAGTGCAGGGGCATCCTCCACCAGGCCCCCACCCATGTCTCCCACCACCCCCACCCCCCAGCAGTGCAGGGGCATCCTCCACCAGGCCCTCACCCATGTCTCCCACCACCCCCACCCCCCAGCAGTGCAGGGGCACCCTCCACCAGGCCCCCACTCATGTCTCCCACCACCCCCACCCCCCCAGTCACCAGGGGCAGCCTCCACCAGGCCCCCACTCATGTCTCCCACCACCCCCACCCCCCAGCAGTGCAGGGGCAGTCTCCACCAGGCCCCCACCCATGTCTCCCACCACCCCCACCCCCCCAGTCACCAGGGGCACCCTCCACCAGGCCCCCACTCATGTCCCCTATCACCCCCACCCCCCGCCACCAGGGGCAGCCTCCACCAGGCCCCCACTCATGTCTCCCACCACCCCCACCCCCCAGCAGTGCAGGGGCACCCTCCACCAGGCCCTCACCCATGTCTACCACCACCCCCACCCCCCCAGCCACCAGGGGCAGCCTCCACCAGGCCCCCACTCATGTCTACCACCACCCCCACCCCCCAGCAGTGCAGGGGCATCCTCCACCAGGCCCCCACCCATGTCTCCCACCACCCCCACCCCCCAGCAGTGCAGGGGCAGCCTCCACCAGGCCCTCACCCATGTCTACCACCACCCCCACCCCCCCAGCCACCAGGGGCAGCCTCCACCAGGCCCCCACCCATGTCTCCCACCACCCCCACCCCCCAGCAGTGCAGGGGCATCCTCCACCAGGCCCCCACCCATGTCTCCCACCACCCCCACCCCCCAGCAGTGCAGGGGCACCCTCCACCAGGCCCCCACTCATGTCTCCCACCACCCCCACCCCCCCAGTCACCAGGGGCAGCCTCCATCAGGCCCCCACTCATGTCTCCCACCACCCCCACCCCCCAGCAGTGCAGGGGCAGCCTCCACCAGGCCCTCACCCATGTCTACCACCACCCCCACCCCCCCAGCCACCAGGGGCAGCCTCCACCAGGCCCCCACCCATGTCTCCCACCACCCCCACCCCCCAGCAGTGCAGGGGCATCCTCCACCAGGCCCCCACCCATGTCTCCCACCACCCCCACCCCCCAGCAGTGCAGGGGCAGCCTCCACCAGGCCCCCACCCATGTCTCCCACCACCCCACCCCCCAGTCACCAGGGGCACCCTCCACCAGGCCCCCACTCATGTCCCCTATCACCCCCACCCCCCGCCACCAGGGGCAGCCTCCACCAGGCCCCCACTCATGTCTCCCACCACCCCCACCCCCCAGCAGTGCAGGGGCACCCTCCACCAGGCCCTCACCCATGTCTACCACCACCCCCACCCCCCCAGCCACCAGGGGCAGCCTCCACTAGGCCCCCACTCATGTCTACCACCACCCCCACCCCCCAGCAGTGCAGGGGCATCCTCCACCAGGCCCCCACCCATGTCTCCCACCACCCCCACCCCCCAGCAGTGCAGGGGCAGCCTCCACCAGGCCCCCACCCATGTCACCCACCACCCCCACCCCCCAGCAGTGCAGGGGCAGCAGGCAGTCAGGCAGCAGCAGGTCGGAGCGTACTCGGGCTCTGGGGGTCAGTAGTTCGGCCTTCCAGGCAGGAGCGTGGTATTCCGTGTGCGTACGCGTGGCCAGCTTGGTACGAAGTGATTTGGCACGTGAAAATCCTGCACGTCAGCGTGAAAACTGAGGAAAGGCCCTCAGCGCGACCCGCACAGGTGTTTCCCACACAGCACGTGATGACAGAGCACACGTGGAAAGACTGCACGTCAGAGTGTAATCGCGTGTGATTGGTGGAAATGGCCCTACACGCAGAAGTGACAAAGCGTGTGATTGGTGGAAATGGCCCTACACGCAGAAGTGACAAAGCGTGTAATTGGTGGAAATGGCCCTACACGCAGAAGTGACAAAGCATGTAATTGGTGGAAATGGCCCTAGCGCAGAAGTGAAAAAGCATGTAATTGGTGGAAATGGCCCTACACGCATAAGTGACAAAGCATGTAATTGGTGGAAATGGCCCTAGCGCGTACACGCCGCGTAAGTGACGCTGGACGTGTGGGCCTGTATAAAAGGTACGTGTAGAACACGTTTTCCTGGTACGTGCTTTTCGTGGAGAGCGAGTGGGTGAATTCTGTACTTCTTGTCGTTTCACACGCGATTTACTTCACAGCGTTTCAAGTTCGTATTCCCTGTTACCTCTGACAGCTTTTTCTCTTTTTTCTCTTTTACTGGTTTACCTGGGCTTGTTCCCTCAAACAGTGTTCCCTTCTACTGTTGTCCTGTCTCCTCAGACAGCGTCCAAATCTTCTTTTGGCGGGGGTGTTGCCAACCAAACGTGCTCCTTTTACACGCTCGTTTACCAGGCAGACGGTGAGTCACGCACGTATCTAACATCTGTGCTTGCCCCGTGTGTAGCCTACCCCTTCAGAGGTCATTCTAGGCTGCGTGTGACACGCATACGTTCATTCTTGTGTTACTGGGTGCCACAGCATAGTGCAGGTTTTTCTTTCTGCACACGTGGTCTAGGAGGGGTTGCGTGCACGTCATCTCCCTTTTTTGGGCCTCCTGTGCGTTGCGTGACCCGTCATCTTTCCCCAGGGGTTACATTCAGCCTTGCTAGAGCACTAGGGTACAATTACCATCTGGTACCCAACCCCTTTGAGCCCCAATTGCCCAGGACAATAGTCTACATCCACTCCGATACGCACATTAACATCAGTGCCATGGCTGGGAGGCGAGGATTCCGTAAGGGTGGCAAAGGTGGAAGAGCCACAAGTGGTGGCCGTGGTGGATCCGGTAGGGGACGTGGTCGTAACTTGCAGGGTGAGCCTGTCCCCCCATGTGTGGAGGACCAGTCACGGGCACCCATAATCCCCCCCCATCCCCCCTCCCATTGAGGCTGATGTGGCTGACACCATCCATGCTCAGCCCTTGTTGGACCAGCCCATTGTGGCACCAGACCTGGCTGACTCCATGGCTGACTACCAGGTCAGCAGGGCTACGACACGTGCGCTGGTGCACATTGATGCCATCATGCCACGTGGATCTGGGGCAGCAAGGTCATCTGCTGCACCAAGGAGGCAGGGCGGAGAGGCTGCAGGGGCAGCTGCGGCTCCATCCACCCCAGCCCTCACACACCCAGCCAGGACAGTGTCGGTCCTAGTCCATGCTGCTGACATTCCCCCTGACACCATCACACTAGAGCCAATGCCTGCACCAACTCCCATGCTGAGTGTGCAATCCCACACTCCTGATACAGAGTCCACCAGGGCTCCTGCCCCTAGTGTCCAGAGCGGCGCAGGACACTCAGGATCACCACCACCTTCCAAGCGGAAGAGGAAGAGTGCTCGTCCGGCACAGGCTGATGCCCCAGACACGGCTACACAGTCCGGCCCGTCCAGGAAGCCCAGCTTCACGGATGACGAACTGAATGCACTTGTCCAGTATGTGTCCGGACATGACAATGAGATGGTCATTGTTGCAGGATCCAAGACCACACCTGCACAACGCCAGGCACACTGGCAGACCGTTGCGGACATCGTAAGTGCCCTTGGAATCGTGAGGCGCACAGCCAATGATTGCTATAGGCGCTGGAATGACCTAAAGCGCAGGGCAAAGAGTAAGCTGGCCTCAAGTCATGCCGCAACTCTAGTGACTGGAGGTGGGTCTCCAGTAGTAGACACGGAACTCACTCCACATGAGCCAGTCGCTGGGACCTACGTCACGGAGGAACAGATCCAAGGCGTGGGAGATCTGGCTGATTACGAGGCATTGTCCGGTGAGTGCACATGCATGTGTGTGTCATCCATGTGCATGGTGTGTGTGTGAGGGCTTCTGTTTGTGTGCCAGGTGAGAGTGTGTGCGCCTGAGTCGTATGGGTCAGCCATGTGCTTCATGCAATACTTCCTGCGCAGCTGAATTTGGCCATAGCAGTATCCCTTCTGCCAACAGTAGACATCTAGCCCAACTGCACGCCAGTTGCCCTTGAAGTGTCACCTTGCCACTACATTGTTGCTTATTTTTCACTGTTCATTCAGTCAGATTGTTTGCATTCCCCCACTTTTACTAGCCATGTCGCTGTCCACTAGTCACATGTCTGACATGGCTATGGTGAAGTGGAGTGACTTTGTTACCTGGATATCATTTGTACACACATGTCCCTGTGCAATTGGACCATTTCAGACTGGCAGCTCCAGGTGAAAAATCTGACCTGTTAGAATTAGAAAAGCAATTACATGCGGGAACTGGACTGAATGAATAGGTGCTGCCCTCCTCTCCATATTCACTCAATAGCAATGGTACATGCCATCTGTGTGATGGCATGTGTGTGTCACCTGGCAATCACAGGCCAATGTGTGATGCCACTGCCAGGCAGCATGCACAAAATGTGTTCATATACCATCTTGGTGTCATCAGTGTGTGCCATTTGCCTGCACTTCATACGCAGTGAGGGTGCATGCATGGGAGGGTTTTAGTCATGTGGGACATGTGTCAATCAAGTACTGGTTCTCTTGCTTCTCAGCCCTCATTGTGTGCCATGGTGCTAATGCCTGTTTCCATTTCTTTGTTTTCATGTCTTTGCAGGGGAAGACGCACCTGATACTGCTGGGGTTGTGGAGATGGTGCAGACCCAGGAGGGGTCCGAGGGCCGACCAACCACCAGTGAGGGACGTGGTGTGGTGGTGGGGGAGAACCCACAAGTGCTGCAGGTCGTGCTCTCAAGGGGTGTCTCTGGCTGCACCTCCCCCGAGCTGTACTCAGGTGTTGATTCGGATGAGACCTACGTGCCGTCGCAGGTGAGTGTTCCAGGGAGGGATTCTGTTCTGTCTCACCCACCTGCACCAGGGTCAGAACCCTCCATGGGGATGTCAGTGTTGGCAGCTACGCCTTCGGTGGTTACGGATGCAGGGTCACACTCCACGACATCTGATCCTGTTCCTGGGCCAGCAGATCAGAGGGGGAATGCAGTCCTGCAGCCTCAGGCAGTGCCGGCACAGCAAGGCGCAGTTCGCCTTGCCCCAGACAGGTGTGGTGCCCGCCGACGTGGTGGCCGTACGCCACCCGGCAATACCGCATGGGAGCAATCCATTTACGGTATGGCAACCCAACTGGCTGCATCATCCGAGATGATGGCTCAGGCCCTGGATAGGGTGGCCACTTCCATTGTCCCCCCAGAAAGGCTGATGGAGCGACTAGAGCAGGCAACCGACTCCATCTGCCAGTCACACAGGGAGGACATGTTGGGGTCCAACAGGGACAGGCGGGCGGCACTGGCGACTCTGCAGGAGGCCATCTCCATTGAGTCCCAGGGCCACAGGGAAGCCCTGAGGCAGGAGCTCCTTCACCTCAGGACGACTCTTGTTGAGCTTGAGGCTTCAACACACCAAAGGACAGAACAGCAGCTGGAGCGTCTCACCCGTACGCTCTCAGCTGAGATGCAGGCAACGAGGGCGGAGGTCCGGGCATCCCGTGAGTTGTTGCATGGGGACCTCCGCACACTCATCCTCCAGAACCAGACCTACCACACCCGCATGCTTGCAGCCATGGAGGAGCAGACTAGGGCCTTGCGTGGGCTCGCTCCCATAGTGCAACCACCTCCGGATGCAGCTGCACAGGGTGATAATAGCGACAGCAGTGATACTCCCACAACAGGGTAGCCGTGTGGGCCATGAGCCCATGGAGGTGTTTTATTTTCCCAGGATCCACGCAGGTGGGTTCTGGTGTGCATCCTGTCCTCGGACCTCCTGGGTGGCCTCCCCAACCCCCCCGGGCCCATCAATGGCCATTTTTGATTGTTTCTTATTTTTATTTTTATTGTTATTTATATTATTCCCTATTTTATTGGGACGATTTGCTGGCTCCCGTGGTTCCTGTGGGCATACGCTGCATTGTGGCTGGGCACATGCAGGCTTGTAATGTATTTGGTTCAGATGCTTGGGTTTGAGTCACACACACCCCTCCTGCTTCCCGTTTCCATGGGCTTGCAAAGGGTGTGCCCAAGTGACAGTGAATTACACAGTGACGTTGGACTCCCATGAGCTGTGTGGGCAGTCTGTAGTCAATACTGTGTATACATTCCTAGTGCATATTGCTGTTGTGTTGTACACTGCATGTTGCATTGATGTGTAACTCGTCTTCTGTGTCTACCTCCCAATTTGCAGGTCACTTCCTCATGTCTACATAAGGACCTCTAGTCTGGAGATGGGGTCCATGTTGGCAGCAGTGCACCTACAACTCTACATGGCACCAACACTGCACAGTTGGTAGTGGTGGGAGTGCAGGCATTTCCAGGTGGTGAGACTACTAATATGTAACATTTGTGATGTCATGTTAATGGTACTACGTGCTCAAGTATGTTCTTGGTCCGGCATTGCTGTGAGCATTTCAGGTGTTGCAGGTTTCCAATAGGGACACTGTACATAGTGAGACTAGTGTCGTGTTGTGGGGATTACTTTGTTTACCTGCAATTAGCATGACATGGCACGGTGTGTCGTGTGGCGGTGCTGGGGTTGGGTTGGCTGACATGGCACTGTCCTCTTGTTGCATTTTGCAAGTGGGTAATCATTTTAGCTGCTTGAATGTGTAACTTCACAAAACTGCATTGGTGGTGTCTGTGTGGGTAGGGATGCACACATTGTGACACTTCCAGGTGAACAATCTCAGGCTGATATGGTATTCACAGTTCTTTCTCCAGACATTCAGGATCAGTGTCAGGTTGAGTCATCATTGATTGTCAGATGGAATGTGCCAGGGCAGTGTGCACTCCACAGGGGTGTGATTTCTATGTGAAGTAATTAGCCACTAGCTGTGTACGGGCTGCCTCCCCCCGTGCCCTTTCCCCTCCCATGCGCAGCGGCTGTGCATGTGGTTGGGGATGTGGGGCCACCACCATGTCCACGGGCAGGCCCCGGCGTGTTGCAACGTTGTGCAGGACACATGCTGCCACTATGATCCTGCACACTACTGGGGGAGCGTATAACAGCTGGCCGCCAGAAGGGTCAAGGGAGCGAAAGCGTGACTTTAGCACTCCGAATGTGCGCTCCACTATGCCCTGGGTCGTAATGTGGGCTGTATTATATCTTACCTCGGGTGGCGTGGTGGGGTTCCGAATTGGCGTCATCATGTGGGGGCTGAGAGGGTAGGCACTGTCCCCTGTGGAGGTGGTGATTGGTATCATTGGTGGGGTTGTGACCTTGCTCAGTATCCAACATGCATGCATGTGCAGTGGCATACATACACACCAAGCAGCCATGTATCGCCATGCCGCCCAGCTTCTAGGTCCCGGCTTAGGGTGGACATTCGGTAAATGAAGCTGTCGTGGGTGGAGCCGGGATAGTTGGCATATACTGAGGTGATGATTCCCTTGGCATTACATGCTACCTGCACGTTGATGGAATGCCAGTGCTTGCGGTTCCTATAGATGTGCTCAGATGCCATGGGGGGACGTAGAGCCACATGGGTGCAGTCGATGGCACCTAGCACTTTGGGGAATCGTGCCACACCGTAAAAATCCAGGGCGGCAGCATGCCTTTCTGCAGGTGTTCTGGGCAGGCATATGTGCCTGCGGACTGATGGGCGTGCAGTCATGATGTTCAAGACCTGGTGTAGGCAGCGTGACTGGGTGGCCTGTAACAGCCCACCCACTATGGCACTTGTCCGCTGAAATGATCCAGTGGCTAAGAAGTGCAGTACATTGAGGACCTTCTCCAGGGGGCTGAGTGCTTGGGAGCACAGGGTGGGTGATGTGAGGTCATCCTCCCACTCACTCACCAGGTCCAGTATAATGTGTGGTGGAAACCTGTACCTCCCATACACCTGGTCATCAGGCATCCCGAAATGGCTGGTTCTGGGTGTGAATATTCTGGCCCTGACTATCCTCCTCCTCCTCCTTTGGTAGCCCACTGCCACTGCTGCTAGGAACGGTATGTTCATCCTGGCGTCTGAGCTTGTTATTGTTAAAGTGCGCAAATTTATGCTTTGCGCGTGTTCTAGGCGAGCGTTTGACCCGCGCACCCCAGGAATCCAGTTCCCAGTCCAATAGCGTGTGGAAATTCACACGCAGCACGGGGATACAGCGTGTGACCCGCGCACCCCTGGAATCCAGTTCCCAGTCCAATAGCGTGTGGAAATTCACACGCACCACGGGATACAGCGTGTGACCCGCGCACCCCTGGAATCCAGTTCCCAGTCCAATAGCGTGTGGAAATTCACACGCACCACGGGATACAGCGTGTGACCCGCGCACCCCTGGAATCCAGTTCCCAGTCCAATAGCGTGTGGAAATTCACACGCACCACGGGATACAGCGTGTGACCTGCGCACCCCTGGAATCCAGTTCCCAGTCCAATAGCGTGTGGAAATTCACACGCACCATGGGATACAGGTTCGCTGACGTACTTGCGTGTGTAAGTGCCCGCGCACCCATTAAATACACGTACATAGGCCAATCGCGTGTACGCGCACTTTTGTCCAATTACACGCGATGACACTCTGACGTGCAGTATTTCCACGTGTGCCCCGTCATCACGTGCTGAGTGGGGAACACCCGTGCGGGTCACGTCACAGACGCGCTTACGCGCTGAGGGACTCTGGTCCAATAGAATCGCGTATGCGTGCTGACGCGCTTACGCGCTAAGGGCCTTTCCTCGGATTTCACGCTGACGTGCAGGATTTTCACGTGCCAAATCACTCCGTATCAAGATGGCCACGCGAAAACACACGGAAGACCACGCTCCTGCCCAGAAGGCCGAGTTACTGCCCCCCAGTGCCCCGAGCAGCCTCCCACGTGCCATCTGCTGCTGCCTGCCTGCCTGCCTGCTGCCACCGTGCCCTGCCATTTGGTGCCTGCACATCAGCCATCTGCAGGGGTCCAGTTGCTGTGTCCACCCCTGCTGGAACTGAAGACTCCCAACTGGGATTACATCGCTCCACAGCCCAGCCCCAGGACCCAGTTGCCCACCCACACCTGCCTCTGGGGTTGCCATGTCGGGCACTTCCACATCTGGCACCAGTGGCAACCCCAGGCCAGAGGGGCAGAGGGGCACCAGCTTCACTGCCACAGAAGTTGGTGTCCTGGTGGAGCATGTCCTGGGGCAGTATGATGCCCTCTTTGGATCGTCCCGCGCCAGCAAGGAAGGACGGCAGAGGATCTGGGCCGACTGTGTGGTTGCCATCAACGCGGAGGGGGTGGCAACCCGCCACGTCCTGAAGATCAAGAAGCGCTGGGAGGACTTGAGGTCCAGGACCCTTGTGAAGGCCCGGCGCCTCGTGGAGGGGGGCCGGGGCCGCATGAGTTCCATACAGATGAGGGTCCTGGAACGCGTACGCCCAGCGCTCCACGCCCAGATCCTTGAGAGGGAGGCCCGTCTGGAGTTGAGCGGTAAGTGTCCAAGCATTACTGTGTGAGACAGGGCACGTTGCGGTGTGCTGGTTCTATGATACTTGCCTGTATGTGTGCCATAGGCCATGTATGCATGTATGTGTGCAGGGACATCATGGTAATGCATGTGCGACCAGTGATGTGTGACCCACATGGTTGTTGCATGTGTTCAAATGCCGCATGGGGAGCCCTATGCTGATTTTGAACATGAGAGCATGCCAGTCTCTGTACCTGGACATGGGTGGGGGTGAGGGATGGGTGCTGATGCCAGGTACATATATGGTAGCCATGTCTGTGTGCCTGACCTGCGTGTCTGTGCCTTGTGCATGCCATGGATGCATGACACATGTGTGTGACAATGCACAGATTCAGTGAAGCAGCCAAAATACCCTTGTATCAGCTGTGTTTGGTGTGTTTGGGGCCAGATGGATGTGACTGAGGTGAAGTGTGTGCATGTGATAGTCATGAGCCATGATGCATGTGAGTTACATATCATTGAATGTTTCAAGAGTCCATTGGACATGCATGGAAATGTCCATGGCATGTACCATGCCTGTTACTGTGTGTGTTTTGCCTGGACTGACCCATGTGTTGTGGAGGGACATGATGGAAGTGTACTTTGACAGTGGTGCTCATCTGCTATTGCTTCCTGTCTAGGGGACCATTGTACAGTGCCCTGATGCTTGTGTTCTTTGTCTCCCTCTACGCAGCGGCTAGTGAAGAAGAGGGCGGAGACGGCGCTGTGGAGCAAGGCGGCGGGGATGCCCCCACGGCTGCAGCGGAAGGGGTGGGTGAGCCCCCACAGGGGCCTGCTACGGTGGGAGACGGTGAGGAGCCATCCAGGTTGGTGGTTTGCACAGAGGAGGAGGAGGCCGCCACTGGGGCACACATGGGGCCTGGTGGGGGCATCCCTGCCTGTGCAAGTGGTGCAGTCCAGGGCCAGGGGCAGGAGGCAGCACAGGTCACCGTGGAGGGGCCTGTGCATGTCGCTGTCCCTGACCCTGTGAGTGCACCACCATGCACCAGCAGGGATGCCCGGTCCCAGGCCCGTCCGCAGGTAGAGGGGATGTCCATGTCACCTGACTACCCTCCACCTGCGGACGTGGGAACCCCTGGCCGTGCGGAGAAGGTCCTGATTGGGGTCGCGATGCGCACGGCTGTGATTCGTGATGCCGTGCGTGCTTCCCGGGAGGAGCACGCACGTCATCACGAAGTGCACCGTGCCGACGTGGCCCAATTGGGATCGGCCATGTTCGGGGGTTTCCTGCATGTGTTGGCCAATGTGGCGGCCCTCTCCTCCTCTGTGCAGGCTATCCACCAGTCGTTCTCCTTGCCGTCTTCCAGCCCAGATGCCACCAGGGCCCCCTGTGGACCTGCCCCGACTAATGCAGCCAGCTCGGTGGGGATCCCATCCCTGCCACAGTTGGGAGTCGGATGTCCAGCAGGGGTGGACAACACAGCAACTGGACCCCAGCAGGTGGAAGATGTGACAGCATCATCAGGCAGGGCACGTGCACAATGGCGTCGGTGGTTTCCATCAGCCTGGATGCCGTCGTGCTGGCAGAGGCAGTGGCGTCGGAGGCAGCAGCGGGCTCGACGTGGGAGGCATCATGGCTCGGGGCCATCAAGATCAGAGGGGCAGGCATCGGCCGGAGGGCAGGGCAACCCTGGGATGGTGGTGTCTTCCGTGTGGGAGCAGTTGGTCCAGCGGATAGGTGCGGAGCGGCAGCGGGCGGAAGAGGAGCGGCTCGCCATGGTCAGGGCGGAGTTCTCCATGCGTCGGGCGTTGAGGCGGGCTGAGTGCCTCGAGGAAGCTCGCAGGGAGTTTGAGCTGAACATGGGGTTATCCCTGCGAGACCTCGGGGCCAGGACAGAGTCCCGCCTCCAGGACATCGACATGGAGTTCGATGATGCCCTGGCCAGCAACATCAACAAGTGAGCTGCAGGACTTGCCCGCTGCCTTTGTATATAGTTATATAGTTAGTTAGTGTTAGGTTTCCTTTATTTGTTTTTATTATTTTGGACCACTCGGACAATGGCCACTTTTTTGTATATATTGTTTTCATTAGGTAGTAGTAGGTTTCCTTTATGGTGTTGGGCTCATGGACCCTGGTACATTCCTGTATTTAGTTTTTTTTTTGAAGGAACATTTTCTTTTTTTCATTATTGTGTTCACCATGTGGAAATGGTTTTTCATTCTTTTGCTTCTACTTGATATTGCTTTGGTCAACATTTGTTTTTGTATTCCTTTTTCGTTTTTTGAAATTCTACTTTTGTTCTCCAACATGGTCCATTTATTTTGTTATCCACATAGTTGTATGTTTGATTTGTTTACTTATTTTTAGTCTTTAATACATTTTTTATTTTTACTTCCACTTTTGACATTCACTTGCAGCCATTGTGTATGTGTGTGTGACGGACATGTGTTCATTTACATACTTGCCATTGGGGTTGTGTCATGTAATTGCATTCACTATGTGGGTGGATGCAATCCTTGCCTGGGTGTTTGTGCTGGGTATGCTGCCCATTACTGCCATGATTGTGTATCGTCAGGACCTGGGGGCAGGGGGACATGGGTGGGGGCCTGGTGGAGGCTGCCCCTGGTGACTGGGGTGTGGGGGTGGTGGTAGACATGAGTGGGGGCCTGGTGGAGGGTGCCCCTGCACTGCTGGGGGGTGGGGGTGGTGGGTGACATGGGTGGGGGCCTGGTGGAGGGTGCCCCTGGTGACTGGGGGGGTGGGGGTGGTGGGAGACATGAGTGGGGGCCTGGTGGAGGGTGCCCCTGGTGGCTGGGCTGTGGGGGTGGTGGGAGACATGGGTGGGGGCCTGGTGGAGGGTGCCCCTGGTGGCTGGGGGGGTGGGGGTGGTGGTAGACATGAGTGGGGGCCTGGTGGAGGGTGCCCCTGCACTGCTGGGGTGTGGGGGTGGTGGGAGACATGGGTGGGGGCCTGGTGGAGGCTGCCCCTGGTGGCTGGGGGGTGGGGGTGGTGGTAGACATGAGTGGGGGCCTGGTGGAGGCTGCCCCTGGTGGCTGGGGTGTGGGGGTGGTGGGAGACATGGGTGGGGGCCTGGTGGAGGGTGCCCCTGGTGACTGGGGGGGTGGGGGTGATAGGGGACATGAGTGGGGGCCTGGTGGAGGGTGCCACTGGTGACTGGGGGGTGGGGGTGATAGGGGACATGAGTGGGGGCCTGGTGAAGGGTGCCCCTGGTGACTGGGGGGGTGGGGGTGATAGGGGACATGAGTGGGGGCCTGGTGGAGGGTGCCCCTGGTGACTGGGGGGGTGGGGGTGGTGGGAGACATGAGTGGGGGCCTGGTGGAGGGTGCCCCTGGTGGCTGGGGTGTGGGGGTGGTGGGAGACATGGGTGGGGGCCTGGTGGAGGGTGCCCCTGGTGGCTGGGGGGGTGGGGGTGGTGGTAGACATGAGTGGGGGCCTGGTGGAGGGTGCCCCTGCACTGCTGGGGTGTGGGGGTGGTGGGAGACATGAGTGGGGGCCTGGTGGAGGGTGCCCCTGCACTGCTGGGGTGTGGGGGTGGTGTGAGACATGAGTGGGGGCCTGGTGGAGGGTGCCCCTGGTGGCTGGGGTGTGGGGGTGGTGGGAGACATGGGTGGGGGCCTGGTGGAGGGTGCCCCTGGTGACTGGGGGGTGGGGGTGATGGGGGACATGAGTGGGGGCCTGGTGGAGGGTGCCCCTGGTGACTGGGGGGGTGGGGGTGATAGGGGACATGAGTGGGGGCCTGGTGGAGGGTGCCCCTGGTGACTGGGGGGGTGGGGGTGATAGGGGACATGAGTGGGGGCCTGGTGGAGGGTGCCCCTGGTGACTGGAGGGGTGGGGGTGGTGGGAGACATGAGTGGGGGCCTGGTGGAGGGTGCCCCTGGTGGCTGGGGTGTGGGGGTGGTGGGAGACATGGGCGGGGGCCTGGTGGAGGCTGCCCCTGGTGGCTGGGGGGGTGGGGGTGGTGGTAGACATGAGTGGGGGCCTGGTGGAGGGTGCCCCTGCACTGCTGGGGTGTGGGGGTGGTGGGAGACATGGGTGGGGGCCTGGTGGAGGCTGCCCCTGGTGGCTGGGGGGGTGGGGTGGTGGTAGACATGAGTGGGGGCCTGGTGGAGGCTGCCCCTGGTGGCTGGGGTGTGGGGGTGGTGGGAGACATGGGTGGGGGCCTGGTGGAGGCTGCCCCTGGTGGCTGGTGGGGTGGGGGTGGTGGTAGGCATGAGTGGGGGCCTGGTGGAGGGTGCCCCTGCACTGCTGGGGTGTGGGGGTGGTGGGAGACATGAGTGGGGGCCTGGTGGAGGGTGCCCCTGCACTGCTGTGGTGTGGGGGTGGTGTGAGACATGAGTGGGGGCCTGGTGGAGGGTGCCCCTGGTGGCTGGGGTGTGGGGGTGGTGGGAGACATGGGTGGGGGCCTGGTGGAGGGTGCCCCTGGTGGCTGGGGTGTGGGGGTGGTGGGAGACATGGGTGGGGGCCTGGTGGAGGGTGCCCCTGGTGACTGGGGGGGTGGGGGTGATAGGGGACATGGGTGGGGGCCTGGTGGAGGCTGCCCCTGGTGGCTGGGGGGGGTGGGGGTGGTGGTAGGCATGAGTGGGGGCCTGGTGGAGGGGGCCCCTGCACTGCTGGGGTGTGGGGGTGGTGGGAGACATGAGTGGGGGCCTGGTGGAGGGTGCCCCTGCACTGCTGGGGTGTGGGGGTGGTGGGAGACATGAGTGGGGGCCTGGTGGAGGGTGCCCCTGCACTGCTGGGGTGTGGGGGTGGTGTGAGACATGAGTGGGAGCCTGGTGGAGGGTGCCCCTGGTGACTGGGGGGTGGGGGTGGTGTGATACATGGGTGGGGGCCTGGTGGAGGGTGCCCCTGGTGACTGGGGGGTGGGGGTGGTGGGAGACATGGGTGAGGGCCTGGTGCAGGATGCCCCTGCACTGCTGGGGGGTGGGGGTGGTGGGAGACATGAGTGGGGGCCTGGTGGAGGGTGCCCCTGGTGACTGGGGGGGTGGGGGTGGTGGGAGACATGAGTGGGGGCCTGCTGGCAGGTGCCCCACAGTGCTGGGGGGTGGGGGTGGTGGGGGACATGAGTTGGACATGTGTGGGGGCCTGCTGGCAGGTGCCCCACAGTGCTGGGGGGTAGGGGTGCAAGGGGACATGAGTTGGTGTTCATTAGTTCAAGGAGACATGTGCCTTTGCTGGGGGGCATGCCCATGTTGGGTGGGCTGCCTGCGGGACATGACCAGGGATGCAGGGTAGTCCCCTGTGGTGTGGGCTGCCTGCAGGGGCTGTGGAGGGTGTACAGGGTACACCTGGGAGGACCCACACTGTCAAATCACATGTGGGACTCCCCGGCACCCCTGAAATACACGTACCGTGCAGAAATCGCGTGTAAAACTTCCCGCGCACCCCTGAAATACACGCGCCCAGGCTATTCGCGTGTGGAACTTCCCGCGCACCCCTGACATACACGCGCCCAGGCTATTCGCGTGTAAAACTTCCCGCGCACCCCTGTAATACACGCGCCCAGGCTATTCGCGTGTGGAACTTCCCGCGCACCCCTGAAATACACGCGCCCAGGCTATTCGCGTGTGGAACTTCCCGCGCACCCCTGAAATACACGCGCCCAGGCTATTCGCGTGTGGAACTTCCCGCGCACCCCTGAAATACACGCGCCCAGGCTATTCGCGTGTGGAACTTCCCGCGCACCCCTGAAATACACGCGCCCAGGCTATTCGCGTGTGGAACTTCCCGCGCACCCCTGAAATACACGCGCCCATGTTATTCGCGTGTGGAACTTCCCGCGCACCCCTGAAATACACGCGCCCAGGCTATTCGCGTGTGTAACTTCCCGCGCACCCCTGAAATACACGCGCCCAGGCTATTCGCGTGTGTAACTCCCCGCGCACCCCTGAAATACACGCGCCCAGGCTATTCGCGTGTGGAACTCCCCGCGCACCCCTGAAATACACGCGCCCAGGCTATTCGCGTGTGGAACTTCCCGCGCACCCCTCAAATACACGCGCCCAGGCTATTCGCGTGTGGAACTTCCCGCGCACCCCTGGAATACACATAGCCCGCTCCCCCAGGCCCGATCGCATGAGGAACTTCACGCGAACCCCTGTAATACACGTAGTCCGCTCCCCCAGGCCCGAACGCGTGAGGAACTTCACGCGAACCCCTGTAATACACGTAGCCCGCTCCCCCAGGCCCGATCGCGTGTGAAACTTCACGCGAACCCCTGAAATACACGTAGCACGCTCCCCCAGGCCCGATCGCGTGAGGAACTTCACGCGAACCCCTGTAATACACGTAGCCCGCTCCCCCAGGCCCGATCGCGTGTGAAACTTCACGCGAACCCCTGTGATGCACGTACCCTGCAAATCGCGTGTGAGACTTCCCATGCACCCCGGTATACACGCACACGTATTTTTTGTCAGCGGGTGTCCGTGTTTGTGGGTACCCCTTTGCACGTAATTTTTCCTGGAGGGCCACAGTATGGGACATTCATCATGGCAGTATATAGGTGCTATTTGTTGGCGCACCTTTTGGCGCAGATTTCTTACAGCCGCAGAGACGCTACCGCCTGCTTTCTTGTGGCGGTCATGTTTGTGCCTGTGCGCTGGTTTGAGCGTGCGTTTTTTTCACCTATTCTATTCCATGAATACGTGTTGTAGGCGAGCGTGTGGGCGTTCCGCGCACTTTTGCCCTGTACTTCCCCCGTGACGCCCACGTTTTGGCAAGTTGTTCCCCATTCCGAGTGTTACGGCTGTGTTCCGCCTACTTTTGTTGGTGCGCCGCGCTATGTGCGAATTTCGCTGTGGCCTGTGCGATTTTCGCTGTGACCTGGCGCACGCTGTTAGATGGCCTGTGCGCCAACGTGCGCCGCGCACTTTTTTATCGCACATCCGCTGGTTTTCTCGCGCACGGCCTTCCATGAATCGACGTGCGCTGCTTTTCATGCGATTTTGGCACTTGCACTGCGATTTTCGCTATTCCACTGCGATTCGCACGTTTTTGCCCACTTGCGCCGCGCTAATTATTCCATGAATCGGCCTGATAGTGTTCTTTAGGACACTTTAATTTTTTTTTTTTTACGAACATTTCAGGACACAGCAAGTGTTCTTAGAATAGTTTCATCTTGCTAGCGAACAGTCCGAACAGGTATAGTGTTCTTCAGGACACCTCCATTTTCGTTTATTTACGAACATTTCAGAACACCTGCACTGTCCGCGGACACCTACATTGTTTAAAAAAAAAAAAAAAAAAAACTATTTACAACACAATATAAAAATTAAACTTTATTTTACATATATTAATAATTTATGACAGAGAAGGTGAGGCAGAAACAGAAACAAAAACAGGAGAATTAGGGGTTTCATCATGATTGTTATTAGGTGAAGAAGGGACGGAAGTCTCATCAAAACTTTTTGGGTTATGGAGAGGGATTTGGGATAATTGACTGGGATATGATGAGGAGGGACAAGTACATGCGGGGCAATGGTACGAGGTTTTTGGTTAAAAATGATCTTCCACAAAAGTTTTCAAATTATTAAAATTGGTCAACAATAAATCCATTTTTTCTTTTATGCTGTCAAGCGTGTTTTCCATAACAGCTTCTTCAGAGGTATTTTCTATTTTGGTATGCTCTGTACAAAAAAAATATATATGTTACATAATAATAATAATAATTAAATGGTTTATATTGTAAAGTGTTTACCATTAGTTTCACTATCTTGTGACATTTCCTCATGTGGGAAATGCTGCTCTAGCCATTCCAGAGTACTAGACATTTCTGTGAGAAAAAAAAAATATTATATTTTTTTTAATCTAATACAGAAAGTTTATAAATATATGAGTAAAATGAAGTACACTTACTATTTCAGGTAAAATATGTACTGTGTAGGTCTGGTGTTGTTCTTAGTTCTGTAGTGTTTGAGAGTTAATTATGTTGGAAGCCAATTTATGTTCTTCTGGTATATTCCATTTTAGAACATATTGTATTTAAATGAATGGTTAGTGTGTTACATATATCGGTTACATTTCTTATGTATTACTACATATAATGTGTATGTGTGTTGCTTTTTGAATTTGTTAAATGTTCCTATGTTATGATATAACAATCAAACATACCCCCTCTCCCCCAGAGTTTTTAGGTAGTGGTACTGTCCTCCGATCATGTCCGCGGACATTAAAAGACTTTGTGGACATCAAATTCAGTAGAAGACGTTCAGTATGTTCCATATTACATGTACATAAAGTCAAAGTTATTATTGTTAAGTTGCGCTACTAAAAACCTATGAAATTCAGTGAAAAAACATTGTTAAAGGGACGTTATGGTTAAGTTGCGCTACTAAAACCTATGAAATTCTGTGAAAAAACTTTGTTAAAGGGACGTTATGGTTAAGTTGCGCTACTAAAAGCTTCTGAAATTCAGTGAAAAATCTTTGTTAAAGGGACGTTATGGTTCCAAGTAAAACCGAAAAACCCTTGAAATTCACCAGTTATGGTAAGCTAAGCAACCATAACTCGCGCCACCACCGTGCACTGCTAAGACTAACACCCACGACATCAAAGATGACATCACAAATGCGAACAATCTCAGTTTTACTGGCATTGAGACAAAGGTAATTTGTAGCACACCATGACTGAATAGCAGACTGACAGATAGGTATGAGTGAGGAGTTAGAGGCAGCTGAGGGAAGCCTGAAGGATAGTTGCGTGTCATCTGCACAACACTAGAAATTAGAGGTAAAAGTGGCAATAGCACGTGCAAGGGTAGCCATGTAGAGATTGAGGAACCAGGGGGATAGGTTAGAACCCTGGGGAACATTGCAGGTTGAGAGGGTGACAGATACATGGGGCAATAAGCAGGACTCAAACAAACAATTTATTTGTATACATGGAGATAAACTTTAATGTTATTAACATGTTCTAGTGATGCTGTTTCTTTCTTCCTTACTTTATGTACCTCTGATACATATGTATTGGTTGTAATTACAGAATTATGTAGTAAGCCTTGAATTGTTAGCTAATAATTACATGTTTAACATTACTCCAAACTCTGATAAGGTAGCATTCATTATTTTACTATCCAAAATTACAAGATCATAAATATTGTACTTCTATGGTGCATGCTACAGCTATTGCCTATGTTTATGTATGATTAGGTTCCTGTATTAACAACAGCACTCCAATATAATGTCTTGTTTAGATGAGTACATTCTTTAACAGATTAAGTAGTTCATGATAGGTCTCCTGATCATCCCTGAATCTTGTTACCACCATTATAAACACAACCCCTTGAAGGGACTTTTCATCAAAATGAATTTCATCAGTGATGTCATCAGTGATGTCATCAATGACATTTGTGATATCATGTTTGATGTCCTGGGTGTTAGTCTTAATGTGCTGGTGCGCAGTGATGGCGCGTGTTATGGTTGCTTAGCTTACCATAACTGGGGAATTTCTGAGGTTTTTCGGTTTTACTTGTAACCATAACGTCCCTTTAACAAAGTGTTGTCAGTGAATTGCATGGATTTTTACCAGTGGATACTAATTTCCTACAATTTACTAATATCAGACTTACCCTGATATAGCAACGTTTTTCTCCAATTTACAAAGTTTCACCTTTTTAACACTTACAAAAACTTTTTGCAACTTTTCCCACACTTTTTCGATCCATCGATGTACTTGACCGTCTAACGTACACACTTGGAAGAATAGTAGCAAAACTGCTATTTATCTTAAAAATTGTATCAGCTATTGTCATTCTCCTCCCCAAGAGCCACCATCAGCACCACCACCAGGTAGAGGACCTACCCAACAAAAAAAGTGCAGTAGTTCCAAAGACAATGAAGAGGACCAAGAAGATGACATAGAGGGAGTGTCTACCTGTAGCACCAAGAGAGAAACATGGGTGTGGTCGTTATTTACCACTGTTTGGAATGTGCTAAAGTCTAAAGCTACCAAAGTGAAATGCACTGAGTACAACATTGCACTCAGTCGTGTACTACCTGGACAGTACTCCTGCGGGACCACCTCCATGCATTGCCACACCCAATCCAACCACTGCAATGCTCTCAGAAAGGTTGTTCCTTTCTTATCAAGTACTAGGCTGTCTTCTTCAACCTCATCTTCCTCAACCAGTACTGTAACCACACAGCCTACTTCAGTGGGACACAAAATCCAGCAGCTACCTTGCAAGCAATAAAAGAGGCTGTTGATCCATATCTTTTGAAGACAACAGTCCTCTGTATATACTGCAACACACCACTCTGCAGGAGGGAATTATTTCGAAGTGGTTTTGGAGCTGTAATCAAGGAGCATGAGAAACACTGCCCCCTACTTTAGATGTAACACACGCACAACATCTTCCCCTGTCACCTGCCCCTCCATATTAGTGCTTGGTTCCTCTTCCCTCTTTTCCCTCCTCACCATATGTCTAACCTCTCCTGCAAAAAAAACACCTTTCACAGTTAAAAAATTGAACTACAAATAAAATCCTATTGACTCCATCTACTTTACATTTCTCAGTAAAGTACATAGACTTAATAAGATTTTCCAACATTTGCATTAGCATTTTGTGTTATGCTAATGGGAATAATATGGCCTTCATCCCCCGTTCCAGGAAGTGGAATGGGGATAACGGCCCGCTAGCTCAATTTATCGGCCTGAGGGAAGCGAGGGAGGATATCGAGTGCTCCAGAATGTTTTCCCCTGTTCCAGTGCCTGCAATGAGGGATGAAGGCCATTAGCACCCCAGGTTGCCAAAGCGGTAACCCGGGGTGCTAAGAAAATGTGTTTTGCATGCGGCATCCCACTGTAGGAAGGAACATCCTTTTCCAAGAAGGCCACCATGGAAAGGGAAGACAGGGCTCCATACAGACCCCCTCTTCCCTTTCCGTGGCAGCCTGCAGAAGTCGAAGAGCGCACCCTATGACCATATTAGCACAATCATATTTTTTTCTCCCTTTCAATCCCATCCCAATTTCAAAAATATTTACCACATAACCAGTCCCTGGAGGACATGGCCACTTTATCCCTATGGGTCGTCCCTCGTGGTCATGGCCAGTAACCAGACTGTCATGGCCTTTTGCCCTGACCCAGACAATCAGGCCACTGCCCAGGGCCCCAGGCTATACCTCAGTTACCGAAGGCATATCACATTTTTTTTTGTAACTACATTATGAAACGACACTTGTCAAAAAATAAAACACAGACACATTTCTAAAACCAGGCTTTCAGGTCCTTTACAATGCTCCTTACACAGGTTTGCTAGAAATCTGGCCATGTTTTATTTCTTCAAAAGTGTCAAAATATGCGTACATAACTTAGCCCCCACTTAACAAAATCCATTCAGACTTTGCACAAACATTGAAGGTTGGGTCTCTAATCATTTTGAAAACATTTTTCCCCATTCGTCAAATGGCAACAAAGTTGTAAGCCATCTAAAAATGTTTAGAACCCTCCTCAAATGTATCCCCCTCTTGACAAAATTCCATCAAACTTAGCAAAACATTTATATCTAGATCTAAAATCATTTTGCAAACTTCTGTGCAGATTCGTCAAATAGCACCACATTTATAAGCATCTACAATATTTTAGACCCCCCTCTAATTTTGCCCCCTCTTGACTAAATCCCATCAAACTTTGCAAAAACATGTATATCTATATCTAAAAATCATGTTGTACACTTGTGTGCAGATCTGTAAAATGGCACCACATTTATAAACCTTTAAAATATTTTAGAACGCCCTCTCTAATTTTGTTCCCTCTTGACAAAACAGCACCACGTTTTCCAAAACCATTCAGAATCAGGTCTAGAATGAAATTCCAATGCAGTTTCATTGAGTGGTGCCAAAGTTATAAGCCATCCACAATCTGCTTTCACCAACCCTGCAATGCAGAAATAAGCATAAATGTCCCCGAACATACAATACGTTCGTAAACATCACAGGACTGCCCCGAACATCGGAGAAGAAGAACGCATGTTTTTTTGGCTTTTTAAGGCAATATCCCATCCCATCCTCATCACCCCTTACCTCCTCAGAGATTGTTTCATTAGTTTGACAAATGCAATGTTGTGCTTTTTAATCTGTTTTTAGCGTGATGTTCGCAGACATTGGTTGATGTCCGTGAATCAAACATTGCGGGCATTTCCAAAAATCTGATGCACCTCACGCTTTTGACTATATATATATATATATATATATATATATATATATATGCACGAGGACAGAAAGACATTACCCGAGCAGAACGGAGTGAAACAGGAATTATCCCATGATGGGATTAAAAGACTGTGAAGGATATCTAATGCAATAACAACTACTGGCCCTGATTTGAAAAAGACGTTTACGTCGAAACATGTATCATCACTAAAGGGCATTGAATTTCTATATAAATCAACTCTGTGTGAAGCAAATACATACTGCGTGGGACTTTTTCATTTCTTTCAATGGAATTCAAACATATGGGCGCATGAATAAACCCCAAGGGTAACCCTTTTTTGAACTGCCCTTTCCTAATGGAGTAGAGGAATGAAGGACTCCATTGTTTCCCCGGGCTAATGCGACCTACAAATTTAAGTGTGTGAACTAACACAGAGGGCACAGAGTTCTACTTTACAAGTACCTCAAACAGATTCCTCACGCTCTCATATTATATATATATATATATATATATATATATATATATATATATATATATATATATATATATATATATATATATATATATATGTGTTATAGGGCCTGCTGTAGCAACCCTGTAGTTATGGTTAAGATGTTCAACACATAGGAAGAACACTTATTGGGTGCTTATAATTTTGCCCCCCTGAACAAATTCTGACAAAACCTTGCAAAGAAAGTATATTGCCCTGTAAGATTTATCCTGCAAAGTTTGGTGAGATTTTGACAAGGAGGGGGGATGTATAGGGTGGTCCCAAAATGTGAGGATTTTCAAATCGGATTTTCACCAAATTTACGCAGGAACTGCGGCTTGTTCCCAAAAACATACTTTTGTAAATATGATGTAAATCTGTCCAGTTTAGTTCTTTTTAAAATGATCAAAAAGTAGGTAAACGGGACGGCCACCAGGGGGCGCACGGATGAGTCGCCTCTCCGTGTGAGCTCCGTACACAGGGTCCGGAAAGTGGCAGTGAGCCCCCACTTTGAGACCCCCCCAGAGCTGATTTTCGAACGAGAGGCGTGGGACGGTGTCCCCCCCACCTGGGAGAAAACCCGGAGAAAATCGGAGGCGGCATCGTGGTGAAATCAACATCGGCGCGCTGAGGCCTCCGGCGCGGCGTGCGAGCCGCGGATCTTCCAGTGCAGGCCTGAGCGTACGCGGGGAGAGCCGCCTTCTGTGATTGACCCGGCGCGGTTCCTGGAGCTCCGTGCGGAACCTGCTGTGCACTGCTGCTCCGTGTGGCTGGGAGCCCCCTCTTGGGGCTCGCCGACACCCCCACCGCGGCACGGTGAGTGGATCCCTCCTCCCCCCCTGCATCACGGGGCGGCTGTCCCCTCCACTGCCGGTCTCTGCTGGCCTGTCCTCGGCCTGGTGGCGCGGCGGGGCCTCATCCTCCCCCTTACCTACCCTCCAAAGGGGCCCTCACTGGTGTCGCGGGAACGGCACTCGCTGCCTGAGAGGCGACACGCTTAGGCTGCATGACCAGGGAGGAGGGTTGGAGGAGGAGCCGCACATTTTGACTGGAGGAGGAGAGACGGTTTGCGGGGACGTGGGGCTCCGGAGTGCCCTGTGTTATCTCCTCCCCAGCGGACGTGGCTATGTTCAGACACCCTGCACTTTGAGCGACACCGTGGATGGTGGTCCCTCGGTTTGGACTGTATCCTCTGCCATCATTTTTTCTGCAGTACGCGGTTTCGTGCCACATCCACCTCTACCCCAGAGGATCACTGGAACTGAGGGTTGGGCCCCCAAAAGGTTGGGGCGTGTGCCTCCTCGAGTACCCCCGCATACCAAGCAGCTAACATTGCGAGGACTCTTCACGAAAATTTACGCCGCGCGCTGGCAGCACACCCCTGGATGCTCGCGGATCTCCTCTGGCTGACGTGGAATTGGGGGCTAGGCCCCTGTCTGTTAGGGCGTGTGCCCTCCGCAAGCCCTCTGCACGTACCTCACCGTGCTTGCTGGATACGCCAACACATACTTGCTTCTCTCCCTGGAGTGATCTGCTTGAAAGCGAATGGTCAGTGGCTCCCGTGTACTGTCACTGGACTGCTGTCCCTCCATCTGGAGAGTCCATACTCGACTTCCCCTGCTGCGCCACCTTATATGCATATCTCTACAGGTAAATATTGGAACAAGATTCGTGAGGTTCTGGTGGCTTGTGTCCGCATCAGAAGTATTGTACGTCGAAGGTCCCACGACTGAACGGGTGCTAACGTCACATCGATAGAAGGCCGCTAGGACGTCTTTTTACCCTGCTGGGTGCTTTGGGGTGCCACCCTCCATGGACCCTAACACCAAGTTGGCGAAATATACGTTTTCACCAATTGCTAGATCCCCAGGGCCCTCTTCGATTTCTATGATGTCAACAGCCGGGTCCGAGGCTGCTGCGACCAAAGCGGACGTAGCTGATTTGCTTGCTGAAATGAAGGGCATGCGAGCAGATATTGGTAGTAGGATAGATAAGATCACACAGAGGATGGACAAAATGGACGACAGGCTCGAGCAGGTTGAGCACAACCAAACATCTCTGAATGTACTGGAAGCACAGATGGATCACCGCATTGCAGAAATATCGAAGACGAATTGCGCCTTAAGGTCGACGACCTCGAAAACAGGGAGCGTCGTAACAATATTCGAGTCTTTGGTGTTCCTGAGAAAGAGGGAGAAACCGAGCTGGACCTGAAGCAATCATTACACGCTATCTTGAAGCTCCTCTATAACGACGACTCGATTGATGCACCTAAAATTGACCGAATCCATAGGGCTGGAGGTAGACCGGGGGGCCCGAGACCGGTCCTGGCCCGATTTCATAACTATGCGGACAGAGCACGAGTCTTGGACAAGGCCAGAAACGCCCCACAATTGTCCTTGGAGGACTCCGTCATTTCTCTCTACCAGGACCTGTCATCCCTCACACTAGCAATGAGGAAAAAGTGCTCTCCGATCACGAAAATGTTGAAGGACAGGGGTGTCAGGTACCGATGGGGGTACCCATTCTCCCTCACCTTCGAATGGGAAGGCTCGACATTAAGACTTGTCTCGGAGAAAGATATTGTTGACTGCATATCGGATCTGATAGGCCCGACGGAAGGTGCCTCTTCTCATGAGGATCAAGGGAAATCTGGTGGCGAATGGAAAACCAAGGCTCCACGGCGGAGGAAGATTCCAGGTTCTAGGAAATTTAGAAAGATGAACACTTCCCAGGACATGGAACACTGACGATGTGAGAATTGATCAAATTATTCTGCCGAGGAGGTTATGGATTCATGCATAAGAGTCAACCTCCTGCTTCGCGACTTCCATAGATGGCCTGCAGGCCAAATTGTGAGAGGTCACTTTCTCCACGTGTAAGGTGTCCTTAGCTCTGTGTGTCTCAGACGCTCGGAGTGTGATATGGAGTAATACTCACATTGCGTTGGCTCCTGAGGGAGGGTTGATGACTCTGTTATTGAATTATTGTTAGAGTTAGGTGCACACAAAAGTTGGGGGCTCACTGATATATGTGACTTTATTATGGTAGGACCGCTTGTTTTGCGGTCTTCACTGGTGGTCCGAGTTCGGCTGGGTGATGTCAACCTGGGCGAATCGGGCACCGAATGCGTTGGGGATGGGGAGGGGGGTGAGGGAGGGGGTGGTTGAAGAACACTCATTTTGCATTAATCTTGATCCAATAGATGCGCAGATGCACCTTGGACACACTGAGGTCTATTGTAAGCGCCGAACGATCTGGTCGTCGGCCTCCATGGGATTTTCTGGGATCCACTCTTATAACACTGACCCATACATTGCGATGGCCGGCAGGATATGTGCCATGGCACAGACGGAATGGCTGCCGACGACCTCTGAATATACTTATGATGGCACTTACACCCCGTAGGGACACATTACGCATTTGCAAACTTAACGTCAAAGGCTTGAACTCTCCCACGAAACGATCAATGGTGGCCAGGGAATTCAGGAGATCGAATGTAGACATCCTGTTCCTTCAAGAAACGAGATATCGGACGGGTGAGGAGAGAGCCATCCCGTCACGGGAGATTGGGCTCGCTTACTGGAGCTCGGGTATACTGAAAAAGGCAGGGGTGGGGATTTTGGTTCGCAAATGCCTTCGGATGACAGTTCTTGACATATGGACGGACACTGAGGGTAGGGCGATCACGGTTGTGGGTAATATAGGGGGCACAACAATTACTCTGGCTACGCTTTACGCACCCAATCAGGGGCAAAATCGGTTCCTTCATAAAATCTCTGAAAAGGTCTTTAATATGGCTAAGGGGCACACGGTCCTGGGTGGGGACTTTAATACATGGATGGACAGTTCTATTGATAGACAGACCAGGGCCGACGCATTAGATCCGCCCAATACTCGAACTGAGGCTGACATTAAGTCTACCCTTGGCCTTGTTGATAGCTGGCGATACCTGCATCCGTTGGACAGAGGTTTTACCTTTCACTCCCTCCCCCACGACACACTCACACGCATCGACTATATTTTTCTCTCCAACGATCTCCTGCGTGTGCTACAAGCTGCCACTATATATCCCTCTGCATGGTGAGACCATGACATGGTTGCAATTGATATATCTTGGAATGAGCTGGCACCCCGGAATACCAAATGGAGGTGTAATGAATCCCTCTGGGCTGACCCGGTCTTTAGGGGAACCTTTGAAACTGAGATCGAGCAATTCTTTTCCACTAATGATACAGGAGAAGTAGGGAAGGTAACTGTGTGGGAAGCAGCCAAGGCTACTTGGAGGGGAGTCCTTATAAGGGAAGGGGCCCGAAAGAAAAGGGAACGTGCTTTGACAGAGAGGGGCATTAGGGAGAGGCTTAACGTGGCTCAGAACCTGGCGCAGTCCTCATCGTCTGATAGACCTAGGTATTTAACTGAAGCTAAACAACTCAGAGAAGAATTGAGGATACTTATTGCTGGCAAAACAGCCCAGACCTTACAGTGCCTTAAGCAAAAATATTATGAGAAGGGGGATAAAGCAGATGCTCTGTTAGCAGCTCGCCTCCGTGCACAGAAGGCGGAAAGATGGGTCGATCGAATTGAGAGGACTGACGGCACTCTTATAGATACGACTGTCACGTCCCCGGAGGACATACAAGAGGCATTCGCCTACTTCTATGAAGACTTATATATGTGTGACCCCCCTCCCCCTATAGGAAGCATAGACGCATATCTTGAGGGAGCGCGTCTTCCCACACTCACAGGTATGGAGGCCGAATCCCTAGATGCACCGGTCACTGAGGATGAAGTTGCGAGTGCCATTAAGAGGCTGAAAATAGGGAAAGCCCCAGGGGATGACGGATTTACGCCAGGTTTCTATAAGGCATTCTCCACCCTTCTTGCCCCCTTCCTGGCATCCTTGTTTAACCATATCTTTGATACGGGTCAAGCCCCCCGTCCTTCTCTCAGGCCCTCCTGGCTGTAATTCCTAAGGAAGGTCGAGACCCCAAATACTGTAGTTCTTATCGACCCATCTCGCTTCTTAACATCAATGCTAAGGTGTATGCTAGAGTCATTGCGGCTCGGCTCGAAACATATCTTCCCAGACTGATACACTCTGATCAAGTTGGCTTTGTTCTTGGCAGGCAGGGCGCGGATACCATGCGGAAAACACTTCACTTACTTCATGAGGCACAGGGAATGAAGGGGGACCCATCTCTTTTGTCGTTGGATGCCCAGAAGGCTTTTGATAAGGTGTCATGGGACTTTTTAGAAAGAGTGTTGGTGTCAAACGGGCTGGGACCGAAACTCTGCCGCGCCATTAAAACATTGTACACCTCCACCACGACGTCGGTGAATGGAGGATACTCACGCTGGTTTCCCCTTGAAAGAGGAACGAGACAGGGTTGCCCACTGTCAGCAATATTGTTTGTGATGTCCCTCGAACCATTGGCGCAGAAACACCGGTAGAGTTAAGGGCATCACGGTGGGAGACAGGGAGTACAAACTGGGGCTATACGCGGATGATATCTTGCTTCATCTGACTGACCCCTTAGACTCCATCCCAGCTGCGCTTAACATAATTGAGGAATACGGTGCACTGGCCGGCTTAAAAATCAACACAGGGAAGTCAGTCCTCCTCCCGATTGATAAAAGTGGGGATTCTGAGATCGTACGCTTTGCCCCGCTAGGAGTTCAAGTCAGCCTTACTACCCTCCGTTACTTGGGCATTAATGTCACCCGCGATGTTGACTCCTTATATGGAGCTAACTTCCCACCATTGTCACTCGCCCTACAGAAAGATAGCCAACGGTGTTCTAAGCTCACAATCTCCTGGATGGGCCGTTTAAATGCCATAAAGATGGTCTTTCTCCCTAAAATATTATATTTGTTTCAGATGCTCCCCGTTAGGATGCCCCCGGAATACTTCATGGAAGTGAGAAAACTGTTTTTGACCTTCTTATGGCAGGGCCAGAGGCCTAGGATTCCGAGATCCTTACTCCAGCTCTGCAAAGATAACGCAGGAGTAGGCCTCCCGGATATGGAGACATATTACAGGGCGGCGCAACTTAGGGTTCTTGTCCCACACTTTAGGCAACGTTCGGAACCCCAGTGGATAGCGCTGGATAATTATCACCTTTGTCCCTTTATTGTGTCCGAATGGTTATGGGTCCCCAGATCTCAATTGCGTGAGAGAGTCAGATCCCACCCTATCTTAGGTACATTGTGGGCAGTATGGAAACCCGGCAGGAAAATGATGGGAGTCACGACATGGCCATCTCCCCTGGGTCACCTTTGGTCACCAGGGATCCGAGATGCAATCCCAGAACCGGGAAGCTATGAAACATGGTATCAAGCGGGGCTGGAAAGGGCGGGCCAATTATGGCGCAATAGAACCTTTATAACCATACAGGAACTCCAGGAGGCGCTCGGCATAGGCACGCTTTCAGTCTTCCTGTATTTGAGACTCAAAGGGGTAATGACAAGGTCAATCTGGAAGGACCAATTGCAGAGGGATCTTACCCCATTTGAAATGATCCTTGATCTATGTACGGGCTCCAGTGGTCTGATAGGTGCTATGTATTCGGCTCTGATCAAGGCCGATATTTCCCCCTCCTTGGTGCTTAAGAGCAGATGGGAAGCAGATATGGGCAGACAAATCTCGCAAAAACTGTGGCTAAAAATCTGCAGACGCACTGCGAAATCCTCTATATCCTGCCAGTATAAACTGCATGCGATAAAGTTATTGTACAGATGGCAGTATGACCCGATCAGGCTTGCCAAAATGTATCAGGGGGTTAGCCCATACTGTTGGAGGGGTTGTGGGATGCGGGCTGATTATTGGCATATGTGGTGGGGGTGTGCAATGGTTCAGACTTACTGTTCGGAGGTTCTTAGCTGGATCAGGGATCTGGACAATGAAGAAAGGGTGCAGCAGCCAATGTTTATCCTGTTTGGTCTGATCGAAACAGGGGACAAAGTTGTAAAGGCACCTAGGATGGTACACGGTCTGCTGATGGCTGCACGAGCCTGTCTCACTATGGTATGGAAGAGGCCCAAGCTCCCTAGTAAAACCGAATGGCTTGGGGTTGCCCAAACTCTCTATGGAATGGAATGCTTGACCGCCGCCTTACGCGGAGATATTACTGATGTTGAAAGTGCCTGGTCTGAGTTCAGAGCCAAACATGCCATGTAAAGACAATGTGTGCAGAATATTGTTGCGATTTGTGTCAATATTGATAATGAACGACGATTCTCGTTGTGGCGGTTCCTTGGGCCGTGTTATGTGTCCTGGTCGGATATCATAATTGTACTCGAAGCTTTCTGGTGTTGTCTCATTGTTTAATGTTGTTTTTCAATCCCGTACTTGGAGATATTAGAGAGGGGGGGGAGAGGGGAGGGGGGAAGCGAGATTGGGTTTTATGGACCTTATTTGCTATATTGTTTGATTTTCAGGAATTATTACACATGCCATATGAGGATGGTACTTGCCTTACATGCTTTCTCTAATAACTTACTGACAAATTCTGTGTGTAAGTGATTGTTGAATTTGTATAAAATCAATAAATCTTGAATTTAAAAAAAAAAAAAGTAGGTAAACAGGCTCACTTTCCTATTCGGGCCACGGACGGGCCTCTGTTTGACCTAGAGGGTGGCATGATGTCAGCGGACATCGTACGGGCCTGCTGTTTGGGTGGTGAAAAACGTGAGGTGCCTCTGATTTTTTGAAATGCCTGCCATGTCGGATACGCGGACAGCGCACTGGAAAAAAAATGGAAAACACATTTTGGTTAATTTGGTGGTGTAAAGAGGAGCTGTGAAGGGTGGGGGAGCGGAAAAAAGATGATATGTGGCTATTTTTGTAGGTTGAAAAAGGCCAGTCAGGGGCCATAGCTGTCCACGGCAGTTCGAAGACAGTGCCGTGAATAGCTAGCTTGGGAAAGACATTTGGGGTTATTTGATGGATGGAAGAGGTCCTCGAATGATGGTAATGTGGAGCTGTTTTTATAGGAAAAAGGGTTTGGATTGCTGCCAGTTCTGCTATGATAGTCAGACCTTGGCGGGACCTGTAAGTCCCCATTCACCAAACCATTCCCCATTCCCATTTGAGCCCCCATAGGGCTCAATGGGAACGGGGAGGGTGCAAATAACAGGCCGGCGTATGCCAAGCCCGTTATTTGCGCCCAGGTCCCTTAACGGGTCCCGTCCATAACACCTGGTCAGACCAGTGGTTGAGGAAGGGACCCGCTAAGGGACCTCGTAGTAGGGTGGTAAGGGATTACCGGCACTGGTCTCCTTACCGGTGCCCAGTATCCCTTACCGCCCTACTCGGAATGAGGGCCATAGTCTCCTAATAATTATTTTTCTTTTCTCCAAGATTTAAAAAGTTGGAATAGGGCCATGTAATACAGTTCACTATGTTGTGAAGATTTAAATGATAACTTTATATGATTAATGAGACTGGGTTTGGTGAGTTTACTAGGCTTCCTTCACAAGTTGAGACTGAATATTTGCCAGTTGTCTCAATTGGTGTGACATTGTTTTTGTAGGTGTAGTTTTGGGCAATATAATCCAGACACATGAATTCCAAAGCAGTACTTAAGTTTGCGTAGTATGTTTCAATTAAATCATTTTTTACAAGCTGTTGGGCTCATTTGTGGCTGTTTTCTATCTGTCGGTAAGATTTTAGTACTCTTTTTTGGGGTACAGCTGGTCCAAGGATCAGCCTGACAATGTTGCTCAGATTTGTCATATAAGGCTGTACCTGTGAAACAACTTGCAGCTTTGTAGCACCTTCATTCTCTATGGGAGAGCATTTTTATACTGAAGCAGTACAATTTCTGTGCTAACGTTTTGTCAGATGATATGTCATCCTAGAGGTGGAATTGTCTGCAATTTATTGTATATCTATGTTTGCATTCCACAAGAGGGCATGCTTGGATTGTAATCATTGATGTACTTGGATGCTTCATCCCTTATAATGTTGTATGTATTTGTAGGGGATTTGCCTGTTTACGCTGTGTCTAACAGAAGACATCAAGTTATTTACTTGTCCTTCCTTGCAAACTGGTTTAGGGAAGCCAAAGTGACATTTGGTATAGTATTTCCCTTTGTTTTAATATCTACATGGGCAATATGTGCCACATTTATGTTTTTGGAAGCGTAACACTAGTATATTTAGGTCACTATCTGTGGTTTCTGAAGGAATGTCACATGTCATGTATTTTTCAATAAACTGTAAAACAGTGGCATCACTATCATGGCCAAATTCTGGAGCATCTTTTATCCACAAAAGCATGTTAATGTGTGCTGCTACTCTGTATTGCTATTCCTTTCTCCAAAAGAATGGTTTCACTTCTCTGAAGGGTAGTTTTATTGCAAATAAAATGCAGCGTTGCAATGAAGCGATGACGAAAGTACCTAAATACATTGAGAGGGTCAAGCTAACTGAACAGAGTTCTCCTGTTGTTTTTATATCTATTCCATCTTTATTTTGGTTTGCTTTGCGTTAGAAGTCGTGCAAGTCAGCCCATGCATACTCTGCACAACTTAAAGTAACAAACCATGTGGGTGGACATAGATTTCTTAGCATACAACGTACATCAGCATGATGTTGGAACCAGTATTCTTTTGTACCGTGCATGTTTGCTAAGAGATTTGTGATACTTGACTGCAAAACTTCATCTTTGTCTTTTATTTTTTGAAGCAGTTGGGTGGCGGATATGTTTAAAAAGTTAGAGCCTCTTTTAATGTGTGTGCAACTCCATAACAGAGTTGCTAGTTCACTTTCGAAGAGGATGTGGAAAAGTAGTGAATCCCCCGCAAGACTGTTCGGACTATATTGACTTAGTCGTTCAAATTGACCACAGACTGCAGAACAGGAAGGCTGATCGTTCCAAGTTTGATGCTCGAGTATTTTCCAAACCACCAACTCCTACCAAAGGAGTAGACTCCGGGGAACCCAAGCAAATAGGGGGCCTGAAAGGACCACTAACACAAAAGGAGCGGGAAAGGAGAAAACAGCTGCAATTATGCCTCTATTGCGGAAACTCGGGGCACTTTCTTCGAGACTGTCCGGTGAAACCAGCCAAGAAGACAGTAGGAGCTGCAGTTACCAGGGTCACAAACTCTGAGCAGGGAAACAACCTCGCCCGACAAGAATAGAGGTCCTCTTGCCGAGCGTTAAAACCAGTTCCGTGACCTCGCATTTCGTGATACCTATGGTCCTCATTAGCCCTGAACATCCGGATCGATTACATGCGATTGAAGCTTACGTCGACAGCGGTGCCATCGGCAATTATGTGGATCATGAAATGGTTTTGAGGATGAATCTGACTCTTTGTCCAAAGGCTGTAAAGGACGTCATTACTACGGTGGATGGTACGGAGATAGCCTCCGGACCAGTAACGCATACCACCCAAGAAGTGACGCTAGTAAGTCAAGATGGACACCATGAGAAGATTGTGTTCGATGTGATCAAGGCCCCTCAGTTCCAGATTATTCTAGGAATTCCTTGGTTAGAGAAGCACAATCCTCAGATCAATTGGCGAGCAAGAACGGTTCAGTTTCCAGAATGTGTCTCTACTTGTCACCCTCGACCTGGTGTTGCACTGGCAGCAATTTCCTCGGGGGCTCCCCTGTTACCTCCTGAATACCTAGAATTCCAAGATGTTTTCCGGAAGGATCAGGCTAACTCTCTACCTCCTCATAGGTCTTATGACTGCCAGATAGACCTGATACCTGGATCTACTCCTCCTTGTAGTAGAATTTGTGCCCTCACCGAGCCTGAGAATCTTCACCTCCGACAATACCTGGATCAATACCTAGCGAATGGGTTTATTCGTCCTTCCAAGTCCCCTGCTTCCTCAGCTTTGTTCTTCGTTCCAAAAAAAGAAGGGGACCTTAGAACTTGTATAGATTATCGCGCCCTGAACCAGATCACCGTTAAGAATAGATATCCGTTACCTTTGATCCCTGAACTCCTGGACCAAGTCAGAAAAGCATACATATATACAAAGCTGGATCTTAGAGGAGCCTACCACTTGGTACGAGTAAAAGAGGGCGATGAATGGAAGACGGCCTTCCGCACCAAGTATGGGCTATTTGAATATCAGGTCATGCCCTTCGGACTTTGCAATGCCCCGGCCGCCTTTCAATATTTTATGAACGATGTCCTCAGAGAGCTCATAGATGTGTGTGTTGTTGTTTACATTGACGACATCCTCGTTTATTCTTCATCGGAAACTGAACATCGGAAACACGTGAAAATGGTCCTCGAGAGATTGCGTCAACACAAACTTTTCGCTAATTTGGAAAAATGTGTTTTCAACGTGACTGTAGTTGAATTCTTGGAATTCATATTATCACCTAGCGGAGTGCGTATGGATTCAAAGAAGGTCGATGCAATTCTCAAATGGCCATCGCCATCCTCCGTAAAAGGTGTTCAAAGCATGTTAGGCTTCGCTAACTTTTACCGCAGGTTTATCCCCGAATTCTCTCGAATAGTCCAGCCCATCACCGCCTTGTTAAAGAAAAACAAACGTTTTGAATGGTCTACCGAGGCGGAACAAGCTTTCCAGAATTTGAAGACTAGATTTATCTCTGCACCGATCTTAAAACATCCTCGCTCAGAACTCCCCTACATCGTTGAAACTGATGCTTCGAGCCTTGCCATGGGGGCAGTTCTATCACAAAAGGACCCAGTAACCAATCAGTTGCATCCCGTGGCATTTTGGTCCTGCAAATTCTCGCCTCCTGAAATCAATTACACTATTACTGATAAGGAACTTCTAGCTATCAAGTCCGCCTTTAAGGCTTGGCGGCATTATCTTCTGGGGGCCCGACACACCGTTACTGTGATTACAGATCACCGAAACCTGCAATATTTGAAAACCGCAAAAGCTCAATCCTCTAGGCAACTCCGTTGGGCACTATTCTTTGCCGAGTTTGACTTAATAATTACCTATCGACCTGGTACAAAAAACGGTAAAGCTGATGCCCTTTCTCGGATGGTAGTGGAAGAACATTTGATCAATCCTAAACCTGTACCTATCATTCCCAAACAAAGAATTCTAGGTGTAATCGCCACACAATCCATAGAGGAAGTTACGGATAAAGCCAGGCTACTGGTAACTCCAGCAGACATACAGAATTGGCATCTGCAGGGAAAGGACTTTACGGTGAAGGACAACCTATTATATTTCCAAGAACAGTTATACCTGCCCAGCACAGATTTACAGAAAAAGGTAATCTCTTGTTATCACGATTCTTTAATGGAAGGACATCCCGGTATGACCAAGATCTCGGAAAAGATCAAGCGCTACTTCTGGTGGCCGTCTTGGAAAAAAGATATCAGAGACTTTATAATGTCCTGTGGAGTATGCCCCCAAAACAAGAGTCAAAAGGAAAAACCAGCCGGCCTCTTACGCCCTATTGACATCCCGCCTCGCCCTTGGCATACGCTTTCTATGGAATTCATCACCGATCTACCTCCATGCTCCGGATACAATACGATCCTAGTAATCGTGGACCTATTCTCCAAGATGGCGCATTTCATTCCACTCAAAGGCTTACCAACAGCAGCAACTCTGGCCCGAGAATTTCTCGAAAACATCGTCCGACTGCACGGTTTTCCTTCAGTTCTAATTTCGGATCGAGGTAGTCAATTTATTTCTCATTTTTGGCGAAGTTGCTGTCGGTCGGCTCAAATTGATGTGAGACTTTCGACCAGCCACCACCCTCAAACCGACGGACAAACTGAGAGGACCAATCAAACTCTGGAACAGTATTTGCGCTGCATGCTACAACAAACTGAAAAAACTTGGAAAGATATCCTTTGGATAGCCGAATATGCCTACAATAACTCTGTCCATTCGGGAACTGGGAAAACCCCGTTTTTTCTTTTATACGGTAGTCACCCTCGAACCTCGGAGTTGGATCCACTCCAAGATCTTGGAACACCAGCAGTAGACCACCTGCATTCTACAATCACCCAAGCCTTTAAAGAAGCCGTTTCTCACCTTCAAAGGGCTAAAGAACAATACAAGAAAGGAGCAGACCAACATCGGAAGGAAGCCCCCCAATATCAAGTAGGAGATCAAGTCTTGTTATCCACCAAATATCTACCTCTAAAAGGACCACGCACATTCAACCCAAGATACCTTGGTCCCTATTCCATCACTGCCATAGTAAATCCAGTAGCGGTCAAGTTGGATTTGCCTCCTCACATGAAGATACATCCGGTCTTCCACGTCTCTCTATTAAAACCAGTGCAACCTCAAACCCGACTAACTACATCTCCAAAACCTATTCTAGTTGATGGAGAACTCGAGTTTGAAGTCAAAAGCATCCTGGATTCCAAGATCTCCAAATCTAAACTATTTTACCTGATTGACTGGAAAGGCTACGGTCCCCAAGAAAGATCCTGGGAACCTGCAGAATATGTCCACGCGCCTCGTCTAATCAAAAGATTTCATCGAACATTTCCTAACAAGCCCAAACCCCCGGAGAAGCCCGGTTTGGGAGGGGCCTTGAGGGGGGGTGCTGTCATGATCTCTGCTTCCAAAAGATCAGGACTTGCCCGACTCCCTTGGAAGCAGACCCATAACCCCGGTTCCGAGTGCCAGCCAGTCCCAATTGGGACCTTTTGGACCCTGTCCTGGCGCCAGTGGCACCAGGCTCATAAAGATGCCCAGTCCCAGCGCTGGAAGCGCCGGGCTCATAATGCTTGGGTGGACTTACCTGCAGCAGACCATGCTGCTTACTTACCTGCCAGTTGAACCCCTGATCCTCTTCTGTTTGGGACTACTTTTCCTGTTGGGTGGGGCAGGAGCCACTCCCTAGGTTCAGAACACTGGAACTCTTCTGGAAAGCAGGAACTCTTTTCTTACCTAGGCGTGGCTGTGGAAGGAGACACCTAAGCACTACAGGAGGCTATTTAAACCACACCCGATGGATGAATCTTGCTTTGTGTTATTCTGCATTCTCTGCAGCAGAACGCTCATCGTGTCTTCTGCTTCTGATCCTGGGCCTAAGGGAACAAAGGCTTACCATCCTGGAATCCAGTCTTCAGCAGCACCTGTAAAGACAAAGAAAGAACAGGTTAGCACTACGGTCTTCAGTGGCAGCGCATCTCTTACCTGGTCCATCGGCTGTCACCAACGCCTCGCGCTGCATTCTGGCATCTGAAAGACAAAGGCTTACCTACTCTTCGCATGCTCCGGAGGTCTTCGCACTGCATTCCGGCATCTGAAAGACAAAAGCTTACCAGCTCTTCGCACGCTCCGGAGGCCTTCGGCGCTGCATCCCGCATCTGAAAGACAAAAGAAGGTGCGTTTAAAGACATTGGGCAACTTTATTACTCACGTGCCATTACTCCTTCCCACGCCGAATCCAGTGGGTATTCCAGCACCCTTCAGCTTCTCTAAAGCTCCGAACTTGTACCTGCAAGATAAAAGGGACAGTTAGTGCGCATCGTGAAGCAGGCTACAAGCGCTTACTTACGTGCTTCCAGGCGCTTCTATTCCTCACGCGGGTTCGATCCTCAACTCTCATCAGCCCGCCATCCGCCATCGCCGGAACCCTGCAAAACAAGAGATATCATTACAAAAGACTTTTAAGACATTTGAAGTGCCCAGAACTTACCGTTCGTGCAGTTAACGACGGACAGCAGGCCAGGTCAAGAGGCCTGCACCCTTATCCAGTGAAGAAACTGGTTACGGCACCCTGCCCCGAGGCAGATGGAGAGCTCGGCGTTCACTTACCTAAGGTGCGGGCGTTAACCTTTGGGGTTCTACAGGAGAAGAGAAAGGGAAGAGGAGAGAGGCACCCAATAACCCCAGTTCATTAATCCCATATTTTCTATCTGCAGACATCTTACTCTTCGAGTCAGACATACAGTGCACAGAGGTCCAGCCCAAAGAGCCAACCATGTGTTACACATCACCTTTGAAGATACGGCATTCACCCAGTCAAGACCGGCGCCTCTGCGGGAATCAGGTGAGCGTTACAGTTCCCTCCCTTACCTTGAGGAACCTTGAAACACATTGTGTATAGGTGCTATATAAATAAACAGTCATATAATATATGTTTGTAATGCATCTTCAATTGTGTCTTTGGAGTGTAGTGGGTGAATTGTATACCGGTCTAAAATGTTGGCTGCAGTAACAGGATCTGCACATTCAAATTGGCCACTTGCTGGTGATCTTGAATTATTTGGCTTGTTTCTCTAAAGATTTCCTCTAAGTTTATATCTTTGTAGTATTCATTGTTTTCTTTTAGCTATTGCAGGTCTTGTCTAACTTTGTTTAAATTGACTAGTTGTTGCCAAATTCTTTGTCTTTTATTGGCACACCATTAACTAGTGCAATCCAAAATTGATCTATTGGCTGTTGTACTCCTAGAGTTTGTTTGGAATCTGTAGGTTGATTGTGCTGTTTTGAGGAACAGAGTGGGGTTTGCAATAGTGGTGTGTAGATGGGAATAGTAAGAGTGTGTGGGAATGGTGAAATATAATGGGCTAGAGTGAAAGAAATGTTGTTTTGAAAAGAGTAGATAGGGTAATATATAGTGGAACTGTGATGCTGTAATTACATACATATACATGGTACATTAATGTACTTACTTTGTTGGATGCAAAGTGTATTTGTTTTTCGGTTGTTGATTTCAGTGATGCACGTCTTTCCTCTAATTGTAAAAGAAAGTTTGTGGGGATATGTAGTAATGGCGAAGTACTTTTAGTAAGCAAGGTTCATATTTATAAAGGAAGGAAATTGGTGGACGGTTATAAATGGTGTCTTTTAGGAGCATTTTCATGAAAGTTAAGAAATGCGTATGTGCATTTATAAATGCTCTGTAACCTTTTGTAAAAGAGAAGAAAAATTGATGGAAAAGATTTGTAGTACTCTTTTAAATGGCAGTTGGCATGTGGAAGTTTGATATGTTAGGAGTGTATGCATACTTGCCAACATAATGAATTATAATCAGTAGGTGCTTATGTAGTCCTAGATTGTTTTGTTTGCATTCTGGTGTTTGTAGTTCCACTTTTCCCATTTTAAAAGTTGGAGTACAAGTGACAGAATGTAGAGAAAAAAGTGTGACTGCAAAAGCAGCTGAAGCTTGGACTGGGTTATGTTAGGAAATATACATGCACTGTCAACACATTAAACTGTCACACACTGAGTGCCACTTGCAAATGGTTTTCAAATCTAATTTATACTTTTACTTTCTTTTACGAGAAGGTGATACAGTGCTGATGTAAATGCAGATCTGCATTTCTTTACTTTCTTAAAAATGCTTCCAAAAAAATATTTTGAAAAGCACAGCATTTTATATGTTTATTTGATATACATGTCACAGTTTCGAAATCTTGAAGTTCAGTCATGTTTTTTTCTTTGCATTCTGGGACTTGTAGTTTCAGTTTTATAATGGGAGAAGTGGAATTAGAAGTTTGGAATGCAGAGGAAAAAAGAAAGCATTAAGAAGCACCTATACATTGGAATGGGTGATGTTGGGATGTATGCATGTGCTGCCAAAAACTGGCAGACACTAAGTGCCACTTAAAAATGGTCTACACATCTATTTCATGTGCCTTTCACTTATTTTATGAAACAGTGAGACAGTGCTGCTATATATGCACATAAACATTTTTTACTTTCTCACAAGGATTGCAAAAAGAAACATTTTGAAGCGCAGAACAATGCAATTGTTTGCTGCTTCATATGAGCATGTGATGAATGCTGGAAAGCATGGCATATGCTAGAGTGGTTAAAAAAGAGAATATGTTTATTGAGACACCAAAAGAGACATTAGAAAATACTCTGCAGCGAATGGAAAAAAAAATGAACATGCTGATGGACATTTTCAATCTTTTGAAACATTTTGTGGAGGACCACATAAAAGAAAAAATTAAATATCATTGTCCCACATGTACCTGTTCCCCCTCTCCATGTCCCAGTCAACTATCCCCAAACCCTCAACACCAAGAAAAACGTTATGATGAGACTTCCATCCCTTCATGCGCTCCCATCCATCCTCTCCAAACCCCCAATTCCCCTGTGTTTGTGTCAGTTTCTGCGCAGAGGCAGCGCACGCAAGCAGTGCAGAGAGGTAGCGTGCACCAGATTGTGCCAGCCTTGTGCACTAAACAGCATTCTGACGCACCGCGTATTCATGGAATATCAAAGCCATTTTGAGCGCTGGCGCAGAGAACATCCCGCAGCGCCAGTTACGCACCCAAGAACGCCCCTTGCACAGTATAAGGCATTGAAATGCCAAATGCAGCGCAAAGGGCCACGCTAACCCTGCACCAGTTCACAGGGCCAGTACAGTGTATTTGGGGGCTGGGCGGGGAGTTTCACATGCGATAGGCCTTGTGCGAGTGGGGTACATGTATCTTGGGGGTGCGCGGGGAGTTTCACACACGATAGGCCGTGTGCAAGCAGGGTACATGTATTCTAGGGGTCCGCGGAAAGTCTTACACATGATATGCCTTGTGCGAGTGGGATACATGCATTCTGGGGGTTCGGGAAGTCTTACACACGATAGGCCTTGTGCGAGCAGGGTACGTGTATTTCGGGGGTGCGCGGGAAGTATTACACGTGATAGGCCGTGGGCAAGCGGGGTACGTGTATTTTGGGGGTGCGCGGGGTGTTGCACACGCGATAGGCCTTGTGCGAGCGGGGTACGTGTATTTCGGGGGTGCGTGGGAAGTATTACACACGATAGGCCTTGGGCGAGCGGGGAACGTGTATTTTGGTGGTGCGCGGGGTGTTGCACACATGATAGACCTAGTGCGAGAGGGGTACATGTATTTTGGGTGTGCACAGGAAGTTGTACACGCGATAGGCCTTGGGCGAGCGGGGTACGTGTATTCTGAGGGGTGTGCGGGGAGTTTCACATGCGATTTCGCTGTGCGAGCGGGGTACATGTATTCCTGTGGTGCGCCAACGCAAATTGGCAATGTGTGACCTTCCAGGTGTGTCCTCTCCCCCTCCCCAGGCCCTGCAGGCTGGCCACAACACAGCGGACTGCCCTGCACCCCTGGCCATGCCCCACAGGCAACCCATCCAACTTGGCCATGCACCCCAGCCAGCCCACATGTCACCATGCACAAGTGAGCACCGACACATGTCCCCCTGCACTCCCACCCACCCAGCAGTGACAGGCACCTACCAGCAGGCCCTGACTCATGTCCCCCCACCCACTCACCCACCCAGCAGTGACAGGCACCTTCCTGCAGGCCCTGGCTCATGTCCCCCCACCCACTCACCCACCCAGCAGTGACAGGCACCTGCCAGCAGGCCCCGACACATGTCCCCCAACACGTCATCACGATCCACAATCATGGGCCTTATGGCCACCCAAATCACACACCATGCCATCCCAGTCCAAACACATAACCAATTATTACATCCACCCCACATTGAAATCCCCATCACATGATACATCCCAAATGGCAAGTGTGCCCATCGAAACATGTCCTTCGCACACACACAATGGGTGCAAGTAATTGAGAAAACACACATCGTGACATGCATGAAACCAAAGAGAGAATACCACACATTGAAGTATGAAATAAAAATGTATTAAACACAAAAGAAATGGAATGAAATGAAACACACAATAATGGAATAAAGAAAGAAAAATCTGCAGGTCCAAAATATAAAATAAAAATGTGTGAAAGCAGAATACAAATCAATCCAAAAGCACATGGGTCCAAAGTGTCTGTTCATCAAAACAAATCCAAAGTGAAAAAATAAGACAAAACCATTGATCCATGGAAAAAATAAATAAAAAGAAGTGAAATCCAGTGTAGAACTATATACAAAGTACAAATACAGGGTCCATGAGCCCAACCATTAAAAGGAAACCTATAAAAAACCCTACCTAATGAACAACTATATACAAAAAGGTGGGGCATTGTCCAAGTGCCCCAAAAGAAATAAAAACAGAAAGGAAACCTAACACTAATTAACTATGAACAATGGTGGCGGGCAAGTCCTACGGCTCACTTGTTGATTTCCCAGGCCACGGCATCATCGAACTCCTGTTCCACGTCCTGGAGGCGGGCCTGCTCCATGGCCCCGAGGTTTTGCAGGGATGTAGCCATGTCCACCTCCAACTTCCTGCGAATTGCTTCGAGGCACTCAACCCACATCAGCGCCCTGCGCATGGAGTTCTTCGCCTTGACCATAGTGAGCCGTGCCTCTTCCGCCCGCCTCCGCATCTATTTGCTGGTCCAAAGGATACCACACGGAAGACACTTCCAATCCAGGGTCCTCCTGCCCTCCGGCCGATGCCTGCCCCTCTGATGTTGATGGCCCCTAGCCATCATCGCTCCCACCTGAGCCTGCTGCTGCCATGCCTGTTCCCTGCCTCTTGATACCTGCACGTCCTCCTCCTGCTGGGGTGCAGTTGTTGGTGTGGCCACCCCTGCTGGACCATCCCTGCTGGACCTCCGACTCCCGACTGTGGAAGGGATGTGTCCTCCACCAGCCTGGCTGCTGGGTCTGAGGCAGCTCCACAGGGTACCCAGGTGATACATGGGCCGGAAGATGGCACGGAGGATGGCATAGGGGGATCAGGTGAGGAGGGGGATCTTGCATGCCCCGTTGACGCAAATCCATCCCAGCCAGGACAGGCTCAACACAGTCCCGGATTGCCACGTCCGCAGGGAGAGGAAGGCCAGTTGTTGTGCACTCATCCCCTACCTGAGAACAGGTCTGGACGTAGGCATCCATGCTGCTGCGGGATGATGCAGTCACATGATCGGGGACAGGATTACACACAGGCACCTCTGCGGCAGCCTGTGCTGCCTCCTGCCTCCTGTCCTTGCCCCTGGACTGCACCACTAGCACCAGTGGAATCTCCCCTCCAGACCTTGTGTGTGTCCCTTCCACCGCCTCCTCCTCAACCAAACCCCCCACCAACCTGGATGACTGTGCCATCTTCCTCCATTGGACCATGTGGGGTCTCAGCTGCCCCTTCTGCTGCCGAGGAGTCCACCTCTGACCTCCGCCTCTTGGACCTACCCTCGGCAGCTATGGACGGCAGCCATGGACGCGGCACCAGACTCCTCACTCCCCGACGGGGTCAACATGGGAGGGGAGCCAGGCCTTGTGTCTCCGGCTGGCGGTGCGATCCCTGCTGCTTTGCTCCACAGCACCTCCGCCCTCTTCATCAGTTGACGCTTCAGACAGGGAGAGATAGAACACAGGCATCAGGGCACTGTACAATGGTCTGATACACACATGACAGTTGTACATGAGTGGCAGTGTCAAACTTCAGACATGGCATCACACTCTCCAACACACATGTCATTTCAACTCACACACATGAGCAAATCAACAGGAATGTTGCACCAGGCAGCACCATCCATACAAAAACAACACCATGAGCAGCCGAAGGTGAGCCTGATGTCACATGCAACACAGGGAGTGCAGAACACATGCACACACGCCACCAGACATACATGCGTCTGTACATCTCCACCACCTGTCACAGTGATAACATCGCCATCCATGTCACATCTGGCAAGAAGCCTCCTACATGTCAGTGCCACATGCATCCATGTTGTATCACAGTTGCACATTTGTCAAATACACACACATTCAAATGCACATAGTGCAGATACATGCAGGTGGAAGCAGCATCCATGTGTGACACCACAACCATGCCACAGTACATACACAGAAATTTAAAAATGTGTGCACCCACACCTGCATTTGGCCAGCATGATTACCAACACATACACCATCGATGTGTCTCACACATGAGAGGACACACATGTGGCAGGCTCATGTCCCTGTACATACACATCCATACATGGCCCTACGTAGACATATGTGCAACCTGCACACTCCTGCCACACCTCAACATTCACAGCGTCCAATCAGTACGCATGTACACTTGCCACTGGACTCCAGACGGGTCTGCCTCTCAAGGACCTGGAGGTGGAGCGCTGGGTGTATACGTTCCAGGACTGGTTGTTGTTTAGGCGGACCCGGCACCCCTCAGCATCCACTGCCTTCAAGAGGCACCGTGCCTTGTTGAGGGTCCTGGACCTGAAGTCCTCCCAGCGCTTCCGGATGTGTTGAATGTCGCAGACTGCCACCCCCTCCACGTTGATGGCAGCCACAATGTCCATCCAGATCCTCTTCCGTCCTTCATTGTCGGCGCGCAAACTTCCAAAGAGGGCATCATGCTGCCCAGGACTTGCTCCACCAGGATACCAACTTCATTGGCACTGAAGCTGGTAGCCCTCTGCCTCTCTGGCTGGGGGTTGCCAGTGGTGCCAGATAGTGTTGTGTCCAATATGGCAACCCCAGAGGCAGGTGTGGGTGGGCAACTGGGCCCTGGGGCTGCGCTGTTGAGCAATGGAATACCCGTCGGGAGTCTTCTGTTCCAGCAGGGGTGGTCACAGCAACTGCACCCCTGCAGATGGCTGACGTGCAGGCACCAAACAGCAGGGCACATTGGCAGCAGGCAGGCAGCAGCAGATGGCAGGTGGGAGCGTGCTCGGGGCTCTGGGGGCAGGAAAATGGCCTTCTGGGCCGGAGCATGGTCTTCCATGTGTTGTTGCGTGGCCAGCTTGATATGGAGTGATTTGGCACTGCACGTCTGCGTGTAATTCAAGGAAAGGCCCTTAGCGTGTAAGCGTGTCTGTGACGTGATGCGCAAGGGCGTTTCCCTCAACACGGGTGCATGTTGATTGTACACATGCAAAAACTTCACCTCCGGCTGTCACTGTGTGTAATTGAAGGAAAGGCCCTTAGCAGGTACGCGCGTAAGTGACTTTGCACGTGTGGGCTGGGTTAAAAGGTACGCGTAGGATGCCATTTTCTTGTACATGCTTTTTGTGGAGAGCGAGCAGGTGATTCTTCTACTTCTTGTCGATTCACACGCGACTACTTCACAACGGTTCCAGTTCATACTCCCTGTATACTCAGACAGCGTTCAATTCTTCTTTTGGCGGGGGTGTTGCCAACGCGCACACGTGCATCTTTTTCACGTTCTTTTTCCAGGCAGACGGTGAGTTGCGCATGTATTTTTCAACTGTGGTTGCCCCTGTGTTTCGCGTATCCATTCAGAGGTCATTGTAGGCTGCGTGTACCACGCGTACGCTTATTTTTGTGTTTCTGGGTGCCAAAGCGTAGTGCGGGTTCTATATTCCACGCACGTGGTCTACCATGAGTCGCATGCAAGTTACATTTTGTTTTTGGGGTGCCTGTGCTTTGCGTGACCTGTCATCTTCCCCCAGGGGTCACAGACAGCCTTGCTAGAGCACTATGATGTGTTTTCCATCTAGTACCCTACCCCTTTCACCCCAAATGCCCAGGACAATTGTTTACTGCAACTCTCATTCGCACAACAACATCAGTGCCATGGTTGAGAGGCGACCAAGCAGTAAGGGAGGCAAAGGTGGCCAACCTCAAAGAGGTGGGCGCAGTAGGGGATGTGGCCAGGATGTGCAGGGTGGCCTAAAAGGCCAGTGTGTGGAGGACCAATCAGGGAAACCTATCCCCACCACCCCCCAATGGGTCGGGGAGATATAGCTGACACCATCCGAGCTCAGGCTTTGTTAACCCAGACCATATTGTCAACCAAACCGGCACAGGATGACTCCCAGGCTGACTTCCGTGTCACCAAGTCGAAGCCACGTGTGGCAGTGAAAGTTGCTGTCACCAGGCCATGTGGATCTGGGAAAGCAATGTCATCTGCTGACCAAAGTAGCCAGGGTGAGGAGGCTACAGGGGCAGCTGCAGCTCAATTCACCCCAGCTCCGAGTCTCCCAGCCGGGACAGTGTTGGTCCAAGTCCATCACACCAAGGTTGGTCCTGCCAACATCACCCAGCAGCCAATGCCTGCAGTGAGACCTTTGGTCATCGTGCCCTTGGCAACTTCCAGTGCCCAGTCCACCTGCGATTCTGCCCCTACCAACCAGAGTGGCGTATGCCACTCAGGGTCTGCACCACCTTCCAAGAGGAGGAAGGGTGCTCTTGCGGTACAGGCTGGGACCCCAGACACAGCTATCCACTCCGGCACGTCAAGGAAGCCTAGTTTCAATGATGCAGAACTAGATGCACTTGTGGGCTACGTGTCGGCCCATGGCCGCGAAATGGTGGTGACTGCAGGGTGCAAGACTACGACTGCTCAATGTAGGGCCCACTGGCAAACCATCGCGGACCACATTAGTTCCCTTGGATTTGTGAAGTGCACAGCTGATGATTGCTCTAAGCGGTGGAATGACCTGAAACGCAGAGCAAAGAACAAGATGGCTTCCAATCATGCCTCTACTCTGGTGACTGGCGGTGGGTCTCCACCAGAGGAGGAACAACTCACTGAACATGAGTCTATCGCTGGAGCATTCATCACAGAGGATCAGATCCAAGGAGTGGGAGACCTACCAGATCTTGAAGCAATGTCCGGTGAGTGACCATGCATGTGTGTGCAATCCATGTGTATGTTGCTTGGGTGATGTGTTCTGATTGAGTGCCAGGTGAGGCTGTGTAGTCATGACTGCTATGGGTCACCCATGTGGTCCCTCCAAACCATTCCCCGGCCTTGGGTTTCCGTTTCACAGTATCCCTTCTGACCGCAGTTGACAATTTGCATATGATTACTGCACTTGCCCTTCAACTGTCCTCTTGCCACAACATTGTTCATACTGTTTTCTTGTTCATTCTGCCTGATTGATGAAATAATTTGCATTTTTACTGCACATTTTTGTGGCCTACTGCCTCTAATTTGACATACTTCAGTCATAGATTACACCCTACGATGGCCCACATTTCTCAACTTATTATGGGAATGATTTGAACAATCAGGCTGATTGAGTGATGTGCACCCACACATGGTCTGCACACAATCATTTTGGGGCCCTGTTTGAATGTTGTACATGACAATTGTATTCTGTCATGTCGAAGTGAGCAACCATTGATGTATCGATGTGCCTGCCATCACTGCATCAGTGAACACTGGCTTTGTTGCAGTGTGTGGCACATGTATGTTTTGTCTCACTTTTATCCATGTTTAGTTTCATGATGTCCATCTCACATGGATGGGTGACAGTAGTGATTTGCTACCATCTGGTTGTCCTTGTCAAATCTGCCATAGCTATGGGATTGTCCATGCCACTCACAGGCTAATGTGTGATGGCAGTGCTATCTAGCATGCAGCACATGTGTTGGTTACCATCTTGGAGTCATCAGTGTCTGCTTTTTGCCTCCTCTTCCAACTCATTGACAGTGCATGCATGCCAGAGTTATTGTCATGTGTGACAAGTGTCATTTATGTACTGGATGTCTGCCTCGTCATGCCTATGTGTGTGCGCAATGGTGCTCATGCCTGTTTTCATTAGTTATCTTTCCTGTTTTTGCAGGTGATGAGGCACTTGATGCTGTTGAGGAGGAGGCGATGGGGCAGAGCCAGGAGTACTCACAGCCACAACCAGGCACCATGGAGGATGTGGGTGGTGGTTGATGGAAACTCAATCTTCCTACAGACCATACTGTCCACGGGTGTCTCTGGGTATACCTCCGGAGACCTCTATGAATCAGGTGCTGAATCGGACATTGAGACATATGTCCTGTCGCAGGTGAGTGTTTCTGGCAGGGATGCTGTTCTGTCCAATACACCTGCACCGGGGGTAGACCACTCTATGGGGATTTCAGTGTTGGAAAGTCCACCTGTGGCGGTTACGGATGCAGGGTCACACTCCACAATATTTGCTCCTGTTCCTGGGCCAGCAGATCAAAGGAGGAATGCAGTCCTGCAGCCTCAGGCAGTGCCAGCACAGCAGGGTGCACATCACCTTGCCCCAAACAGGTGTGGTGCCCGCCAATGTGGTGGCCGTGTGCCACCAGGCAATACTGTTTGAGAGAACTCCATCTACACTATAGCAGCACAACAGGGGGCATTGTGTGAAATGATGGCTCAGGCAATGGATAGGGTGACCACTTCCATTATCCCTCCTGAAAGGCAGATGGAGCTGTAACAGCAGGCAACAAAGTCCATTTGCCACTCACACAGGGAGGACATGTTGGCCTCCAACAGGGAGCCACGGCTGGACTGGAGACTCTGTGCACAGCCATATCTGTAGAGTCACAGGCCCAGAGGGAAGCCCTGAGGTTGGAACACAGCTCCCTCAGAGATATTCTGTGTGAATTTGAGGTGTCCCGGAGTACAAGGGCAGAACAGCAGCTGTAGCAGCTGACACGCACACTCTCAGCTGAGCTCCAAACAACCCGTCAGGAGATCCGGGCATCACGCGAGGCCATTCAGGCAGAAATGCGTGCTACCCGTGAGGTGCTGCATGGGGATCTCCGTACCATCATCCTGCAGAACCATACCTTTCAGACCCGCATGCTTGCTGCCATGGAGGAGCATGCCAGGACTTTGCGTGGTCTGCCTCCCATATCACGCCCACCTTCTAATGTACCACCAGAGGTTGATGACAGCGACAGCAGTTCTCCCACTGTAGCGTAGCGGTGCAGGCCATGAACCCATGGAGGGTTTTTTTTTTCTCAACATCCACGCATGTGGGTGTTGGGGTGCACCCTGTACCTCATCCCTCCTGGCTGCCCCCCCCCAAGCACACACATGGCCATTTTTGATTTTTCTTTTTTTTAAATTTTTTTTTTACAGTGTGTTGCTTTGTGTGGCTCCAGTAGGCATCCACTGTGTATTCCAGCTGGGCACATGCAGGCTTGTCCTGTCTTTGGGTTAGAAACTTTGGTTCCTGACACGCCCACCTCTCCTGCTTCCCCTTTCCATGGGCTCGCAAAGGGTGTGACCAAGTGACAGTAACTTACACAGTGACATTAGGCTCCCATAAGTTGTGTGGACAGTCTGTAGTCAAAACTGTGTACACATCCCTAGTGGGTATTGTTGTTGAAATCTCCACTACATGGTGGATTTATGTATGGTTCTACATCCATGACTTTTTCCTTATATACATGTACCTTCTTCATATCTTAACAAGCCTATATACTTTGCAGATGCAGTTCATGTTGTATGCAGTACACTGAAACATTTGCCTACCATCAACACTCTACAGTTGGAAGGGGTCGATGTGCTGCCTTAGTCAGGTTGTGACACTTGCACTAGTTTAATTTGTTATTCTCATATATTGCCACTGTTTGATCATGTACTGATGTTTTCTCTTGCTGGTAAGTATTTGTTCATGTGTGTTGTTTTTTTATTCATTATTGAGAGCAAACTGTCTGTGGCCTGTTTCCATTTGGGACAGTGCACTTTGTGACACTTGTGTCATGTGTTGTGCATTCATTTGGTTGCTTTCATATTGCATGCCATGCCATGGTGTGTTGGGTAGGTGAGATGGGGAGGGTTGGGTGACAAGCCACTATTTTGATTTGGTATTTTGCAAGGCGGTAGTCCTTCATGCTGCATGAATGTGTGCCTTTTTCTGACACAGCATTGGGTGTCTTTGATTAGCTATGGATGCACACAATGTAGCACTTCCAGGTGAACAATCTCAGGCCGGTATGGTTGTGACAGTTGACTGTCCCTTTTGTCATCATCATTGATTGTGAGCTGGTATGTGCCAGGCCTGTGTGCACTCCGCAGGGGTGGGATTTTAGTTAAAGTAATTTGCCACAAGCTGGGTATGAGCTGCCTCACAATGTGCCCTTTCACCTCCCATGCGCAGTGGCCGTGCATTGGGGTTGGGGATGTGGGGGCACCACCATGTCCACTGCCACACCCTGCCGAGTTGCAACATTGTGCAGGACACATGCTACCACTATGATCCTGCACACTACTGGGGGCGCATATAGCAGTTGCCCACCAGAGCGTTCAAGGGAGCGAAAGTGTAACTTGAGCACTCCGAATGTGCGCTCCACTATGCCTCGGGTTGCAATATGGGTTGTGTTGTATCTTACCTTGGGTGGTGTGGTGGGGTTCCGAATTGGCGTCATCATGTAGGTGCTCAGAGGGTAGGCACTGTCCCCTGGGGAGGTGATAATGGTTGTCATTAGTGGGGTTTTCACATTTCGCAGTCTCTGACATGCATGCTTGTGCAGAGGCATTGATACTCACCAATTAGCCATGTGTTGCCATGCCGCCCAGCTTCCAGGTCCCGGGTTAGGGATGACATTCTGAATATGAAGCTATCATGGCTGGACCCTGGATAGTTGGCATATACTCAGGTGATGAGTCCCTTCGCGTCACATACAACCTGAATGTTGATGGAATGCCAGTGCTTGTGGTTTCGATAGATATGCTCAGTGGCCCTGGGAGGACATAGAGCCACATGGGTGCAATCAATGGCACCTAGCACTTTGGGGAAGTGTGCGACACCGTAAAAGTCCTGGACAACAGCCTGCCTTTCTGCAGGTGTTCTGGGCATGAATATGTGCCTGCGGACTGAGGGGCGTGCAGTCATGATGGCCAACACCTGGTGTAGGCAGCGTGACTGCATGGCCTGTGAGACACCCCCGACTAAAGCACTTGTCCACTGAAATTACCCAGTAGCCAAGAAGTGCAGTACATTGAGCACCTTTTCCGAGGGGCTCAGTGCTTGGGAGAACAGGGTGGGTGATGTGAGGTCATCCTCCCACTCCCGGACCAGTTCTAGGATTATATGTGGTGGAAACCTGTACCTCCCATAAACCTGGTCATCAGGCATCCCAAAAAGGCTGGTCCTGGGTAAAAAAATGCAGGGCCTGGCTATCCTCCTTCTCATGCAGTGTCCTATGACCACTGCTGCGAGGAACGGTATATTCATCGTAGCGTTTGAGCTTGTTTGTTGTTTGCGCGCACTTTTATGCTGCGAGGGGCCGCTTACGCCTGCTTCCTGCTGGCGTACATGTTTTCGGATTAGAGCGTCTTTTTTGGTGCACAGCTTTCCCCTGTTCGATTCCATGAATACGTGTTGTTAGCGAGTGTGTGGGCGTTGCATGCATTTACCTCCTGTACTTCCCCCGTAACGCCCACATTTTCACGTGTTGTTCCCCATTCCGCGTGTTACACCCCGTGTTCCGCCCACTTTTCTTGTGTGCGCTACGCGATGTGCGCTTTCCCTGTGCGTGTAGCACACACCATTTAATGACGTGTGCGCCCTCATGCGCCAACCACGGATTTGGCGCACATCCCAGGTTTTACTAGCGCAGCGCATTCCATGAATCGATGAATGGCTGCGTGCGTGGATTTGGTATGCATGCGCTGTGATTTTCACACTTGCGCTCCCCTTTTCGGCGCACATACATTCCATGAATTACCCTGTCGGTGTGCGGGATGTCAAAATTGAACAAAATGAAGGTGTCCTAAGGACACTATACCTGTCCGTGCTGTACGCAAACAAAATGAAAATGTTCTCAGAGCACACTCTGTGTTTGGGATGTCCAAAATTAAACAAAATGGAGGTGTCCTCAGGACACTATACCTGTCGGTGCTGTATGCAAGCAAACACGCGCAGTGTCTGGGATGTCCGTAACTATCCAAAATGGGGGTGTTCTAAGGAGACTATACCTGCCCGTACTGTCCGCAGGCAAGATGAAACTGTTCTTAGAACATGAGCGGTTGTCCGGGATGTCCGTAATTAATGGAAATGGGGGTGTCCTAAGGACACTATCCCTGTCCGTACTGTCTGTAGAACATCTACGCACATGTGCACCAAACCCATAAGTCCTACGAAGTTGTGCCTGTCCGCAACTGTCCGTCTCACTTGTGTCACACTTTTAATTAGTTTCAGGGCCCGAACACTGTCTGTAGAACACGCACGTGCATACGCTCAACCGTTCCTGTGCATTTGGTGTATTGCGGACACCCGTTCCCTTCGCAGACGTGTTCATCATGTGACCGCACGCACGAATTGCGGACACTGTCCGAGTCCCCAAACATTTTAAAAGTACTTTTTCAGACAATCCAAAGTATTTTACTGTAAAAATTCACCAATGCACTTGTCCCAAACAATGACCCTGACTTTCTACATACTTTTTGGAACTTTATGAGCCTTTTTTTGGGTGTTCGATCTGTCCGCGGACAGCGCGGGTGTCCGCGAAGTGCGCACCAGCACCCCTATAAAAGGCCACACCCCAGAGCTAATCTTTATTGTGTCTTCCTACTATTGAAGAGAACCTGCTTTTGCTGTGCGGCCTTTGCTGAAACCTGATGGCATCCATGGCTGCTGTTCTTCCACCTGGTGCTACATCTGCCTAAGCACCTCCGCCACCCCCTCCACCACCAACACCTCCCCAAGGGTCTGAAGAGGGGAACAGGCATGAGGATGTAGAGGAGGATGAAGAGGATGAAGAGAATGAGGTAGTAAAAGTCCCTACTACCAGCACTCGCCATGAGTCCTGGGTGTGGCGGTTATTTACCATTCATGGTGACGTACCAAAAGCATGTGCAAACAAGGTCACCTGCAACCAGTGCAAAATGGTGCTGAGTGGTGGGAGGCCTGGTTCGTACAACTTTGGTCCGACATTTATGAAGCAACACCTAAGGTCGTTCCACGGTGGGGCCATTTGCAAGGTTGTACCTTGTGATCAACGTAGTAGGTTGAATTCCTCTACCACATCATCTCTTTCTGCTCCTCTCATCACAAGAGACACTCCTGTGGGAGAGGGCATTCCTCCAGCTGCCTCACAGGCCATTCACGATGCTGTTGACCCTTACCTTTCGAGGATCACAATATTGTGTATGTACTGCGACGCAGTACTCTGCAGGGGTTAGAGTCTTCGAAGTGCTTTCGAGACTGCGGTCACAGAGCACTCGAAGACCTGCTACCTACCTATGTAAGGCCCACCCTACATCTTCCTCTCTCCACCTGCCCTTTCTTATCCCTGTGTTCGGTGTCCCTTCCTTACCCTTCTTTCCCCCCTCTCCTAGTGTGTCATGTGTAAAAAACCAAAAAAATATATAACAACAAAACCGCCCCAAAGAAAGGCTCTTTTCAAAGCCGCCTTTCACAGTTTAAAAATAGAAGTGACAAATAAATGGAGCAGGGCCCTGTGCATTTGCGGACATCTAACATTTTGTGGTGCTGCCCTAGCAAAACCATTGCACTTTTCTCTGGGAGGAAGTGGTGGCTCTGAAAAGAGCCTTTTCGTGTTTTTTTTTCTGTTTGAAAAACTTGAAATGCTCAACACCTACTGCAAAATGGATGGCTTTAATTCCAAAAAAGGTCACAATGCATTTTGTACATTTCTCAGAAAAATCTGATTGCCAGCATAAGTAAGATGTACTCCATCTCTGCATAAAATGTATATGCTACGAAACATAAAAAGGACATGCCAATATCTCTTAGAAAGGTACAAACAGCCTTATTTACATTGCGCCTCGCTTTATCCATTTGTGCACCAAATGAAGAAGAACGCAGCCACATTTGTTTCTGTGCAATACGAGTAAAAATTACTTGGGAATTTGGAAAAATGTCCATGTCCTTCCCAAGTCCTTCTTTCATTGCAAAATGCAAAGAAATTGCAGACACATGTCCTAAACTGTTCCCTCCACAATGAATTATAATTATGTCTGGATGATGCTCTGTCTCCAAACTAGCATAGAGAGGTACCAAGTCCAGCCACTTCATTCCACGCACTCCATGCCAGTGCACTTCCACATGAGGTAATCCAAGATCTGCAGCTAATCCACAGTATTCTGCATGCACCTCCAACCAATGTATCCATAAATCTACCATAAATCCAGATAATCTGTTTTCTGAAACACATAGCCATAGCTATCTGTTCTTCTCTCAGGAAAAATACTTTCTGATAAGCTCTCTCCTTACACAACACACCCAGTACACTTTACTGACCAATCCCTTGCTCTGCTCATTCTCATGTGCATGCCTCTCCACCCCAGAATCCCTGTATGTAATACACAGTGTCCACGGGATACCGCCATGTCCGCGGACATATCGAAAAATCTGAGCGTGGTGAATGCAAATTTTAATAGTGTATCCCATTTCCCCTTTGAGGTTGGCTCTGAAAAGAGACGTTTTTTTGTAGGGTTTTTGCAGATGCTTGACAGACATCTGTTATTTTGTATTTTGGGGGGGTGGGGGGGTTTCTCACTTTACTCCTAAAATCTTCACATAACCTTCTCCAAAGCAACCCTTACATTCCAAAACAGCATGGCATTTCCCATAAAAGATAAGGAAATGCCATCTTCTTTAAAATAAATAGCATTACTGGAATCAATATTCTCATTATTGCAGAAGAACATACCAGCCCTAAGCATGAAAGCACACATGCCTCGGTTGATTGCACACCTAGCAATGTTTTGCTGAGGACAAAAACTGAACTATTGTCCCATTTTGCCCTAAGTACTAATCCAGAAAAAATTACTTTGGCATTTGAAAGGCTGTTCACTACTGATTTAACCAAGTGCTCCAAATCTGCCAACAAAGTAGGGGCACTGACATAGCCCAAATGGAAAGCACCATAATGCAAAACTACCACATGGGGACTGTTCATCCTGCCCATATCTTCAAAACCTTGTACAATTCCCTGTACATTGCAATCAGGCACAGTGCTCCACAGCACCTCCACTCGTTTAACATCAAAATGGTTTGCCACATGTCTGCATTGAGCATACTCCTGTAAACCATGCACAAACATATCTCCAAGCACCAACACCCTGACTTTCTCCACCTCTGCCATCTTCACTACACTCAGTCTCTTTCAAAACAAATCTGCAACCTCAACGTCTGATTGGCTGATCCCTACAGTCCCCTTTCCATGCTGGATTTGCTGGAAAACCCCAGATGTGGCACATCCTGTCTGTGGACAGCCGCGGTGTCCGCGGACCACGTAACTCTTAGACAGCCCTTCTACCCTTTCCACATCACTCTCTGTGCCATTCCCTCATTGGATACAGCTAAGCAGTCACACAACCATCCATCAATCACATCCAAGACCTCTATATCTAACTCCATCATCAGAGTTCAGCACTTCAAATGTACTGTTGATTACTCTGAGTACAAGTCTCATATCATTGGAAAGCACCTACTACAAAAACTACTCTACAAGTCTCCAAGATTTCTACTTGCAGCTGCATTCATATCCACATGCATGAATACAAACTACAGGTATGCATATGTTCTGCACAGTACATGTACAACTCATATGAATGCATATAAACAGAGTAACTGCCACTTAACCAGAATAACCTATAAAATGAACTTACTGTCATTTTCCCATCTACTATAATCAACTGTGGCTTCCAAACCTGTCTGCTATCTAAATTCTTTTTTAAACACACAGCTATCTAAAAAATAATAATATTAGAAGATGGGAGAAATAACAGTATCTTTGTAGAAAAACACTTAATAGCGTATTATAAAATTACACACAGCCAGGACAAGGTCATGCATCTTCATACACTCACACTGATAGTATCCTTGAAAAGCTCCCAGCTGCAATAACACCACTGCCTGTAAATCACATCCTTCTGATTTCTTACCCACACCTTCACAAATGCATACATTCCATGTTTTTCTATACAGTATCTGCCATTTAACTTATAAAAATTGCAAAATAAGTATATCATTATTTCTTCTTTCTCCTAACATTCAATAACACAGCCTTAAAAAAAAGTGAGTTTCATGCACTTAGTATTCTACTCATTTGCAAAGCATGTTGAACTAACATATTGTTAGTAAAATATAAAGGCTGCACATAGTCAAAGGAAACTGCATGCACACACTATGTTCAGATATCAAACAAGAATACTACTACAAAAACATAAAAATCAACGTGTAAATTAACATCTGTGCTATAAACACACAAAATTACTAACTTCAAAATTCTTTTGCAATTGCAGTGAAGACCGCTCTCCTGAAAAGCAGCAGCATCTGAGTACAAACAACAACTTAGAAGAAACCTTCTCATTCCACACAAAAAGATAAGTACAATACTACCATAATAATCTTGCTGTTACTCAAACACACTATGAGGTTGATTCATGGAATCTGTGCACTGAAAAACAGAGATTTGTGCACCATTCTGCCCATAAATCCCCATTTGTTAAACAGGGATTAGCAGACAGAATGGCACACAAATCCCTGTTTTTCGGTGCACAAATTACATAACTCAGCCCCTAGAAAGTTAGTATTACAGAACAAAGAACTGTTTTAATTCTATACCATTAGATGTAGTATTAGTGCTTCTCCTCACCACTAGCTTACTTTCTACTGTCATCTGAACGGCAGTATAGTAACACACAAATAGAAGCATAGCCTTCCCAACTAGTTGTAGCTGCCCAATGCACAATCACACACCACCACATACATTTTTACCATCATACCCAGACAAGCATGCACACAGCACACATACATTGCAGAACAGCCCAACCCATACCTTTTTTTTTCAACAGACCCCAAAGAATGCCTACCAAAAAGCAAGTCCGTAGAAAGCAACGCAGAAGTAGAGCAAATGAAAATAAAAGTGTCCAAAATAAGCATCCATCTCTAGCAGAATTTGTACAAAAAGTTCATACAAAACAGCTAATGCAGTCATTAAGCGAAACAAAACAAGCTTCCAGTAGAGAAACTTTGCCTCCTCTATCAAAATGTAAAATGAAACAGAAAGTGATTAACAAGAATTCAGCTACCACTACTGCTAACACTGCTCTGATATATCTTGATGTAGTGGCAAGTAACCATACCAAAAAAAGTATTTTAGAAAAAATGTTCCACCACAGAGTCCCTCAGAATCTTCTAAAAACAGGAGACAAATCATGCACAAACCTTAAAACCTACTGTAGAAATTAATCTTAGAAGTTTTGATAGACAGTGCAATCCTTCTCAAAAGGAAGTTATTTATTTTAGTGTTAAACAGAATGAAACCATTAACCAAACTAACTACTAAATTACAAAAAAGACTTCTCAATAAACGGAATGTAAACAAAAATAACTTCTTAAATATCTGTGGAGGTGAATGAAGTCACACCACGAGCACAGTACCATATTTCAATGAAGAAGCATAGAAAAAAAAGCAAACAAACACAATTGCCATACATAGCAGTGGACAAGGGTATGAAAAACGTAATAATACCATAATGCAACAAGAAATACTGCTTACAAAAATATCCCCAGGAAACTCATTATCACCTATCCATTCGACTGAACCAGAACGTCCAGTATACAAATGGCCATGCACGTAAATGTGTAACATTGCCAAAAAATCTTTCAAATCTTTACGCCAGTTCTTCAATCATTATGTGAAAGGCAAAGACAAAATCAAAATGAAACTGCTACAAAATATGGAAATCTGTCCAGTGCACAAATACACAGGACTACAAGGACATTCATTAGACTGCATTTCAGGACCTATTTGCAAAAGCAGCTTCCATCATATCAAAATGATATCAACACATCATTCAACTATAAGAAATCTAGTCTATAAACTGTACTATGCTAAAAGTCCTGCTTTAGGACTAGTGTAGGCCCACTCCCCTTCTTATACGCCCAAAATACAAAAGAATATAACACACCCCAGTGGGGAATGAGACCAGGAGGACAGGCTGCAAGAGTTAGTCTTTTATCTAAAATTTGCCATCCAGAGAACTCTGCTGCCCAAGAGCGCTCTGGCAAACATTACAAAGGTGGCAGCTTAAGTAAGAATATCGCGTCATACATGACATCATTGCATAGGGGACTACATAGACACGGGATTGGATAAAGCAGTTAGATACATATACAATATGTGATGTTGCTCCCGCTGAATTGGTAATTCAGTTGGCAGGAGGGTTCATACTATGAGTTTCAGATGCCTGTGTCTGAGTGGGGTGAGGATCAGGTCACGATGAAGCTGGGCGGGCCCTAGCTAATCTAACATAACATATTGTTTCAAGCAAGCACTAAATTACAGTTACTGAGGCTCCTTTGAGCAAATCATTACCATCTATAATAGTGTATCCTCTATAAATTCTAGGTTTACAACAACGTCATTATTCACTGAGGTCTTAGGGGGTTGATTGCAACTTGGGGGCTCGATCCAGGTGGGATCATTAATCATGGGGTGGGTTTGGGCACATCAAAAGAACCAGCGGTCATGCTGACACTTGTTTGTTCTAAGGTGCAATATACTGCGACAGAGGTTGGGTTTTGTTAGTTGGGGCACACTGGGGTGGGCATCACACTAAGGTTACATGTCGGACACATCAAGAGAATACCCAGTGGGGCCATGGGGTTGTACTGGCAGTAATTTTCCAACAGCGCGGATAAGATGGCACAGGCATGTTTGTGGAGATGAATGGTCTACGAGGTCTGGTTTGAGCCGGTTCACGCATAGGACAGTGATCTCAGAGGAAGGGTGAGGTGTTACATTTATATTGATGCAATTACCTCCGGCTCAGGCGTGCGAATGTAGCTAAACGACTTTCAGACACAGGGAGAAAAAGGTGGGGGCCTTGGAGCGCGCTCTGCGCGACGCTGCAGAGGCGAGAGAGGCCTTTTCGTAGTATCGCAGTGAGGCCGAATCCAAAGATGGAGTCGGAGGTGTCCAAGATGGATGCCAAGTGTCTTTCCAACAATCCCACCTGCGTCGTCATCTTCACGGGGGCTGGTTATGTACACGGGGCAAAAATAGGAAGCGTCCTCCACTGTTGGTCGAGAAAGTGATGCATCTTAAACTGAATGGATGAGGGGGGCCCGACTGGCCCTGCCACTCCCACACACTCCCCCCTTTTGTTACATCTAAAGTAATGAATAACTTTTTGTTTTTACTCTCATTGTGATAATACTCTGCTTCAGCTAGTGCTTCGTCCCAAGCAGGTGTGCCTTTTATGGGCATCCATGCTCTACATACACTTCCCAAACTATGCCCATTCCTGGCGTACTCATCGGGTGTACAGTTCATGTATATTCCTCCATCCCCATCCAGGTCCAGCCACACTTCCCTATACCGCTGTAGCTCTGTTGGTTCTTTGATTGTGGTATGATATAAGTTGTCTACCCTGTCCCCATTTTGACGGTAGATAGCAGTCATGCGGTATTTTGGGGAGTTTGGTTTACCGGTTTGTATTTGTGCATCTATCATTGTTACTACCGTTGCCTGTTGACCCATTGTTACCATCATCATTGCTGAACTAGGCATAGATTTTGCGCAACATCTGATCCCTAGTTTGCACACACAGAAAAATAGTAAAATAAAAACGATGACTGGAACAAAAATCTTCATCATGTTGCTGAACCAGGATGGTATCCAATTGAACATGTTTTCGAACCAGCTGCTTGGCTCTACTCCTCCTTCTTTCTGCATTCGTTCTCCTAGGCTATGTACCGCTGAGATAACGTGAGAGAGGGTCCCATTATCTGCATCCTCAGAAGGTACGAAAGTACAGCACTCACTACCGATTTTTCGGCAAACACTACCGTCCATTGCTGTGAGAAGTTCTAGGATGTACCGGTTCTGCATTGTCATTAGCCGCAAGGCACACAGTTCCGCCTTGATGACATTGAACCCCTATTCACTGTCATTGGCCAGTTGGATCAGCTCCCAGCAGACGAACTGTAACCACTTGGCGTTGGTACGTGCCTGGAGCCCTGGTGTTAGGAGGGACACAAAGAATGTTTCTGCTGCATTGAAGAGGTTGTATTTTGATGGAATTTCAGCTAGGAGTTTGGAAGATTCAGTGGAAATGTAATTTGACCTTTTTCTGCGGGACAGTCTCTCTTTTAGGTCATTCACGGAAATGATCTGTATGCGTACAATTCTGTTGGTGTTGGTTGGGGCGCTGCCGGTGTGCTAGCCGTTTGCCCTGCTGCCGAAATGTCAGCCAATTTCCCTTTTCTTTGGATGTTGCTTTCTGGAATCACCATTAGTGGGGAGTGCAAAGTGGCCAGGGCGCAAGTACCTCTCCATGATGCTGGTAAATGCCGATACGCTTGTTTGACACACACCCAATACAGCCGTACCTTTCTTCATGTCGGGGATGATGATGTTTTTGTTGCATGGTTTGTTTGTGCCCATTTGCACCCCCCCCCTCCATGGAAGCATAGTTCCTGTGCAATTTCCTTTTGCGTTTTGATTGGTTTCTCAAGGGCGGTAACCCATGTCAGTTTTCCGATGTGCTGGGACCAGATGGGAGCACACGTTTCTTTGATCCATTGGAAGTTTTCTTCAGTGAGCCCTCTTAATGCTTCAGCTTTGCACTCTATTTTCTCATCATGCCACTTATTGTCTGTGAATCTGGTCCCCTTTATGGCAAAGAATGGTTCTTTAATGCAAATCACTCCCTGGCGCTTGCTTGTACACGTTTTTTCATTCTCCAGCATTTCTATTGTAACTGTGTGTGCTTGGAGGTATTCCGAATTCTACATAATACTAGATGAATCAAACATTGGGCATCTTGCAAGGGTACTTCCTGGGATGCTAGTATTTTAGGAGATCCTGATGCGTGCAGTATGAGGGAACAGACGTAGCAACTCTCTTCAGTAGCTTGTTTTGCGGTTGCGCTCATGTCTGAATACCATTTGTTGGACTGGTCTGGGTGGCGGGGGTCTTCTATTTCATCTAATCCCGACCCATGGTAAATGTCATAGCTCTTCCCTCCCGCCCCCTTTTTCCCTCTCCTCCTCCCCCATTTTGTGATTCTGGATCATTTTCACTTTTCGATAATGTATGGGAAATACCCCTGCCCATGCCGTATTAGTATTGTTGTTAGCAGCTTCCCAGGCTTGTGTGCTTGGCGTTTCTGGTGTACTTGTAGCAGCAATATTAAAGTGCATTACTGTGCTTTGCGAGGTAGGTTCTATGGTTGTCTGTGCATTAGTGTACATTAAATCATGCTCACTTTCCCAAAGATAATCCCCATCATATTGCTTGGTCTCATTTATAGTACTAAGAAGTGTAAAAACAGGCATTGGTTCAGTTCGATTCTTGTGCAACGTGGTGAGATTTACATTATTAGAGGGACTGTGTATCCACATTGTTTTGACCCCGGCCCAAATCAGTGCTGAGCCTTCTTCTATTAGGTTTACCCCACTCCCAATTCTTTTATATCTTCTACAATAAAAGAAATCGTGTAGTGCCAGGCCATAAAAAAAACATTACAGAAAATAATATAATTGAATACTTGATCCCACATTCATAATAATACCACTTGTTATTTCTAGTAACTACCCTATCACTAACTAAAATTGTGTCATCCTTGTTGAGTGCAGTCCTTTCTGCCATTGTGTTACCTGAAGGGGATTGGTTAAGTAACATGCATATAAAACATTTTTATTTTTACACATTTCATTTCTACTCTATTTTTCTACCACTCCTTTTTCTATTCTATAATGTGCACATCTTACTATTTTCTATTACCTTTTCAACTTTTGGCAATCTTTTTTCATATCATTCCACACACCGCGTTTATTTTATATTTTACTCTTGTACCATGGCATCATCAAAACCTTTGTTCATATTTCACAAATGTTTTGTCACACAATAGGCGTAAAGTTACTTTAGTGGTGGTAATGTTGAGACGAGAGAGGGCAAGATAGACATCTCCTATGTTTGTAACTATAGATAAGAGATAGCTAAAGAACTCTAGAAAGAACTATATGTCACAGTATTTGTAGGCAGTTAACGAGAACCAGACAGAAGGGAGAGGGAGAGAGAAACAGAGGAAGAGAGAGAGAGGTAAAGACAGATACAGTTGGAAGTCATATATTGTGAGACAGATAAAAGAGGGAAAACACAATTATGTCAGTCAATATATGCATCCTTTCAAATAATCTGTCGGTCGGCTCATCATTTTCTTATAGTCATAGTGTTGTGCTATGTACTTTCCATCACCCGCTCGTAACTTTGTTGCTCGTACCATGTTCATTTTCAGGGATTGTACTATCATGTGCCTTTCTCACATTAGACAAATGCACCCAATATTTAAATCCTTTAACTTTAACAGCTGTGGGTGTGCAATAAATAACTTCGTATGGGCCATGAAACCTTGGAGAATTCCATCTCCGCACAAAGCTCCGGACGTACAAGTTTTCCCCAAGCATTAGTTGACCCTTTGGGCTATCATTCGCTGGCATGGCAGTATCAGTCGCAGCATTCTCTGTAAATGGTGGTGCTATTTGTCTGGCTAGGCTACGTACTGCACGAGTCACGTTGGTGAGATATTTCTTAAACTCGTCCCCAAGTACTATGGCAGCTCTGTGAGCATCCGAAGCTGCTCTTATGGGAGATAGTGGCGAATCAATGCGTCTCACCGTCACTATTTCGTGCAGGCTTAAATGGTGGTCCCTGCTTGGTTGCGTTCTGAGCTGAAACAGTGCTAGGGGCAGGCAGTAAACCCAGTTTTTCTTCAATGTTTTGCACAGTTTTGATAATTTGCTTTTCAGTAGACCGTTTATCTTTTCCACTATTCCGTTGGCCATCAGATGATAAATCGGACACAGTTTGTGCTTGACCCCCAGCAGTGTAGTCACTTCCTTGAAGAGGTCATTCACAAAGTGTGTGCCGTTATCTGACCGTATCACATCACAAATGCCCCACCTTGAAAAGACCTCCCACACTAAAAACTTTGCAGCGCATTTGGCATCAGGGTGGGCGCATGGTCCAGCCTCAACCCACCTTGATGGGCACACAATCACAATTAAGTACCTCGCTCCGTTTCACCTTTCTCCCATATCAGCATAGTCAATATGCAGTTCTCTGAATGGACCTATTGGTCTTGGCAGTGTTCCTCTTAGTGTTCTTAGTGTCATACCTTAGCTGTATGTTTGGCATGTTGTACATTGTTTTGTGAATTTTGACAATTGCTCCTGCAAATTGGGAATGAACCAATGTTCCTGTATGTCCGCTGCAATGTGTTGTTTCCTTACATGTGTTGGGAAATGTAGCTGCTGGAATGCAATTTCTAGTACCTATAATGCCTTCACTACTTTTCCAGTTAACTCCTGTCGCCATATCAAATCAGTAGCTGATTGTTTGCACCCTCTTTTGGTCCACAACTCTTTCTCTTCTGTTGGTGCCCGCCTTTGGAGCTCTATTACTTGGGAGGTCGACATATTGTTATACCCTTCCCCTAGTGTCTCTGCAGTTGGTGTTTTAATGATGCACTCTATTGCTTGTGGCATATTGAAATATGCGGCATCTTTCGCTGCTGCGTCTGCTGCCACATTTACCAATGAGATGAAATCTGTATTGGCTGTGTGTGCCTGACATTTTAGCAATGCTGTTACTGACGGTTCTGCCAATGCATCTATCAATTCATTCAATATGGCGGCATGTTGCACCGGTGAACCGTCTGCCCTCCAAAATCATCTGCGTCTCCATCGTGATAGCCCTGAATGTACTGTTGTTGTGGCATATGCTGAATCAGAATATATTGTCACTGATCACCCGTTAGCAGTGCGCAGTTCTTCAATTAGTGCCGTCAGTTCTGCTGCTTGTGCTGAGTAATGGGATGGTAGACGCTTCTGTACAATTATCACATATTCTTCCTCCTTGAATCGTACCACTGCTGCCCCTACGTGTTTTTCCCGTTTCACTGTGTAATGATGCAGACCCATCAACGAAGTATATCTCTCCTTCCTGTAATGTATTTTAACTGGCCTTTGGTATGTCATCCCCTTCCCCTTCATATGTTGCACAGTCATGTGTTTTAATGTCCTCCACTATGCATGGCTCTGTGATGAACGTGGTGGGGTTTACTGTTTTACATCTGTCCACATGGACATTCGGACTGGAGATTATTATTTCATATGCTGTTGCTCTTTGGGTTGTCAGTGTTGATTTTGATCTCTCTAGTATTGCAAACAGTGAGTGTTCAGCATATATTGTTACTGTGCATCCCATTACAATTGTGGTGATTTTTTCTATTGCAAAGGCCGCTGCAACGAGACTTTGTTCGCATGCAAAGTGACCCTGCATCACAGAATCTAGTGTGCTGCTGTAATAGGCCAATGGCTTGGGGCCCAATGATGTTTTTTAGTGTGAGCACTGCAGTCATTAGTACACCATTGCTTTGTGAAAAGAGATACAATTCCCGATCATAATCATGGTTCGCTAGCACAGGAGCGTGTGTGATGAGCTCTTGTAATTTAAAAAAATTGTATCATCATTTCATGCAACCACTTTATTGGGACATTATTCTTTTGTGCGTCTTTCAGGGCCTGCAACAGTGGGCGTGTGTAAGCTGCGTAATCCAAAATCCATGCACAGCAGTAATTACATATGCCAAGAAATTGTTGCATGTCTTTTACAGTTTTGGGTATGAAAATGTGACGTATTGCTGCTGCCCTATCTGGTAAAATTCTTTTGCCATCTTTTAAAATCAATTGCCCTAGGTAAAGCACCTCTGTTAGGCAATATTGAAATTTCTCTTTGTCTACTTTGTACCCTTTTCTGGCCAACAAATTTAACAGTGCTATCGAGTCAGCCCTGCACTTTTCTTCACTGTCATTGCAAACGAGTAAATCATCTACATATTGTATTATCGTGCTCTCCACGTCAATGTTGCCAAGATCTTCATGTAATATCCTATTGAAAATACTGGGACTCTTACAATACCCTTGTGGTAATCTGCAGTGCTCGTATCTGTTACCGCCTAGTGTAAATGCTGTGAGGTACTGGAGTTAGCGTCGAGTGGTATCGAGAAAAAAACATTTTTCAAGTCTACCACTGTGAAGCAGGAAGCATCTTTTGGTATGCGCCATAATATTGATCCCGGATTGGGAACTAGTGGGGACTCTTTCTGAATGATGTCATTGAGTGGGCGTAGGTCTTGGATCATCATCCAAGCCCCTCCCTTTGCTTTCTTGATCGTGAAAATTGCTGTATTACTTGGTGAATTTGATGGCACTATAATTCCTTGTTCGAGCAATGCATGTATAGTTTCTTTTATCCCTTCCTCTGTCTCTCTCGATAAGGGTTACTGTTTTACTCTAGGTGGGAGGGCACCTGGTTTTAATTGTATCCCGATTGGTGTCACTTCTTGTAGCACTCCTACATCGTGTGGGCCTGTTGTCCAAATTTCTGGTGATACCTTTTCCATGTCTTTCTCAAATATAGTGGGTGGTATGTTGACACTGGCCATGAGAGGGTTGTGTACCTCTCTGTTTTGGATCATAATGTCGCAGGGCACACTAATTTCCATTATTATCTCTCCATTATATTAATTGTCAGTAAATAGCTCCTCATCAGTTAGATTGCGCAACATCATGCTCAGGTCTATGCATAACAATGTTCGCCATTCGCACCCATGTGTGTCCAGTCCTATTACCGCAATATGTTTACTTGATACCTGTACTGCTTCCAAATCAATAGACAAAATTGTTCCAGGGACAGTGTCTGTATTTACAATTGGGCGGAAAACAAAATCTGAGGGCACCTTCCATTCTTTTCTTGTTATCTCAGGCACCACTCGTGCCAGCACTCTGATACCATAAATGAACATGTCCATATCTATGGGTACCCCTCTGACCACCATCTCATTTATCATTGTACTGATAATTAACATTGCCCGCATGGGGCATACTCCTGGTGTGGAACAAACTATTCCCTGCTCAGTAAAAGAAATGGTCATATTCAACTTGCTTAAAAGGTCCCTTCCCAACAAATGTATTGGTGAGTCTTCATGATACAATAGGGGTGCTCACACTGTCTTTCCCCCAACTGCTATGTCAAGGTCTTTTGTGTAAGGAACTTTTAAAATAGCCCCAGAGAACCCCTGCGTTTCCAAATTTCTCTCGGGAACCGGCCTTCCATGAGGCACAATTTTTCAGCACCCGAGTCCACCACAAAGATTAACTGTTGCCTATCTCCACCCCCACTAGTGGTTCCTCTTCTGCATGTAGAGTGGTGGATAGGACTGGACACGCATGTGCTTTCTGTGGGCTGTCCTAATCTGCATATGTCTCAGTTCCTGGAATGGAGAATACATTATACCCTACCACTGTTACACCTTGGAAAGGTGCTGGTGCACCGTTTGCAGATGTTATGAAAATATTCTTGTTTGCGTTCGCCACAGTGTTTTGTCTTGCCATCTGCTGTGGCATACTACTCTGCTGCACATGCTGCTGTGGTGGCTGTGTCTTCTGTATTTGTTGTTCGTTATATCCTTTCCCTTGTTGTCCATTTCCGCCCATGGGCAACCCGCACGGACTGCCTGGGTGGGGGTGGCCATATTGCTGCTCATTTCCCATGGGGGGCTGTACTTGGTAGTATCCCATAGGTCTGTTCCTACATTCTCGTGAGTAATGCCCACACCTTCCACAGATCCAACACGATCCTTGTGGCCCTCCCCTGGCCCCAGGCCCTCCCAATCCTCTATTTCCCATTCCTCGGATCCCCCCTCTCGGCACTCTGTACCCACCTCGTCCTCTCGGTGTCCTTCCTTGCCACTGTTGTCCTCCGTATTGCTCCTCTCCATCCCACTGCTCCTGCCCGTTTCCTGTCCATTTTGCTGCCATTTTTATTGGGCCACTGCCTCCCTCTTCTTCGCCTTCCTCCTGTCTGGCTGTTGATGTTGCAGCATTCATAGCCGCAACCTTCTCTAATTTATTCTGTACCAATTTTCTCTTTTTCCCTTCTTTGATCCTCCTACAGTGGTGTACAATTATGCTTTGAATATCTGGCCAACCTTTGGCTTCTATCCCAGCTATTTTATCCAAGGCCTTCTCAACCTCCTTCGGGAGCCCTTTCTTTATTATAATATAAAATAAAGCTGTTGATTGGTCCCAGAGTGTGCCAGTTTCACTTCTCCACAAGTTTGCACCAGAGGATGAATTGCGAAGGCTCCTCCTCCTCTCCTATGTGCATTGATATGATATGATATGATATGATATGATATGGTATTTGTAACGCGCCTATACACAAGTGTTTCAAGGCGCGACGAGGCAGGGAGGGGGGTACAAGGGGAGACAGAAAACGATCCTACTAGGCCAGGTGTCATTCAGATCGCGCAAGTGCAGGGGTAGGGGAGGGGAAAAGTGCAAGGGGAAGGGGAGGGGGGAAGTGCAGTACAAGGTAAGAGGCGTACGTAATAAATAAATAAATAGGGCCAGCTGGTGGCAAGTGTGAGGTAAGTGCAGAACAAGTGCTGGGGGAGGAGGGGCTGTAGGGATACAGAGACAGACCCGCAGTGCAAAGGGGTTCCAGGGCATCAGTGCAAGTGGAGAGTGGCAGGGCCCAGGACCGAGGCCGTTTAGAGTGGTCCAATTGCAGGATCAGTGCAGCTTCAGTGAAAATTAATTAGCCGCTCAGCAAGGGAGAGGGAGAGGGAAAGCAGAAGCAAAGAGGAAGGTTTTGAGGTGCTTCCGGAACCGGAGATGGTTCTCCTCAAGTTTCAGGGAGGCAGGAAGGCTGTTCCAGAGGGAGGCCCCTGCCGCGGAGAGAGATCTACCCCCAGCTCGTTGCTTCGAGAAGCGGCTAACCCTGAGGGAGTTGGAGGCGGATGAGCGAAGGGCTCGGGAAGGAAGATATTTGGGAAGAGAGAGTTGAAGGTATTTAGGAACCAGGCCCCAGAAGGCCTTGTGGACAATGCAGAGGGTTTTGAACTTTATCCTCGCAGCCACTGGGAGCCAGTGTAGAGATTTCAGTCCTGGAGAGATACGGTCCCTGGGCTTGAGGCCAAGGACAAGTCTCGCAGTTCTGTTCTGGATGAGTTGCAGAGGGCGGAGAGTGGAGGCAGGCAGATTAAGATAGAGGCTGTTACAGTAGTCCAGCTTCGAGAGAACCAGGGCTTGGGAGACAGTGAGCTTCTGGGGGAAGGAGAGGAAGGGAAGAATACCTCTGAGGAGGTGCAGCTGGTAGTGTGACCTCTTGGCGACGTCAGAAATATGAGGAGAGAAGGAGAGTGTGGAGTCGAAGATGACCCCAAGGTTTTTTGCCTTGCAGGTAGGAGCAGGGAGGGGGCCAAGGGAGGCAGGCCAGAGAGCTACAGGGAAGGAGGGAGTGGGAGTACCGATGAGTATAATCTCAGTCTTACTGGCATTAAGGCAGAGGTCATTGTCGGCACACCATTCTTGGATAGCAGACAGACAGTCAGAGATGAGGGAAGGAGAGGGGGAGGCTGAGGGTAGCCTGAAAATGAGCTGGGTATCGTCCGCATAGCACTGGAAATTAGGGCAGAGAGCGGCGATGCGGTGGACAAGGAGTGCCAGATACTGGTTGAACAGCCAGGGAGAGAGATTAGATCCCTGGGGGACACCACAGGTGGAGAAAAAGATGTCGGAGAGGAAGGACCCCAGTTGGACCTGGGAGGGTCGATTTGAAAGGAAAGAGGTCAACCACGCCAGAGCCTGACCAGTGATACCCAGGTTTTCCCGGAGACGGTTGAGCAGGATGGCATGGACAACAGTGTCAAAGGCAGAGGAGAGATCGAGCAGAATGAGAACACACGGAGTGTTGGAATCAAGGTTCAAGAGCAGGTCTTCACGGATGTTCAGGAGAGCGGTTTCCGTGCTTCTGGCAGCTCTGAAGCCAGATTGATGGTCATGAAGACTACCAACAGATTCAGCATGGACTTTGCATTGCATCACTAAGTGTAAATCTGGAGTATCAGGAAATGTCCTTCGTAATGCATCCCACACCATTGCTCTGACATTGTTAAATGCTGATCCATCATGGCTGTCACAACTCATAGTCACTCCTGGGAACCCTGCCTTTACCCACACTGCAGCTGATTGATCACCTACCGCCGTTACCAACAAACTCTTTACATCTCCTATCGCTAGTGGGACCCCTGCTGTGTGTTTTTTGAACGCATGTATCCACTTTTCCGCCCCACCCAAGAGTGGAGGGAGGAGCTTCAATAAATTGTTCTTGTCCATCTGCGCCCATGGTATGTAGTTGGGCCTCCCTGCCCCCTTGTGTCTTAGAGGCATTTGTAGTTTTGTCTTTCCCCCTCTTTTACTTACCGTTCCTTTCTTTGTTTTACTTACCAGCATGCTTCCTACTCTCTGTCTCAACCTTCCTTGCTACCTTGGTGGCGATCTAACATCTCCTTGATCAAAGTGGAATGGCAGTGTTGTTCCCGCTGCTGTTGCTCCTTCATCGTATTCATCTAAATCACTCCATACTTCCTCTGCCTCTTCTTCTGACTCCCTTTTCCCCTGTCCTTCTCCGTGTTGGCTGTCTGGTGTTGCCGGTCGTATTATCCTCACCTGTTTGCCATTTCAATGAAACAGGAACTCTCCAGACTGCCACACTTGCTTTTGTCCCTTTGGTATCTGCACAGGTGTTGGTGGTGTTGGTGTCCCCCCTACAACACTATTCCAGCAATACTTGATCCTGCAACACTCGACGGTGGTGTGAGTTCACCAGTCGTCAATGGAGGCATTTATCCTCCCCCCTGCAACATATGGCTCCTGTCACACAATGTTCTTAACATCGTTATCCCCATTTGTGCATGTGCTAGCTGTCTATCTAAGTCTCCCGTCGGTCGTGTTATGCTTACCCTTGGCGCGATAGTTGGTCCATACAGCCCTCCTGTTTCATAGTGGGTGGCGCGGTGGGAGATACTGCTGCTCTTGTTGATGCAGTGGTGCATGCAGGAACATACAGGGGCTCACTGTACCAACTGCAGGCCTTGCCAGCAATGGGTACATTTTTGTCGACTCATTCCCTTTTGGTGGTGTTGAATACTCTCCCCCTATGCACCCATCTCCTCCCTCTTGTATCTCTTGCTTTTTTACTACAGTGTCTTTACTCACCTCACTGCTAGGTGTTACCTCCTTGAACATGCACCACAAATCTAGTACCTCCTTTCGTTTTGCAACTGCTTTCCTTTATATTTCGCTAGTAGATGTGTCGATACCAGATCCAATACCCTCTTATCGAAGGAACCTCCTTCTGGCCATATGCGCTGTACGCTATCTCCTTTTATTTCTGTCGCCCACTGATCATGATACTTCTGTATTTTCTCACTATATAGAGGGAGATGCTGACAAATATGTGCTAGTGGCGTGCTCCCCCCATAGTGGCGTTTGTGTTTACCTTGGCTCGTGTTAAGCACCTCTTTTTACTTTTCCCCTCCCTGGGTCAAATACATGTTTTCAATTTACTTTTCACCTCTGTTTACAAAAAGAAAATTCCAACAACTCTCTAATATTCAGAACATTTTTGATCATCAATCACAATTTTGTCAGTTTTACTTCTTGTTAAACATTATATTTGTCATACTACAAATGCAACTGTACTTATTGACAGACAAACATATAACAGAACAGACAAAGTACATGTAACATAAACTGCCTTCTTGTTATCCCCTGTTTTTGCTTATTTGACACTATTGCCCCTCACTCTTGCTGTTTCACACACACACTCCCCACCTGTAAGCCCCCTCAAGCTACCTGTCTGAAAGTTCTGTTCACACGGAAAAAGAATAATCTAAATTACTACTCCAAGCCTACTCAATATACGAGGCTCCTACTTTTTCTCTTTATCTTCACTTGTTCCCTGCACTGGACGAGGCAATGCTATGCGCGCCGCCTTCTACCCCGTTCGGACTAGGCTCCCTTACTTCTCTTTTACTTCTTTTTACTACAAAAACCTAATGGCCATATAAAGAATAGATAAGAAAAAGCATCAGTAGCATTCACACAGACCCTATACTTTGTCCAAACTCTTCTGTATTTTTCCCCACACCGTTATCTTAGTCCCCTTTCTACCCCAAATCCCTTTCTTCCCCTTGCAAAGTCTCGCAGCCAGTACTCATGTGTTCAGTTGGGTGGTCCGAGGACCATCGTTCATGGTCTATCCCCACCTGTAAGCTCCCTCAAGCTACCTATCTGAAAGTTCTGTTCACACGGAAAAAGAATAATCTAAATTAATACTCCAAGCCTACTCAATATACGAGGCTCCTACTTTTTCTCTTTATCTTCACTTGTTCCCTGCACTGGACGAGGCAATGCTATGCGGCGCCGCCTTCTACCTCGTTCGGACTAGGCTCCCTTACTTCTCTTTTACTTCTTTTTACTACAAAAACCTAATGGCCATATAAAGAATAGATAATAAAAAGCATCAGTAGCATTCACACAGACCCTATACTTTGTCCAAACTCTTATGTATTTTTCCCCACACCGTTATCTTAGTCCCCTTTCTACCCCAATCCCTTTCTTCCCCTTGCAAAGTCTCGCAGCCAGTACTCATGTGTTCAGTTGGGTGGTCCGAGAACCATCGTTCATGGTCTATCCACAATCTGGCCGCACCCTAACCAAGCCGTGGCCCGCCCTGGCGAGCAGTTTTTAGTTGAGAATTTGGCAAGTGGGAACGCTTGGACCCGCTCTTTTGTGCGCACAAACTGGCCGACCTTGGAGGTGACGGCTTTGATGGGGGGCGTACCGGATCTCGCCACATGGCACGGGGGCCTCAGTGCACCCTTCCAATCACGTAGGGGTCACCAAAATGTAGGCCCATTCCCCGTTTTATACGCCCAAAATAAATAAAAAATATAACACACCCCAGTGGGGAATGAGACCAGGAGTACAAGCTGCAAGAGTTAGTCTTTATCTAAAATTTGGCATCCAGAGAACTCTGCTGCCCGAGAGCGCTCTGGCAAACATTACAAAGGTTGCAGCTTAAGTAAGAATATCGCGTCATACATGACATCATTGCATAGGTGACTACATAGACACAGGATTGGATAAAGCAGTTAGATACATAAACAATGTGTGATATTGCTCCCGCTGGATTGGTTGTTCAGTTGGCGGGAGGGTTCATACTACGAGGTTCAGCTGCCTGTGTCTGGGTGGGGTGAGGGTCAGGTCACAATGAAGCCCGGCGGGCCCTAGCTAATCTAACATAACATATTGTTTCAAGCAAGCACTAAATAACAGTTACTGAGGCTCCTTTGAGCAAATCATTATCCTCTATAAAGTTTAGGTTTACAACAACATAATTATTCACTGGGATCTTAGGGGGTTGATTGCAACTCGGGGGCTCGATCAAGGTGGGATCATTGATCATGGGGTGGGATTGGGCACGTCAAAAGAACCAGGGGGCATGCTGACATTTGTTAGTTCTAAGGTGCAATATACTGCGACAGAGGTTGGCTTTTGTTAGTTGGGGCACACTGGGGTGGGCATCACACTAAGGTTGCACATCTGGCACATCAAGAGAATACCTAGCGGGGCCATGGAGTTGTACTGGCAGTAATTTTCCAACAGCGCGGATAAGATGGCACAGGCATGTTTGTGGAGATGAATGGGCTATGAGGCCTGGTTTGAGCCAGTTCACGCACAGGACAGTGATCTCAGAGGAAGGGTGAGGTGTTACATTTATATTGTTGTAATTACCTCTGGCTCAGGCGTGATACGCCTTCAACCAAAAACAGCAAAATTACCTCCCTCTGAATTAGTGAAAGGCATTTGTGGCAAAGTAGTTTATTTACCATTAGATCTAAAAGAAACTTTGGGAGTGCAACATCCAATAGAGCAATATTTAATTGTCTTAGTAATTGGTGTACCTACAAAAGACAAAAAGAATTGGCAACAACTCGTAGACTTACATAAAGTTAGGCAAGCCTTGCAATATCTAAAAGACAATAATGAATACTACAAAGAAATGAATATGGAAAAAAACGTAAGGGAAATAACTGAAATAATTCAAGAGTCACCAGAAACTGGTCAATTTGAACTTCTAGATCCTGCTACAGTATCCAATATTTTAGGACATTATACAAGTCATCCATTACACTCTAGTGACACCATACATGATGCACTAGAAAAGTACCAAATGCGACAAACCAAAGGATCACCAATCAGCACATGGGAAAAAAGTATAGAAGCACATGCTTTTCCTCTACTCTTTCCTACTGGGAAAGGAGGAAGGTACGATGATAGACCCATTCAGATAACAGCATCAGAATACCGCTCGTTACGAATGTATTCTGAAGATCCCAGATTTAGTCAAAATGTGGAATACATATTCCACCTACTCTTTGAAAGTAAACTAGCAACTCTATGTGACAGAGTTGCACACACATTGAAATCAGGAGCCCACTTTCAAAATATGTCAGCTACGCAATTACTACAAAAAAGCAAGAAAAAGATAAGGTTTTAGAATCAAGCTTTACAAATCTGTTAGCAAACATGCATGGCACTAAAGAGTACTGGTTCCGACATCACGGAGATGTACGTTGTATGACAAGAAACCTTGGCCCACCCACTTGGTTTGTTACATTAAGTTGTGCAGAATATGCATGGGAAGATTGACTTGATTTCCTACAAATATCAAACAAAAACAAAACAAACATAGATATACTAACACCTGGAGAACTTTGCTCTCTAGGTCCTGTTAATGTTTCAAGATATTTCCATCATTGCGTCATTGCTATGTATAATTTATTTGTAATAAAACTGTTCCTCCCCTCGGAGAAGTGCAACACTTCTTTTGGTGAAAAAAAAAAAAGCCAGAGGAGCACCACATATCCACATTCTTTTTTGGATTAAAGTTGCTCCTAAATTTGGTCAAGACAGTGATGCCACTGTTTTACAGTTTATCAAAAAATATATCACTTGTGAAATTCCATCAGAAGCAACAAATAGTGATCTTCATGCACAAGTTGTACAATTTCAAAGACACGAATGTGGGAAATATTGTCTTTGCAAATACAAAAACAAAGGGAAATACTACACCAAATGCCGCTTTGGTTTCCCTAGACCAATTACAGAAACAGGTGAAGTGAACAACTTCATGTCTTCAGTTAGACATTGGGCCTCATTACGGGTCGGGCGGTCCGGAATTAACAGTGGCGGTAAACCCTCCGCCACTGTTAATTCCAGACCGCCCGATCCCGACCCCTGCAAGCGGAAGGTGATCTTCCTGCCAGGTTTGACCTGCCGGTTTGAACACCTCCCGCCTGCAGGCGGACGTGGAAACACCAGCACCATTACGAGATGGTGCCAGTGTTTTCACTTCCCCATTCCCATTGAGTCTTATGGGACTCAATGGGAATGGGGATTAACACCATTCCGCCTCAGTGACTCCCGGGACACCGGGGCTGTAATGCCTGGTAATTCCAGGAGTCATGCAGGCGGAATGATAATACGGGTCCGGCAGTAACCAGGTGGTTTTACCGCCGCAGTTACCGCCGGACTCGTAATGAGGCCCATAGTGTTAAAGGTAAATCACCTATGAACACATATTACATAAAAAGAACAGAAGAAGCAAAACATATCAATGTTTACAATGCAATCATTGCCCTCCTATGGAATGCAAACATAGATGTGCAGTACATTGCAGACAATTCCACTACAGTTGCACAATAGGTTACAGCCTACTTTACCAAATCAGAAAAAACAGAGCTTCAAGACCTCTGGAATGATCATCGGACAAAACACTGTCTCAGAAATTGTACAGCTTAGGCATAAAAATGCTCTCTCATAGAGAATGTGGCTGCTATGAAGCTGCAGATCGTTTAACCGGTACTGCTTTGTATGGAAGGATTACCGGCATCGCTTACCGCTCTGGTCCATTATGACCCACCAACCTGCTATTAGCTGTACCGTAAATAACTGTGCCTCTATTAGCACCATGTGCGCAGGCTCGTGACCTCACATGCCGGCAATAGCGGCATGGCATAAACAGGAGCTGAACACAAGTAATGCGGACATGCTAATAACAGCCTACAGAAGACAGAAAAGTACCTTACTGGCATGGAGCAAATACCAGCATTGCGGACCACCCGTAAACGGCCAGGTGCAGTGTCCCCAACTGCCACAGGTGCACACAATCATCACAGGTGGAGGCCATATAGACTGGGCCACCACAAAAGGAGCACACCCCACCCCTTCCCACACCCAGTCACACACAAAAATGATTCCAATACTAGTAGCAATGCTGGGGCTGGCGGACATGATTGCAGTAGAACTCCAGCAACAACAACAACAACAACAGGCAGCACAGAGGAGACAAAGGAGGAGAAGGAGGGTGAGGCAGCCACAGCCTGCACCACCATTGCAGGCAGTTGTACCACACAGGCAGCCCCCAATCCCTCGAATCAGAGCCAATCCATTCAGCCTAACCCCTGAGCAGATCCACACCCTGTACCGTCTGGACCGGGACACCATCACCACCATTGTGGACATGATACATAATGACATTGCCAGCCTCATAGACATCCGTACCACCATTCCCCCTCTACTGAAGGTGGTGTCTGTGCTCCACTTCCTCGCCACAGGCACCTATCAGCACACAGTAGGGCAGATGCATGACATATCACAACCATTATTCTCACAGACGCTGAACCAAGTGCTCGATGCCCTCCTGAAGCGCACAGGCGACCACATTTTCCTACCACGGACAGCCCAGGAGATCTCCAACACCAAAGTTGACTTTCATTCACTGGCCGGTATCCCTGATTGCATTGGTGCCATCGACTGCAACCATGTTGAATTGGTGGTCCCACTTGCCATGGAGGCAGTGTACCGCAACCATAAGTTATACCGTTCCATCAATGTGCAAATGGTATGTGACTCAAACAAGATCATAACACATTGTTGTGCCCGATTTCCCGGATCAACCCATGATTCAATGGTCATGCAGAACTCCACAATACCACGCTACATGGAGCGACACGCAGGGCACAGATATTGGCTACTCAGTGAGTTGCATGTCAGGCTCATGGCAGTGCGATGTGGGTAGGTGATTGCGGGGTGAGATGCATACTTCACCTGGCTGAGATGGGGGGTGAGATGCATTATTCACCTGGCTGAGATCGGGGGGGATGCATACTTCACCTGGCTGAGATGGGGGGTGAGATGCATTCTTCACCTGGCTGAGATGGAGGGGAGAGATGCATACTTCACCTGGCTGAGATGGGGGGGACGAGATGCATTCTTCATCTGACTGAGATGTGGGGGGAGAGATGCATACTTCACCTGGCTGAGATGGGGGGGATGCATACTTCACCTGGCTGAGAGTACCAGAGAGGATGGACCATGCTCATACCCCAAAGCAGGCCAGACCGGACCTGACACCTGACCTCAAAATGCAAGACGTAAGCTGCCCTACCATGAAAATGATGCAGTGCTACAACCATTCCATAGCCATCAATGTGTACACTGCACATAATCAGACCGTAGCTCCCGCAACACAATGCAGCGACAAGCAATTAGTATGGCCAATGCACAGCACCCAATACCATCATCAAAATGGACAGTTGTCCATAACTGCGTACAAAGGAGTCACATGAGGGCAAAATAAATGAACACACCCCTACACCAACACAGAGGTCCACCAAAATAGCATGTCACCATCTGTCGTGCAGAATGAGATCATCATGAGTCTGCCATCAACGGTGACAGGATGAAAGCATACAATTGACTACACATCACCCAGATCATTGGAACAACCGGCGTGGACCACGACAGTCCATGAGCACTCACAAGGAATAGGACAACCCTGCGCCCACTAGACGATGCCACGCACACCTGTCGATCAGATGAATTCACACATTTCATGCATGGATATGTGGGTGCAAACAGGAAATAAATGCATGCTATGGTGTCATTGATATAGGTCCCATATGATGTGATCACTTACACATAACCATTGTTGCACATATGCAGGTGATGCAGGCTATCACTTGAAGAGGTGGCTCCTTACTCCAGTCCGGAACCCGGAGAACAGGCACGAGGAGGACTACAATCGTGCGCATAAACGTTCCCCTTGTGGTGATTGAGCAGACATTTGGCCTTTTGAAGGCACGGTTTCGCTGCCTCTGCAGGTCTGGTGGGGCACTCCTGTATGGTCATGAGAAGGGGGGCAAGATCGTCATGGGATGTGTCATGCTACACAATATGTGCGTCTGACGGAATGTGCCTCTGCCCCCTGACGCTGAACTGCAACCACCTGATGGTGAGGAAGAGGAGGATGGAGATGGGGCTGCACTTCAGGGAGGCAGCGATGCACAGGAGGGACGTGCCGTGCGTCAGACTTTGATTAACCAATGTTTCTAGCACACATGGATGCGGGGTGTGTAGACTGTTCACCAATAAAGCACGCGTACACAATAAGCAATGTCCGCTCATGTGAATTCTGATTTCACAACAGGTGTATTGAAGAAATATAACATATTAAGTACACAAGCCCTACACCCCACACACCCTCTCCCCCCTCTGCCTCCCCCTCAACTCCCCCCACACACCCTCTCCCCCCTTCCCCTCCTCCCTCAACTCCCCCACACACCCTCTCCCCCCTCCGCCTCCCCCTTCAACTCCCCCACACACCCTCTCCCCCCTCATCTCCCCCACACACCCTCTCCCCTCTCCCCTCCCCCCTCAACTTCCCCACACATGGTGTGCACTCGCATGCACCATAAGTCTACATGAGTTCTGAATGGCTGGCTGCACCTACACCTCTTGTCCTCTTTCAGCATCAGGTGGACCCCTGTCCGACCTGCGCAGTTTCCGCCCAGACCTACGCAGGGGGCTGCTCTGAGTGGAGCTGGCATTTGAGGGTGTGCCAGGTTGTTCTACCACCTGTGCGGGATGCAGGGCCTCCAATGACTTTATATACACTGAGTGTGTTCTTAGAAGAGTTTCAACCTGCCTGCAAACAGTACTGAAGGGTATAGTGTCCTTAGGACACCTCCATTTTGGGTTTAACAGACATTCCGGACACCGAGTGTGTTCTTAGAACAGTTTCAACTTGCCTGCGAACAGTACGGACAGGTATAGTGTCCTTAGGACAGCTCCATTTTGGGTTTTACGGACATTCCAGACACCGAGTGTATTCTTAGAACAGTTTCAACTTGCCTGCAAACAGTACGGACAGGTATAGTGTCCTTAGGACACCTCCATTGTGAGTTTTACGGACATCCTGGTCACCGAGTGTGTTCTTAGGACAGTGTCAACTTGCCTGCGAACAGTACGGAAAGGTATAGTGTCCTTAGGACACCTCCATTTTGGGTTTTACGGACATCCCGGTCACCTAGTGTGTTCTTAGAACAGTTTCAAATTGCCTGCGAACAGGACGGACAGGTATAGTGTCCTTAGGACACCTCCATTTTGGGTTTTACGGACATCCTGGACACCGAGTTTGTTCTTAGAACAGTTTCAACTTGCCTGCAAACAGTGCAGGCAGGTATAGTGTCCTTACGACACCTCCATTTTCAGTTTTACGGACATCCCGGACGCCGAGTGTATTCTTAGAACAGTTTCAACTTGCCTGCGAACAGTACGGACAGGTATAGTGTCCTTAGGACACCTCCATTTTGGGTTTTTACAGACATCACAGACACAGAGTGTGTTCTTAGAACATTTGTAACTTGCCTGCGAACAGTACGGACAGGTATAGGCACAGCCTGCACAACCATTGCAGGCAGTTGTACCACACAGGCAGCCCCCAATCCCTCGAATAAGAGCCAATCCATTCAGCCTAACCCCTGAGCAGATCCACAACCTGTACCGTCTGGACCGGGACACCATCACCACCATTGTGGACATGATACATAATGACATTGCCAGCCTCATAGACATCCGTACCACCATCCCCCCCTATACTGAAGGTGGTGTCTGTGCTCCACTTCCTGGCCACAGGCACCTATCAGCACACAGTAGGGCAGATGCATGACATATCACAACCATTATTCTTACAGACACTGAACCAAGTGCTCGATGCCCTCCTGAAGCATACAGGCGACCAAATTTTCCTACCACGGACAGCCCAGGAGATCTCCCACACCAAAGTTGACTTCCCTTCACTGGCCGGCATGCCTGATTGCATTGGTGCCATCGACTGCACCCATGTTGAATTGGTGGTCCCACATGCCATGGAGGCAGTGTACCACAACCATAAGTTATACCGTTCCATCAATGTGCAAATGGTATGTGACTCAAGCAAGATCATAACACATTGTTGTGTCCGATTTCCCAGATCAACCCATGATTCAATGGTCATGCAGAACTCCACGATACCACGCTACATGGAGGACACGCAGGGCACATATATTGGCTACTCGGTGAGTTGCATGTCATGCTCATGGCAGCGCGATGTGGGTAGGTGATTGGGGGGTGAGATGCATACTTCACCTGGCTGAGATGGGGAGGTGAGATGCATTCTTCACCTCGCTGAGATCGGGGGGGGTGCATACTTCACCTGGCTGAGATGGGGGGGGTGAGATGCATTCTTCACCTGGCTGAGATGGGGGGGGATACATACTTCACCTGGCTGAGATGGGGGGGCGAGATGCATTCTTCACACGGCTGAGATGTGAGGGGAGAGATGCATACTTCACCTGGCTGAGATAGGGGGGTAGATGCATACTTAACCTGACTGAGAGTACCTGAGAGGATGGACCATGCTCATACCCCAAAGCAGGCCAGACCGGACCTGACACCTGACCTCAAAATGCAAGACGTAAGCTGCCCTACCATGAAAATGATGCAGTGCTACAACCATTCCATAGCCATCAACGTGTACACTGCACATAATCAGACCGTAGCCCCTGCAACACAATGCAGCGACAAGCAATTAGTATGGCCAATGCACAGCACCAAATACCATCATCAAAAAGGACATTTGACCATTACTGCATACAAAGGAGTCACATGAGGGCAAAATACATGAACACACCCCTACACCAACACAGAGGTCCACCAAAACAGCATGTCACCATCTGTCATGCAGAGTGAGATCATCATGAGTCTGCCATCAACGGTGACAGGATGAAAGCATACAATTGACTACACATCACCCAGATCATGGGAACAACCGGCGTGGACCACCACAGTGCATGAGCACTCACAAGGAATAGGACACCCCTGCGCCCACTAGACAATGCCACGCACACCTGTCGATCAGATGAATTCACACATTTCATGCATGGATATGTGGGTGCAAACAGGAAATAAATGCATGCTATGGTGTCATTGATATAGGTCCCATATGATGTGATCACTTACACATAACCATTGTTGCACACGTGCAGGTGATGCAGGCTATCCCTTGAAGAGGTGGCTCCTTACTCCAGTCCGGAACCCGCAGAACAGGCACGAGGAGGACTACAATCGTGCGCATAATCGTACCTGTGTGGTGATTGAGCAGACCTTTGGCCTTTTGAAGGCACGGTTTTGCTGCCTCTGCAGGTCTGGTGGAGCACTCCTGTACGGTCATGAGAAGGGGGGCAAGATCGTCATGGGATGTGTCATGCTACACAATATGTGCATGTGACGGAATGTGCCTCTGCCCCCTGACGCTGAACTGCAACCACCTGATGATGAGGATGAGGAGGGTGGAGATGGGGCTGCACTTCAGGGAGGCAGCGATGCACAGGAGGGACGTGCCGTGCGTCAGACTTTGATTAACCAATGTTTCTAGCACACATGGTTTCGGAGTGTGACATGGAGGTGGGACTCAAGGCACTGGGTGTGTCAGGGACATGGACACTGTAGACTGTTCACCAATAAAGCACACATACACAATAACCAATGTCCGCTCATGTGAATTCTGATTTCACAACAGGTGTATTGAAGAAATATAACATATTAAGTGCACAAGCCCTCCACCCCACACACCCTCTCCTCCCTCAACTCCCCCCACACACCCTCTCCCCCCTTCCCCTCCCCCTCAACTCCCCCACACGACCTCTCCCCCTCCCCCCTCAACTCCCCCACACACTCTCTCCCCCCTCCCCCCTCATCTCCCCCACACACCCTCTACCCCCTCCCCCTCCCCCCTCAACTTCCCCACACATGGTGTGCAATCGCATGCACCATAAGTCTACATGAGTGCCGAATGGCTGGCTGCACCTACACCTCTTGTCCTCTTTCAGCATCAGGTGGACCCCTGTCCGACCTGCGCAGTTTCCGCCCAGATCTGCGCAGGGGGATGGTCTGAGTGGAGCTGGCATTTGAGGATGTGCCAGGTTGTTCTACCACCTGTGCGGGACGCAGGGCCTCCAATGACTTTATATACACTGAGTGTGTTCTTAGAAGAGTGTCAACCTGCCTGCAAACAGTACGGAAAGGTATAGTGCCCTTAGGACACCTCCATTTTGGGTTTTACGGACATCCCGGTCACCTAGTGTGTTCTTAGACCACTTGCAACTTGCCTGCGAACAGTACGGACAGGTATAGTGTCCTTAGGACACCTTCAATTTGGGTTTTACGGACATTCCGGACACCGAGTGTGTTCTTAGAACAGTTTCAACTTGCCTGCGAACAGTACGGACAGGTATAGTGTCCTTAGGACACCTCCATTTTGGGTTTTACGGACATTCCGGACACCGAGTGTGTTCTTAGAACAGTTTCAACTTGCCTGCAAACAGTACGGACAGGTATAGTGTCCTTAGGACACCTCCATTTTGGGTTTTACGGACATCCCGGTCACCGAGTGTGTTCTTAGAACAGTGTCAACTTGCCTGCGAACAGTACGGAAAGGTATAGTGTCCTTAGGACACCTCCATTTTGGGTTTTACGGACATCCCGGTCACCTACTGTGTTCTTAGAACAGTTTCAACTTGCCTGCGAACAGTGCGTACAGGTATAGTGTCCTTAGGACACCTCCATTTTGGGTTTTACGGACATCCCAGACATCGATTGTGTTTTTAGAACAGTTTCAACTTGCCTGCGAACAGTACGGACAGGTATAGTGTCCTTAGGACACCTCCATTTTGGGTTTTACGGACATTCCGGACACCGAGTGTGTTCTTAGAACAGTTTCAACTTGCCTGCAAACAGTACGGACAGGTATAGTGTCCTTAGGACACCTCCATTTTGGGTTTTACGGACATCCTGGTCACCGAGTGTGTTCTTAGAACAGTGTCAACTTGCCTGCGAACAGTACGGAAAGGTATAGTGTCCTTAGGACACCTCCATTTTGGGTTTTACGGACATCCCGGTCACCTAGTGTGTTCTTAGAACAGTTTCAACTTGCCTGCGAACAGTGCGTACAGGTATAGTGTCCTTAGGACACCTCCATTTTGGGTTTTACGGACATCCGGACACCAAGTGTGTTATTAGAACAGTTTCAACTTGCCTGCGAACAGTACGGACAGGTATAGTGTCCTTAGGACACCTCCATTTTGGGTTTTACGGACATCCCAGACACCGATTGTGTTTTTAGAACAGTTTCAACTTGCCTGCGAACAGTACAGGCAGGTATAGTGTCCTTAGGACATCTCCATTTTCGGTTTTACGGACATCCCGGACACCAAGTGTGTTCTTAGAACAGTTTCAACTTGCTTGCGAACAGTACGGACAGGTATAGTGTCCTTAGGACACCTCCATTTTGGGTTTTACGAACATCCCAGACACAGAGTGTGTTCTTAGAACATTTGTAACTTGCCTGGGAACAGTACGGACAGGTATATTGTCCTTAGGATACCCCCATTTTGGTTAATTGCGGACATTCCGGACACCCGCACTGACCGCGGACACCCTAACTGCCTTTTTTTTTTTAAACGAAAAAAGAACTGAATTAAGACACATAATATTTTTTTTAAATTATATATAGATGTACAATTTATGAAAGAGAAGGGGAAGCAGAAACTGATACAAACACAGGGGAAATGAGGGTTTCAAGAGGATGGATAGGAGGAGATGAAGGGATGGAAGTCTCATCAAAACGTTTTTGTTCGTGGAGAGGGTTTGGGGATAATTGACTGTGATATGGAGAGGGGGGATAGGTACATGTGGGACAATGACATTTAATTTTTCCTTTTATGTGGCCGTCTACAAAGTTCTTCAAATGGTTGAAATTTGCCATGAGCATGTCTATTTTTTCTTCCATGCACTGTCTTATCCAATGTATTGTCTGGTGTACTATTTTCAATGTTTGTATGGTCTGTTAAAAAAAAAAATATATATATATGTTAAGTGTACATAAAGTAATGCTTATTAATTTGGTTATATAGAGAAGTGTCTACTATTAGTATCACTATCTTCAGACATTTCCTCACGTGGTAAATTCTCCTCAAGCCACTCCAAAGTACTGGACATTTTTGTGAAAAATAAAATATATATATATCACTTTTATTGTATCTAATACAGACATCTTTTGAAATATATAAGAAAAATAAAGTACACTTACTATCTTCTGGTAAATTGTGTTCTTACTGGTCTGTAGATCTGCTGTTGCTCCTAGTTGTGCAGTTTCTGTGAGGTAATTATGTTGAAGGCTCTTTTTTTTTATTTTGGTTTATTCCATTTAGTAAATATAGTATTTAAGTGGATGGTTGATGTGTTAGATATATAGGTTCTATTTCTTATTTATTACTACATATAATGTGTTTGTGTGCTGGTTTTTGAACTTGTGCACTGTTCATATGGCACAATATAACATTTCAAGATACCCCCTGAGTTTTTGGGTAGTGTTGCTGTTGTTCGCGTACGTCCACGGACATTCGCACAGTCTGCGGATATCAAAATCACTAGATAGGGGTTCAGTATGTTCTATGTTACATGTATATAAAGTCAGGGATATTATGGTTAAGTTGTGCTACTAAAAACCTATCAAATTCTGTAAAACAACTTTGTTAAAGGGACGTTATGGTAAAGTTGCACTACTAAAAACCTATGAAATTTAGTAAAAAAACTTTGTTAAAAGGACGTTATGGTTAAGTTGCGCTACTACAAACCTATTAAATTCAGTAAAAAAACTTGGTTAAAGGGACGTTATGGTTCCAAGTAAAACCGAAAACCCCCTGAAAAAGCTAACCAACCATAACTCGCGCCACCACGGTTCACTGCTAAAACACTTTTTTGTCAACATTACAATAAGTATCCCTTCTACAGAGTTTTCATGAAAAGTAAATGCACATGTGATGTCATCAGTGATGTCATCAATGACAATTTTGATGTCATCTTTGATGTCCTGGGTGTTAGTCTTAGCAGTGCACGAGTTATGGTTGGTTAGCTTACCATAACTTACGAATTTCATTTTTTTTTTCGGTTTTACTTGGAACCATAACGCCCCTTTAACAACGTTTTTTTACTGAATATATATATATATATATATATATATATATATATATATATATATATATATATATATAATTGTTATATCATATTAATTTATATGTCTATGTTTATATACATATGTATATATAAAAAGAAGGAAAGAAAACTGCCAGCAGCAGTGTGGACTGCAATCCAGGTCAGGAGATGGCAAGACAAAATGCAAACTTTGGGTCAAGTGACACAGAAGTTATTTATTAACAAAAATTCATACCGCAGAAGTAGGACTCCACAGGGACTAACTCATGTATGACACGTTTCACGCTAACGTAGCGCGTGATCACATACAAGGAGCATTGCAAAATGGGATAAGAAATACAAAACAAGTTCTTTCCCGATGTTTACAGTGAATACCAGTGTCCTGGGAACAGCATGCAAAGCAGGCAGAGATCTTGGAAGGGGAATGCAGGTGCATAATGCATGGTAAGTGTCAATCAATTTGCCGAATACAGTATACATGGAAGCCACAACATGGGTTGCAACAAGAAGAAAAGACACATTACCCTAAATGTTAAATGCTACGCAGTTGTGCCAGCGGGAGAGAAAGAGTGAGGGGGCAAAATCAAAAAGGGGAGGGAGATGTTTGTTGTTAATCCCCCAAATGACCTCGAATGTGAAGAGAAACTGAAAAAGCCAGACTGATAGGGTGCAAGTGCTTTCGGAGCTGGCATGTGATATCTGAATGAGACCTCCAGTTAGAGAAAGCAAACACACCCAGTTCAAACAACTGATGCAACATGACATGGAAAGTACCACAATTCAATGGTCTGCAGCAGCAGTGCGTCACAAAAAATACACAAACCAGATGATACGATCAAGTAGTTGCATGAAGATAAAGTGCAAGTGCTGGTTGGGGTTGATGATTGGTCACAATCAGATAGAAAGAGTTAACGTGCCAGTGCATTAAATAGATGGATAGGAAGCAACACATTCTATAAAGCGCTAATGCGTATACAGAAAAGGAGCAGCATTTAACAAATCATGAGGGTAAGGTTCTAAAATGAGCTGCACGATCTCGTGTCAAATACTAAAAATATACATGAGCAGTATTAACACTTTTATAACTAAAGATTTTTATCAGCCATAATTAACATTATTACATCCATAAGAACAACATGGCATTACAAGATAAAGTGCAGGTGCTTTCAGCAGTGGGGCACAATTAGCAGCAATGGCAGAGCTAAAAGACTACATGCGTATCCCACCTATGGTAAAAGTTCCTGTCTTACTGTAGGTAAAATACTGGTGTGATTCACATCACAAATGAATGCTTAAAATGATATGGGGTGAACATATTAATGTGTCACCTGATAAGGGGCACATAATCGCAATGTTGACAGAACTGCAGAAGCAGTCAAGGGTCACAATATCACAAAAGTTATCATAGATAACAAATCAAAGTGCGCAGTTGTAGAGTCCTACGAGTAGACAGCTGAAAAACGTTGCAATGAAAACCTGAGCTCACATATCAGGAGAACATAGCATCACATGATTCAAGTAATGCGTGAGTACTAGCAGCAATGACAGTACTGGAATAACAGTACTAACTTCCTAAAATACACCAAACTGGCACATCCCAATGTGGACATTAACTTTTGTGTCCTGTAAACACTATAAGCAGAGCATAGTTGACCCGACCATGAAACGATTACAAAGGTAATGTGGAGGTCTAAAGTTATGTGAAGCCCCCCAAGGTATGCATAAAATACCAACACTGTAATCAAAAAGGGAAAAAGAATAAAAGTGGCCCAATGCTTCTTTGTAACCAGAGACAGAAAATAGTGGACAAGATAAATAGTGCCCAAGGTATTGAGCAGCTTAAAAGGGCAGCAATGTTGGGAAAAGAATCCTGGAAAAATCCTGGATCATGTGTTGGTTAGAATTGAAAGAGCATTCACTGTGAGATGAAATACAGATAGAGAAAACATAGCAGATGACAACATGGAGAGAAACTAGACACCTATAACGATGTACAGTTGCTCATCAACATTATGACCCATCTTTAATTTAGTGTCAAAGTCTAGGATAAATTTAGCGTCAAGCTGGCGTAATTGGAGCACCTTGTCCCCCCCTACTTGAAGTGCTTGGCCATGGGACATGAGGGATCGTATGTTTTATGGCCCTCAAGTGCTGAAGTATCCTTAACTTTAATTTACAACTGGTGCTTCCTACGTACCACTTGTGGCACAGGCAACAAAGGACGTATACAACAAATTCTGTATCACAAGTGATAAACTGTTTGATGGCACGTGGCACGGCTGTGACATGATCAAAAGAAGATTTTGGACGATGGCATGAGTGCATACTGTGCATTTTTGATATTTGGGAAAACCAGTAGGGGGCCCAGAGAGCCATGCAGTCCCAATTGGATTCTTAATGGAAGGATGCACAAAGCTTGACACTAACCTAACCTTTAATGAGGGTCATGTTTGTAGCTTAAAACTGGGTCAGTAGAAAGCAAAGGGGATAAGTCCTTGTCCATGGTAAGGACATGCCAGTACTTCTGGATTATTTTGCTTACATTAGGCGTAGATGTGTCAAAGGTGATGATAAGACGTGGTCATCACTCAAGGTAGATTTAGGAAGTTAATAGCCTTAATAAAAGCACTTTCTCTCACAACCTTGGAGTAACCTTGTCTGAGAAAGTTAATAGAAGCAATGGCACAGCTTTTGTCAAATTCCTTGATGTCAGTACAGTTCCATCTATAACGGACAGATTCTCCATAGGGGATGCTCTTCTTGAAGCTTGCTGGGTGGCTGCTTGTGGAATGTAGAGGAAGACCTGTATTGGTTGGTGTTTTATACATGGAGGTGTGTAATCCAGAGGTATCTAAAGTGACAGTAATGTCTAGCTACCCAATCTTGCTACAACTATGGCTTTCTGCGAATGTAAGATTGACTCCATTGGTAGGCTAGCCAATTTCATTCTGTTACCTTCCAAATGACAAAAACATCATCAATTTATCTCCGCCATGATGTAACCTGCTCAGGAAAATTCCCACCAACCCATAGTCAAGTTGGTGTAAGGTGGAGAAACGGTGCTGCTCATAGCAGTGCCTTGCACTTGATGAAAAGAAGTTCCTTTAAAAATAAACACATTGTTACATAGACAGAAACCAACATTTCCAAAATCATAGTGCTGTGTGCTAGAAAATGTAACGATCGTGTATCCAAAATTTATTTACAGGTATTCATATCCACATTATGATCAATAGAAGTATATAAGAAAACAACATCAAACGTGGCCAAAATTAAACTTTGTTTCCATGGTACTTCATTAATGTGTTGCAAGAATCACTTAGTGTCCAGGAAATGAGAGGGTAAAACTGACACAAAGAAAATCAAAGCTTCATCAATAAAGCGTGGCAAGTTTCCCAACAAAAAACTTAAAAAGGTGGCTGTAGGTCTGCCAGGTGGATGAACTAAGGATTTATGAATTTTAGGGGAAAAAAGAAATGGTAGGGGTAGTGAAAAAAGAGGGAACCAAAAATGTCACAATGTCCTCCTCATCAAGTAAACCATTATCACACCATTTTGTCACCAATGTCCTAAGTGCCAACTGTATGACAGAAAAAGGATTGGAGGACAAAGCAGAATCTGTCTGGGAGTTGTCTGTTTGCATCAGCAAAATAATCACAATGATCCTGGAGGACAATGTACGAACCCTTATCAGCTGGTTTGATAACAATGCCTCACAGATTTTGAAATTCCTGTTAAGCAGTATGTTGCTGAAAAGTTAAGTTCTGTTTGATGGTGGATGTGGATGCCGTGCGTAGTTTAGGTAACTCAGCAATGCATAGGTCATGAAAGGCCTCTAAGCAACCCCCAATGGGCATAGGCGGATTGAACCTGGATTTGAACCTTAAACTAAGAGCCTGCCCCATAGACAGTCCAGAGGGATATGAGATTCTACTCACTAAACTTGCAACCAACCAGAAAACTACCTAAGAACAAAGACATACCACTACTATTAACACCACTGATTAAGCCAAAAACAAAATGTATCATCCTCAGTAACTTGAACCTCGGATTCAATGACAGCCAAGATCACAAAGCAGAAGCCTTACATACAGCCCTTAAAGACATGCCATTCACACAACTGGTGAATGCACCTACCCACAGTAAAGGTAGAACATTGGACTGGGTATTATCCCTTAATACCCCAGTTTCCATAAAAATGATCACCCCTCCTCCCTGGACAGATCACCATAGCATCAGCTTCTCCATTGCATGCAATGAACCTGACCCACCTAAACCCATCATGCTGGACTCTTTTGTAACCAGAAATACTCATAAACTATCAGAGGAAAACCTCAACTCAGGCCTAAAGAATACACTCACAGACAATTTGATTACAAGTGATAAACCCTGCTCCCTTGCAGATACGTACCACAGTTGCCTTACTAAAACAATAGACACCTTAGCACCCTGTGTCACGATCAGATAAAAAAACTTCATTTCGGTTTAATGAGGAATTAGTTTCACTCAGACGAATCAAGCGCTCTTGTGAACATCGCTATAACAAATTACCTACCCCCTGAAACAACGAACGCCTTTAATTATGCAAATAAAACTTACAAAGCAGCTACCACTGCACACAAAGCAAACACCCTCAATACGAGGATTAGTAATGCATCTTCAGACTCTAGAGAATTATTTACCATACTCGAAGAGTTGGAAAACCCTATCCCCATCATCAACCCCGTTTAACCAAGCAAAGAATGGTGCACAACCATTCAGGACGCTCTTTCCGCTAAAATCCAATTACTACAAGCTAAAATCACCACCAAAAGGAAAACATTAGCAGAAAAACATACCCTGACTGAACCTAATTCCAGCCCCACAGCATGTAATACTCCAGTCTTCCACTTCTCCCCGGTCTCCCAAGAAGTAGTGCTTAAGACCATAGCCAAACTAAAAGCTTCAAACTGCAAAGGGGACAATTTCTCAGCGCACCTAGTCAAACTATGTGCACCCATACTCACCCCTGTTATCACTAATTTTGTTAATGCATCCTTCAGTTCTAACATAGTCCCAGCAAGTATCAAAGAAGCCTGGGTCACGCCACTACTAAAAAAGCCTTCGTTGGACCCCCTAGTCCAAACAGACTATAGGCCGATAACCACGGTCCCATTCCTTCTTAAAATCATCGATAAAATAGCATATAACCAAATACAAACCCACCTTGAACAGAATAATCTTCTAGGAGCGAGACAATCGGGGTTCAGACACAACCATAGTACCAAAACCGCTCTCACCGACCTCAAAATACAGATAGATACCATTAGAGACTCTGGAAAATTGGCCATATTGCTGCTGTTGGACTAATCAGCAGCGTCTGACCTGGTAGACCATGATAAACTTTGTGACACTCTAGCTAAAGACTTCAGTTTCTCCACTGATGCCACTCTCTGGATTAAATCCTTTTTAGCTGAACGAACCTCTAGAGTTGCCATTGGGAAGGATGCGGCTGATCCTATAGCAGTACCCATTGGAGTACCCCAAGGATCATGCCTTTCCCCTACCCTGTATAATTCCTATACCAAACTCCTTTTCTCAGCATTGGACAACATGGGTGTCATCTACACTAACTTCGCAGATGACACCCAGCTCCTTATCCCTATCACTGGGGACTACGCCCAAGACACTCAGACCATCAATATCATCTATACCATCATTCAAAATTGGATGACAATAAATAGTCTCTGTCTCAATGACGAGAAGACTGAGGTCCTCATCATAGGATCCCAAGCTAGAACATACTCTCTCCACCCAGACTACACTCACATCAATATCGACTGTGCCCTGATACCATTTCTTAAGCAGGTCAAAACCCTTGGCGTATATCTAGATGCCAACCTCACTATGTGTAAACATATCTCAGCCCTCCCATCTTCCACAGCATACACGGCCAAACTCATCGCTCTGAGCTGCCAATTCCTTACACCTGCCAACTGCATAACGTTAGCCAGAGCACCGATATTAACCAAGCTCGACTACTGCAACGTCCTCCTCCTAGGAACTTCCAAAGCTAATATCAACAAATTACAATTGCTGCAAAATAAAGGTTTTTGAGCAGCTTTAGGTATAAAAAAAATCTGATCATATCTCTAACATAAGGCGAGAAAATCACTGGCTGCCCATTAAAGCTAGAATCATCTTCAAAACACTATGGGCCTCATCACGACTTGGGCATTACCGCCGGCGTTATTAGCCCTACCGCCGAACTCCCCGGCGCTAATAGCACCGGATCACGAGTTCGGCAGTAATGTTAATCCCCATTCCCCATTGAGCCCATTCGGGAATGCCCCATTCCCCATTGGGCTCAATGGGGAATTTTCGCGCTCATACCGCCGGCGGATTTCCCGCCGGCGGTAATAGCGCAAATTTTTGGCGGATTTCCCCCCAGCTCAGAGCTGGGGCGAAATCCGCCAAAGTCCTGATTTGGTGGACCCTTAAATCCTGCGGTAATAGCGCGACCGCCGGATCTAAGCGTTACCGCCAAAGTCGTGATGAGGCCCTATGTCTTGCACATAAATGTCTCACCAACACAGCCCCTAGTTAACTTAACAATACTATCAAGAAAAAATGACGAACAGAGCACTCAGATCAAATAACAAGGCACTATTAGAAATCCTGTGTCACAAAAGCAGCAAAGCAGGAGGTAACAGTTTCAGAGTCTTGGCCCCACCTTCTGGAATTCACTACCACTCACAATTAAAAATGAGCAAACCCCTGCCAGCTTCAAAGAATCTCTAAAAACTTGGTTGTTTAACCAATACTGACCCCTCCCACCTTCACCTATCCAGACAGATTCATCTTACCAATCAAATGACTAGCTTTGAACCATGCAGAACCTATTGGGAATTACTTTGTTTGTTAAATATGCAATTACACTGTTCCTAGATTCATCTGCACTTCTGTCATACCAATTGTTGTATTGTACCACTGTATAAGATATTTCACAAGCAGTCTGTAACCTCGCCTCGCTGTGATACCTAAGGGTGATACCCAAGGGTCTGGGCGTGCAACAAATGAAATAAATAAATATATAAATACATAACATAAATATAAGGAGCATTGCAAAATGGGCTAAGAAATACAAAAGAAGCCCTTTATCTATGTTTACAGTCAATACCAGTGTCCTGAGAACAGCATGCAAAGCAGGGAGGGGGGTGGGTGGGGGATTGTGCATACATTTCTGTATGCAAAATGTCAGGCAAAACCGTCATACTTGTGAAAAGTTATTAGCAAATGATGTTTCGCATTTCGTATGGTACTCAACATGCCACACTATCATCTATATATCCAAAGTTAAACGGCGAGAGAATGCTGTTTCAGCGAGAAGCACTTGTGAAAACACTTACAGGGTTACTTCCACTCCAGACTAAAATAGTGCTTGGGCTCTCTTTGTGCTATATATGTGCCTATAATTTGTCATTTAGTATGTACATTTTTCACTTTGCATTCTGCATTTTTACAAATAATGAAAAGCTTTGACATTATTTACTTTGCATTCTGCATTTTTACAAACAATGAAACGCCGTGACGTTTCAATTGAATGTTTCTTGAAATGAAGAGTAATGCAGCCGTGGACTATCTCCATATTGTCTGCCTCCATAATACTAATATCCTGAGAGTGGAGGTAAAGCACCTGTAGCTTAGCGTGCGAGCCTCTTGCTTTAGGCTAGTTTTGCGAATAAGGTGCATAGTGCATCATTAATCCATGAACATTACGAAATCATCTTTGATATTACTCCCTCCTAGACTCATGATGCGACATGATGGTTCCAGTATACGCTGCATAATACATAGTGTATACTCTCGTATTGGAGTAGTATTGGACAGCGAATTTGTAAATGCATAAAGCATCATACAAGAAACGTCAGCTGGTCATTATTTGGGCATACACATTTAAACTTTAGCAATCTGGCAATTAATCAGCAGAAATGCATGGTGCCGCACGTATAGGCATCCGGACTAAGCATTGTTAAAAAAGCAACAACTGGGAGTATTAGCTGAGTACTGACTGCAAGTCTGCAGCAAACTCTGCAGCCACACGCTTTGGATTCATCTTTCCGATTTCATCATCAATCCTTTCAACTGAACTTTCTGGCCACACCCACTATTATCTGATGAACATAAAGTGAGCTGCCACGCACGCGCGCCCCTAGGGGGAGTACTAGCTGAATACTGACTGCACATCTGCACCGAACTCTGCAGCCACGCACTTTGGCTTCATCTTTCCAATTTCATCACCAATCCTTTCATCTGCACAATAACTAATCTACTTGACTACAATCACTAACTATATATAGTTATTCACCTATCTGGAATGCTAATATTGTACTCTTCTCAATACTTTCTGTAGGCACGCCCACTATTCTCTGATGACCATAAAGTGAGCCGCCACACGCACCAGCGCACGCACACCTAGCGGGAGTACTAGCTGAGTACTGACTGCTGACTGCCTAGCTGTGGTCCAACGGTGCAGTCCTCAGCTATACTTCTCGCTAATTTCCTATTCCTCGTCCTACTTACTCGTCCTAATCTGTTCCTGGCTCTTTTATCTACTGTAAAGCTCTGCTACTTATATAAATATTTCCATTTCAGAAGCTGTTCTGATTTGCAGCTGGCTTGCTCGCTTAGCGCATGATTCGCCTTACATCAGGCATGCCGCAACCCCCTCCTCATTTTGGTCTCCGCTTACCTTCACGGAAATCTCCTGGTCTGCAATTCACTTCTCTGGCCTCTGCCTCACCAAAACCTTCCGGGTCCAAACCTGGTATTCGTAACTTCCTTGTTATCAACAAAGAGTTCCAAGGAGTGCAGATTGAGACTGCTAATATGTCTGGGGAATCTACTCAAACAAAAGCCACAAATTTGCGCATTCCATCTCTCGAACCAGACAGCGAGAAAATCCACTTGCTCTCGGATACAACAATGCAAGGATGTATCTCTTAGGGTTTGTTGCCCATGGATTCAGAATCTTTTCATACCCCAAGCTATCTTCCAGATCAGACCAATGACCTACAAATCTCTGATCATGATCAGGCTTTGAATGCCTTGCGGCCTCCTATGCTATATTCTCAAGTAGTAAGACGCTCGCCAAACCCAGAGGAAGCTGAACAATTTGCATTCAACCTAAATGCTAGAATGCAAAAATCTGATTGGTCCCCTTCCCTACCCATCTCCCATTCTACTCAATACTCTATTGCCCCACAAGCGGAAGGTTTATCCAATGTCACTCAACCCCGGCCTCAGTGTATCAGTCATCCTAACCTCTCGAATTCTCCTGAACTATATCCCACGCACATTCCAAATGATATTATTTCACCTGGTGACTCTGATTCATTTATGGTTGCCTCAATTACTAAACCTATTCTGTGGCCTTCGTATGGATTTCCTTCTATTTCAAATCTGGCACTTGATGCAGCACTTGCGGACATGAACACAAGTATATATACACTGATCAAACTATTCGAAGTACTTGACCAGAGGTTTTCCACTCAAGCTACATCCTTAACCATGCTGCATAAAAAACTTGACTGGCTTGCCTGGAATTCACTTAATCCATCTAAAGATGACCTCTGCGAGGCACCTCCAGCTGTGCCTCGCAGAGAATCTCATGCTGATCTACCTTTGGAGGTCCCACTGACCATGACGGAGAGTAATGCTGCTGCAGCACCCAATTCACCTGTGCAGATCCATTCTGACCACCCCTTACGTTGACCCAGGATCAGATTATACACCCGATTTGGCTATACTGGAAATTCCCTTGTTCAATGTGTTTTTGCGTGTCCCCCAAAATAAAAGAAGAAAACGAAATTGGAACAGGAAACGTACATCTCAAATTGGGCCTGTTCCTAATCCCATCTCTAAAATCGAACAAAGAAAAACTAAAAACTAAAAATCTTCCTCTGCCACTGAAAAAAAATCATGCATTTCCCCTACCCTGTATAATTCCTATACCAAACTCCTTTTCTCAGCATTGGACAACACGGGTGTCATCTACACTAACTTCGCAGATGACACCCAGCTCCTTATCCCTATCACCGGGGACTACAAAGAAAAATGCCACTGAAAAAAAAGAAATATCAAACCTAAGACCAAAATTCTTGTGACAAATAACTCTCACCACCTGGTACCTGCCGTGGCTCCTCAGGGGAGTCTTGACAACTGTCAAACATTCAGTCCACCTACTGAGCCTCTCAAGAATACTTCCCCTCACGGTCCTGGTGTGGTTTCCTCCAAAGGTAAGAAAAGTCACAAAAATATGTTGCTTACTGAACCAGTTATTGATGTTTATATTGATTGAAATGCTAACTGTCAAAACACTACACATGAAAAGCTCATGAATATGTCTGTTTATTCACATAACAATTACTCAGTATCAGAAATTGGACATCCCAGTTTGCATGATGAGAACCAAAACTGTTGCAGCAAGAAGCCAACCTTTTGTGTTAATCTGGACATTGATCCTACGGTGTTCAAAACACTAGGTCAAAAGCGTGATGAGATACTAGATAGAGCATCTCTATCGGAGGCGATCACTTCTTTGAGATCAATCTCAAACATAGCAAGAATTCAATCTAATTCTACATCTTGTCCAAATATAATTTCTATCAGTGAAAATTGTTTGCTAACCATCTCTAGACTAGCAAAATCCGCTGATGGTCCGTTGGATGTTGAGTCTGTTGATAACCAGTCGAACTTTTATAATCCAGATCCAACAACTCTCAACAATGAGATAATTCGAGTCACAATGCTGGATAGGCTCTATGCTGATCCATTTCGAAATTGTTCAACATGGTTAGAACTGTTTTATTCCATTGCTCCATTCAAGCACATTAACTCGTCTGATGTTCAGGCTATAAGATATCCCATTCCAGCTCAGCAAAACATCACTGAGATTACAATTCTTTCTCAAATAGTGACAAATCTGTTACGGTAGGAAAGACATCCGTTGTTCCTCAAAGGCTTACATCTTGAAGCTATATGACCTTCTCCACCAACTGTACTTTATCCTAGCCAAACTAATCACCCTCAAGGACCCCCCTAATCTCAATGCTTGTTTAATACCAACTAACTCTAATGCAACTTGTTGCAAATGTAAAAATGACTTACACAAGCCCCCCCAGTTACCCAAATCTAAATGGTCATGGGTAACTGCAGCAATAGCCAGGGACCGTATTACACCTTCACACTAGAATAACTGTCAATCCATTACCCACACATGTTCTATGGGCTCTTGGAATACTCAAGGGTTTTCTCATTTCCTAACCAAAATAACGAAAATTCTTAATAAATTCGACATGGTGCTGCTCCAAGAAACCTGGATAACAACTACACCCATTTGGCCAGATCATCAAATTGCAGCAATACCAGCCTCAAAAGTCACAAGGGGTTGCCCCGCTGCTGGATTATTGGTAGCCATTCGTAATGACTCCCAGCTAACTCTTAAGCCATGGTTAGCACCAGATTCGGGTATCCAAGCAGTGAACATTTTAACATCAAATAACAGTCACCCTTTTTATTCAGTTAAAGTAATAATACATATTTACTGAAACCCAGCTTCTCCCTCTGAGCCACAGTTTCTAGACAAGATTGAAACAATATTAAATCTAATTCTATTGAATCCTGAGGTCTTAACCTCAATAATAGCAGGAGATTTCAATCTGAACTGTTTCTCCTCCCTTAACAGTTGCATTAACTCTCGAGCAACAAAATGGCTAACTTTAATGAAGATAAGGCAATTCACCATGCTAAATGGCTTCACTATCAAGGACTCTCCCCCGAATGCCACTTGGCATAGGGGTGTGAGTTCCTCTATTTTAGACTATGTGTTCATATCTGCCGACGTGAATCGACACTTAGCCTCCTTTTGAGTTATTTCCTCTGTCGTTAGTGATCATAACATCCTTGAAATATGCTGGTCACCTCATACTCAAACAAATCCGCTCCTGTATAAACACTGTCTGGAGCTAAATAACTCTAACAATTGGCTCAAATGGTGCCATTGTTTAATAGAAATTCTACAAAATAAACTCATCAAAGTTGATACAAACACTGAGACAACCTCTCAAATATTTTTTGCCAACTGCATCCAGATGATCAAACAAGCAAATTTGCATCTTACATTTTCACAAAAGTATGTATTGATCCCTTCCGTCCAAGATCTTAAATCTGATTTACAGCAACCACTGTGAGCCTTTCCAATTAACCTGTGTCTCTCAGAAAGAAAGCTATTAAAAACTAAATAACAAAACAGTATTAAGCTAATTTTAAATCAGCATAAGCAAGCAGAGGCTGAACTACTGCTAAAAGCTCTTACCTCTAGATCCTCTGGTGAAATTTGGTGCCTTATTAACAATCTGCCCTCTGATGTCCATACATCTCTACAAATTAATATAATCTCAAAATCAACATGGATTACCCACTTCCAAAGCCTACTAATGATTCCTAATCTTCACCAAAATGCTCAGTTCTTGACCAATCCTCACCTTTCTGAATTAAAATTTGATATACTTGTCATCGTCATTATAATTAAAAAATGAAGTTCGTCTAGAGCCACAGGCCCAGAAAACCTAACAAATGCAATTTTGAAATCCAATCCAGAAAGAAGCCTGGGCGTCCATTCTAGAAATAATATTTAGAAGTGTGATAAGAATGTCCAAGATACCTCCATTGTGTCAAGAAGCCATACTGATTCCAATTGACCGGGGACAGGTCTAAACCAGAAAATCACCACCCCATTTCACTTCTAGATGCTCCTGCCAAAATCTTAGCTAGACTCGTCCTTTGTGATTTAAAAACAATGGCTCACAGAAAATAATTTTTTAGCTATCCAACAGTCTCATGTGGGACCAAGATGATTGAGTATTCAGGCTTACATTGGTTTATTATTGAATGCTTTTATAATGTTGGGCTTATATGTTTACATATGTGGCTTATGAACTTTAAAAGATCAATTATTGAATCAATGCACTATGCACTTTGAAAGATAGTTGTATTGCTGAGGCTGACTAAACAATGCATTAATACTTTTTTTATTGAATAATTGGTTAAGTTGAATTATCAACTTTGTCATTATGTACAACATCATTAAATAGCATAGTGAATAATGATTACATTTGAAACTATATCAAGTAAATTAAATTCCAAGTCGTTTTGTTTAGGTGATTCTAGCCACTTTGTTCATGAAAATACATTGATATTCTTGGTTCGAAGTTGCTGACTTATTTCATACAGATAAAATAAAATTCAAGAGAAATTAAAAAAAGTTCTGCCTTGTAAACAGTTTGTTAGATTTCAATCAATACCTTATGTTGTTAAAATCATATAAAAACATCCCTTTTTTTCTTTCTTTTTTCATTTTTTTTTAGAAGATAAGAAGATTTTTAAAAAAGAGAAAGATTTGAAACATCACAGTCAATGTATGCTACTGATAACAGTCATGATCTGCAGATTTGATTAATGCAGGCCGTTAATCAAAGTTAGTAAAATAATGTTGTATTATACTTGATTTGTTTGGCTTGATAAATAACCAATTTTCGAATCAGGCATGGAAAATATATTTAACTCTAGAAAGAACTGAACAGTATCAATGATAAGGGAAGTGTTAGTGGCATTAAATACAGCTGCCCAAAGTTGCTATTTGTTAATTAGAGATAAATGCCAGAAATGTTTATATAGATATCTTTTTCTAAGATCAGCCATTGAGATGCATTCAGTTATAAGGTGTTCCGTGGTCTCCATGCAGTCTTCTATCTTACAGAATCTGCAGGTTTTACTTAGCTTAGTATCTTTGTTGAATGTAGCTAGTCTTGCATTTGTAAGAAGTAAATGAAAGCAAAATCACAGAAAGAAATCAGCATGCATTTGGTCAGGGAATTTGATCAGGTATTGAGGAATTTCATTTAAGGCTTTAGTTAAAAATGCGCCGTTCTTGAAGGTTGCATATGTGCTAGATTTATGTGTTGTGGTGATCCAATCATGTCTCCATAACTTAACTTTTGCTTTGTCAGGAGACTCCATAAGCATTGATAAAGACATATCTGCATTTTGAAGTATTTAATTACACAATTGCTTTCACACTTCAAGAGTTAGGAGCTTCAAGATATTTTTTTAGTGCAGGAAATAAATTAGGCATGGTAGCAGTAGATACCAAACATTTCCTATATGTAGATAGCATCAGCCAAGATACTGATGCACATAGTGAGGTTAAACAAAGTTCAAACCGGATTAAGGTAATAGGGGTACTTAGAGGAACAGGTAAGATCGTTTTCCAATAAATACCCTCTAGGATATCCCACCTAACAGATTTGGGAAATGCTTTAGTTTGGCTACCATAAACAATTATTGGAACAACTTTATGCATATAAAATATTCTTGCTGGTAAAAGAGAGAACTTTCCATATTTCATCTGTAGTGCTTTCCCCTGGATTGCTAGCAATCTCATTCTAGCCGCAAGTTCACTTTTATAAGGTGGTCTGACGGGTGTGAGTTTGTGTTGACCCCATGAAATTTATATTGTTCTATTTGCAGGAGAGGGGTATTAGATAAACGTCAAGTAAATTTGTAATTTGACTTCAAGGGACGCTAATGGAAAATAAGAATGTTGGATTTTGTTACATTAATCACCAGATTATTCACTTGAGTCGATAATGCCGAGAGTTTCCTTTGAAGCCCAATGGGGGTTCTATCCAACTATACCAAATTGTCAGCATATAACAAATATGATATTTCAGTGGATGCTAACCTTGGAGGAAATGAATGGACAGAGTTAACACTGTGGTAAATATCATTAATAAAAAAGTTAAAAAGAATACAAGCAAATGGGCAGCCTTGTTTTAGGCCAGAATTTGTTTCAATGGCTTTAGATAGTAGGCTATCCGAGGTAAGTTTAACTTTAACATAAGTTTCACAATAAAATTGACAGATTAAAAACCTAATGTACAGGGGACAGTTAGAATTGAGAAGTTTGGTCCATAAAACCTGGCGAGGAACAGAATTGAAAGCTTGTTTAAAATCAATTAAGGAACAGAGCACTCAGATCAAATAACAAGGCACTATTAGAAATCCCGTGTCACAAAAGCAGCAAAGCAGGAGGTAACAGTTTCAGAGTCTTGGCCCCACCTTCTGGAATTCACTACCACTCACAATTAAAAATGAGCAAACCCCTACCAGCTTCAAAGAATCTCTGAAAACTTGGTTGTTTAACCAATACTGACCCCTCCCACCTTCACCTATCCAGACAGATTCATCTTACCAATCAAATGACTAGCTTTGAACCATGCAGAACCTATTGGGAATTACTTTGTTTGTTAAATATGCAATTACACTGTTCCTAGATTCATCTGCACTTCTGTCATACCAATTGTTGTATTGTACCACTGTATAAGATATTTCACAAGCAGTCTGTAACCTCACCTCGCTGTGATACCTAAGGGTGATACCCAAGGGTCTGGGCGTGCAACAAATGAAATAAATAAATATATAAATACATAACATAAATATAAGGAGCATTGCAAAATGGGCTAAGAAATACAAAAGAAGCCCTTTATCTATGTTTACAGTCAATACCAGTGTCCTGAGAACAGCATGCAAAGCAGGGAGGGGGGTGGGTGGGGGATTGTGCATACATTTCTGTATGCAAAATGTCAGGCAAAACCGTCATACTTGTGAAAAGTTATTAGCAAATGATGTTTCGCATTTCGTATGGTACTCAACATGCCACACTATCATCTATATATCCAAAGTTAAACGGCGAGAGAATGCTGTTTCAGCGAGAAGCACTTGTGAAAACACTTACAGGGTTACTTCCACGCCAGACTAAAATAGTGCTTGGGCTCTCTTTGGGCTATATGTGTGCCTATAATTTGTCATTTAGTATGTACATTTTTCACTTTGCATTCTGCATTTTTACAAATAATGAAAAGCTTTGACATTATTTACTTTGCATTCTGCATTTTTACAAACAATGAAACGCCGTGACGTTTCAATTGAATGTTTCTTGAAATGAAGAGTAATGCAGCCGTGGACTATCTCCATATTGTCTGCCTCCATAATACTAATATCCTGAGAGTGGAGGTAAAGCACCTGTAGCTTAGCGTGCGAGCCTCTTGCTTTAGGCTAGTTTTGCGAATAAGGTGCATAGTGCATCATTAATCCATGAACATTACGAAATCATCTTTGATATTACTCCCTCCTAGACTCATGATGCGACATGATGGTTCCAGTATACGCTGCATAATACATAGTGTATACTCTCGTATTGGAGTAGTATTGGACAGCGAATTTGTAAATGCATAAAGCATCATACATGAAACGTCAGCTGGTCATTATTTGGGCATACAAATTTAAACTTTAGCAATCTGGCAATTAATCAGCAGAAATGCATGGTGCCGCACGTATAGGCATCCGGACTAAGCATTGTTAAAAAAGCAACAACTGGGAGTATTAGCTGAGTACTGACTGCACGTCTGCAGCAAACTCTGCAGCCACACGCTTTGGATTCATCTTTCCGATTTCATCATCAATCCTTTCAACTGAACTTTCTGGCCACACCCACTATTATCTGATGAACATAAAGTGAGCTGCCACACACGCGCGCCCCTAGGGGGAGTACTAGCTGAATACTGACTGCACATCTGCACCGAACTCTGCAGCCACGCACTTTGGCTTCATCTTTCCAATTTCATCACCAATCCTTTCATCTGCACAATAACTAATCTACTTGACTACAATCACTAACTATATATAGTTATTCACCTATCTGGAATGCTAATATTGTACTCTTCTCAATACTTTCTGTAGGCACGCCCACTATTCTCTGATGACCATAAAGTGAGCCGCCACACGCACCAGCGCACGCACACCTAGCGGGAGTACTAGCTGAGTACTGACTGCTGACTGCCTAGCTGTGGTCCAACGGTGCAGTCCTCAGCTATACTTCTCGCTAATTTCCTATTCCTCGTCCTACTTACTCGTCCTAATCTGTTCCTGGCTCTTTTATCTACTGTAAAGCTCTGCTACTTATATAAATATTTCCATTTCAGAAGCTGTTCTGATTTGCAGCTGGCTTGCTCGCTTAGCGCATGATTCGCCTTACATCAGGCATGCCGCAACCCCCTCCTCATTTTGGTCACCGCTTACCTTCACGGAAATCTCCTGGTCTGCAATTCACTTCTCTGGCCTCTGCCTCACCAAAACCTTCCGGGTCCAAACCTGGTATTCGTAACTTCCTTGTTATCAACAAAGAGTTCCAAGGAGTGCAGATTGAGACTGCTAATATGTCTGGGGAATCTACTCAAACAAAAGCCACAAATTTGCGCATTCCATCTCTCGAACCAGACAGCGAGAAAATCCACTTGCTCTCGGATACAACAATGCAAGGATGTATCTCTTAGGGTTTGTTGCCCATGGATTCAGAATCTTTTCATACCCCAAGCTATCTTCCAGATCAGACCAATGACCTACAAATCTCTGATCATGATCAGGCTTTGAATGCCTTACGGCCTCCTATGCTATATTCTCAAGTAGTAAGACGCTCGCCAAACCCAGAGGAAGCTGAACAATTTGCATTCAACCTAAATGCTAGAATGCAAAAATCTGATTGGTCCCCTTCCCTACCCATCTCCCATTCTACTCAATACTCTATTGCCCCACAAGCGGAAGGTTTATCCAATGTCACTCAACCCCGGCCTCAGTGTATCAGTCATCCTAACCTCTCGAATTCTCCTGAACTATATCCCACGCACATTCCAAATGATATTATTTCACCTGGTGACTCTGATTCATTTATGGTTGCCTCAATTACTAAACCTATTCTGTGGCCTTCGTATGGATTTCCTTCTATTTCAAATCTGGCACTTGATGCAGCACTTGCGGACATGAACACAAGTATATATACACTGATCAAACTATTCGAAGTACTTGACCAGAGGTTTTCCACTCAAGCTACATCCTTAACCATGCTGCATAAAAAACTTGACTGGCTTGCCTGGAATTCACTTAATTCATCTAAAGATGACCTCTGTGAGGCACCTCCAGCTGTGCCTCGCAGAGAATCTCATGCTGATCTACCTTTGGAGGTCCCACTGACCATGACGGAGAGTAATGCTGCTGCAGCACCCAATTCACCTGTGCAGATCCATTCTGACCCCCCCTTACGTTGACCCAGGATCAGATTATACACCCGATTTGGCTATACTGGAAATTCCCTTGTTCAATGTGTTTTTGCGTGTCCCCCAAAATAAAAGAAGAAAACGAAATTGGAACAGGAAACGTACATCTCAAATTGGGCCTGTTCCTAATCCCATCTCTAAAATCGAACAAAGAAAAACTAAAAACTAAAAATCTTCCTCTGCCACTGAAAAAAAATCATGCCTTTCCCCTACCCTGTATAATTCCTATACCAAACTCCTTTTCTCAGCATTGGACAACACGGGTGTCATCTACACTAACTTCGCAGATGACACCCAGCTCCTTATCCCTATCACCGGGGACTACAAAGAAAAATGCCACTGAAAAAAAAGAAATATCAAACCTAAGACCAAAATTCTTGTGACAAATAACTCTCACCACCTGGTACCTGCCGTGGCTCCTCAGGGGAGTCTTGACAACTGTCAAACATTCAGTCCACCTACTGAGCCTCTCAAGAATACTTCCCCTCACGGTCCTGGTGTGGTTTCCTCCAAAGGTAAGAAAAGTCACAAAAATATGTTGCTTACTGAACCAGTTATTGATGTTTATATTGATTGAAATGCTAACTGTCAAAACACTACACATGAAAAGCTCATGAATATGTCTGTTTATTCACATAACAATTACTCAGTATCAGAAATTGTTCATCCCAGTTTGCATGATGAGAACCAAAACTGTTGCAGCAAGAAGCCAACCTGTTGTGTTAATCTGGACATTGATCCTACGGTGTTCAAAACACTAGGTCAAAAGCGTGATGAGATACTAGATAGAGCATCTCTATCGGAGGCGATCACTTCTTTGAGATCAATCTCAAACATAGCAAGAATTCAATCTAATTCTACATCTTGTCCAAATATAATTTCTATCAGTGAAAATTGTTTGCTAACCATCTCTAGACTAGCAAAATCCGCTGATGGTCCGTTGGACGTTGAGTCTGTTGATAACCGGTCGAACTTTTATAATCCAGATCCAACAACTCTCAACAATGAGATAATTCGAGTCACAATGCTGGATAGGCTCTATGCTGATCCATTTCGAAATTGTTCAGCATGGTTAGAACTGTTTTATTCCATTGCTCCATTCAAGCACATTAACTCGTCTGATGTTCAGGCTATAAGATATCCCATTCCAGCTCAGCAAGACATCACTGAGATTACAATTCTTTCTCATATAGTGACAAATCTGTTACGGTAGGAAAGACATCCGTTGTTCCTCAAAGGCTTACATCTTGAAGCTATATGACCTTCTCCACCAACTGTACTTTATCCTAGCCAAACTAATCACCCTCAAGGACCCCCCTAATCTCAATGCTTGTTTAATACCAACTAACTCTAATGCAACTTGTTGCAAATGTAAAAATGACTTACACAAGCCCCCCCAGTTACCCAAATCTAAATGGTCATGGGTAACTGCAGCAATAGCCAGGGACCGTATTACACCTTCACACTAGAATAACTGTCAATCCATTACCCACACATGTTCTATGGGCTCTTGGAATACTCAAGGGTTTTCTCATTTCCTAACCAAAATAACGAATATTCTTAATAAATTCGACATGGTGCTGCTCCAAGAAACCTGGATAACAACTACACCCATTTGGCCAGATCATCAAATTGCAGCAATACCAGCCTCAAAAGTCACAAGGGGTTGCCCCGCTGCTGGATTATTGGTAGCCATTCGTAATGACTCCCAGCTAACTCTTAAGCCATGGTTAGCACCAGATTCGGGTATCCAAGCAGTGAACATTTTAACATCAAATAACAGTCACCCTTTTTATTCAGTTAAAGTAATAATACATATTTACTGAAACCCAGCTTCTCCCTCCGAGCCACAGTTTCTAGACAAGATTGAAACAATATTAAATCTAATTCTATTGAATCCTGAGGTCTTAACCTCAATAATAGCAGGAGATTTCAATCTGAACTGTTTCTCCTCCCTTAACAGTTGCATTAACTCTCGAGCAACAAAATGGCTAACTTTAATGAAGATAAGGCAATTCACCATGCTAAATGGCTTCACTATCAAGGACTCTCCCCCGAATGCCACTTGGCATAGGGGTGTGAGTTCCTCTATTTTAGACTATGTGTTCATATCTGCCGACGTGAATCGACACTTAGCCTCCTTTTGAGTTATTTCCTCTGTCGTTAGTGATCATAACATCCTTGAAATATGCTGGTCACCTCATACTCAAACAAATCCGCTCCTGTATAAACACCGTCTGGAGCTAAATAACTCTAACAATTGGCTCAAATGGTGCCGTTGTTTAATAGAAATTCTACAAAATAAACTCATCAAAGTTGATACAAACACTGAGACAACCTCTCAAATATTTTTTGCCAACTGCATCCAGATGATCAAACAAGCAAATTTGCATCTTACATTTTCACAAAAGTATGTATTGATCCCTTCCGTCCAAGATCTTAAATCTGATTTACAGCAACCACTGTGAGCCTTTCCAATTAACCTGTGTCTCTCAGAAAGAAAGCTATTAAAAACTAAATAACAAAACAGTATTAAGCTAATTTTAAATCAGCATAAGCAAGCAGAGGCTGAACTACTGCTAAAAGCTCTTACCTCTAGATCCTCTGGTGAAATTTGGTGCCTTATTAACAATCTGCCCTCTGATGTCCATACATCTCTACAAATTAATATAATCTCAAAATCAACATGGATTACCCACTTCCAAAGCCTACTAATGATTCCTAATCTTCACCAAAATGCTCAGTTCTTGACCAATCCTCACCTTTCTGAATTAAAATTTGATATACTTGTCATCGTCATTATAATTAAAAAATGAAGTTCGTCTAGAGCCACAGGCCCAGAAAACCTAACAAATGCAATTTTGAAATCCAATCCAGAAAGAAGCCTGGGCGTCCATTCTAGAAATAATATTTAGAAGTGTGATAAGAATGTCCAAGATACCTCCATTGTGTCAAGAAGCCATACTGATTCCAATTGACCGGGGACAGGTCTAAACCAGAAAATCACCACCCCATTTCACTTCTAGATGCTCCTGCCAAAATCTTAGCTAGACTCGTCCTTTGTGATTTAAAAACAATGGCTCACAGAAAATAATTTTTTAGCTATCCAACAGTCTCATGTGGGACCAAGATGATTGAGTATTCAGGCTTACATTGGTTTATTATTGAATGCTTTTATAATGTTGGGCTTATATGTTTACATATGTGGCTTATGCACTTTAAAAGATCAATTATTGAATCAATGCACTATGCACTTTGAAAGATAGTTGTATTGCTGAGGCTGACTAAACAATGCATTAATACTTTTTTTATTGAATAATTGGTTTAGTTGAATTATCAACTTTGTCATTATGTACAACATCATTAAATAGCATAGTGAATAATGATTACATTTGAAACTATATCAAGTAAATTAAATTCCAAGTCGTTTTGTTTAGGTGATTCTAGCCACTTTGTTCATGAAAATACATTGATATTCTTGGTTCGAAGTTGCTGACTTATTTCATACAGATAAAATAAAATTCAAGAGAAATTAAAAAAAGTTCTGCCTTGTAAACAGTTTGTTAGATTTCAATCAATACCTTATGTTGTTAAAATCATATAAAAACATCCCTTTTTTTCTTTCTTTTTTCATTTTTTTTAGAAGATAAGAAGATTTTTAAAAAAGAGAAAGATTTGAAACATCACAGTCAATGTATGCTACTGATAACAGTCATGATCTGCAGATTTGATTAATGCAGGCCGTTAATCAAAGTTAGTAAAATAATGTTGTATTATACTTGATTTGTTTGGCTTGATAAATAACCAATTTTCGAATCAGGCATGGAAAATATATTTAACTCTAGAAAGAACTGAACAGTATCAATGATAAGGGAAGTGTTAGTGGCATTAAATACAGCTGCCCAAAGTTGCTATTTGTTAATTAGAGATAAATGCCAGAAATGTTTATATAGATATCTTTTTCTAAGATCAGCCAGTGAGATGCATTCAGTTATAAGGTGTTCCGTGGTCTCCATGCAGTCTTCTATCTTACAGAATCTGCAGGTTTTACTTAGCTTAGTATCTTTGTTGAATGTAGCTAGTCTTGCATTTGTAAGAAGTAAATGAAAGCAAAATCACAGAAAGAAATCAGCATGCATTTGGTCAGGGAATTTGATCAGGTATTGAGGAATTTCATTTAAGGCTTTAGTTAAAAATGCGCCGTCCTTGAAGGTTGCATATGTGCTAGATTTATGTGTTGTGGTGATCCAATCATGTCTCCATAACTTAACTTTTGCTTTGTCAGGAGACTCCATAAGCATTGATAAAGACATATCTGCATTTTGAAGTATTTAATTACACAATTGCTTTCACACTTCAAGAGTTAGGAGCTTCAAGATATTTTTTTAGTGAAGGAAATAAATTAGGCATGGTAGCAGTAGATACCAAACATTTCCTATATGTAGATAGCATCAGCCAAGATACTGATGCACATAGTGAGGTTAAACAAAGTTCAAACCGGATTAAGGTAATAGGGGTACTTAGAGGAACAGGTAAGATCGTTTTCCAATAAATACCCTCTAGGATATCCCACCTAACAGATTTGGGAAATGCTTTAGTTTGGCTACCATAAACAATTATTGGAACAACTTTATGCATATAAAATATTCTTGCTGGTAAAAGAGAGAACTTTCCATATTTCATCTGTAGTGCTTTCCCCTGGATTGCTAGCAATCTCATTCTAGCCGCAACTTCACTTTTATAAGGTGGTCTGACGGGTGTGAGTTTGTGTTGACCCCATGAAATTTATATTGTTCTATTTGCAGGAGAGGGGTATTAGATAAACGTCAAGTAAATTTGTAATTTGACTTCAAGGGACGCTAATGGAAAATAAGAATGTTGGATTTTGTTACATTAATCACCAGATTATTCACTTGAGTCGATAATGCCGAGAGTTTCCTTTGAAGCCCAATGGGGGTTCTATCCAACTATACCAAATTGTCAGCATATAACAAATATGATATTTCAGTGGATTCTAACCTTGGAGGAAATGAATGGACAGAGTTAACACTGTGGTAAATATCATTAATAAAAAAGTTAAAAAGAATACAAGCAAATGGGCAGCCTTGTTTTAGGCCAGAATTTGTTTCAATGGCTTTAGATAGTAGGCTATCCGAGGTAAGTTTAACTTTAACATAAGTTTCACAATAAAATTGACAGATTAAAAACCTAATGTACAGGGGACAGTTAGAATTGAGAAGTTTGGTCCATAAAACCTGGCGAGGAACAGAATTGAAAGCTTGTTTAAAATCAATTAAGGCAAGGAAGACAGGATGTTTTGATTGAATGGCTTGTAATTTTATATCAGAAGGTGATGTCATCTTTGATGTCCTGGGTGTTAGGCTTAGCAGTGCACGGTGGTGACGCGAGTTATGGTTTGGTTGCTTAGCTTACCATAACTGGCGAATTTCAAGGGTTTTTCGGTTTTACTTGGAACCATAACGTCCCTTTAACAACGTTTTTTCACTGAATTTCATAGGTTTTTAATAGCGCAACTTAACCATAACGTCCCTTTAACAACGTTTTTTCACTGAATTTCATTGGTTTCTATTAGTGCAACTTTACCATAAGGTCCCTTTAACAAAGTTTTTTCATTGATTTTCATAGGTTTTTATTAGTGCAACTTAACCATAACGTCGCTTTAACAAAGTTTTTTCATTGAATTTCATAGTTTTTTATTAGTGCAACTTAACCATAACGTCTCTTTAACACATTTTTTAATTGAATTTCATAGTTTTTTATTAGTGCAATATAACCATAACGTCCTTTTCAATGGATGAAGACCACTAGCATCCTAGGTTCTCAAAATGGGAACCCGGGGTGGTAAAAAAAAGATTTTTCTTCCCAAACCGGAATGCCTGCGGCAGGCCGGTGTAGGAAGGAAAATCTTTTACCAAGATGGACACCATGGAAAGGGAAGGCGGGGTGTATAAAGAGAAAACAATAGGGCATGGGTAGGCGGGACCAGGAGGGAGACACGGGGCATGAGAGGGGGGTGGGGGGTAACAGGAGAGAGACACGGGGCATGAGCGGGGGTTGGGGGGTTACAGGAGGGAGACACGGGGCATGAGCGGGGGTTGGGGGCAACAGCAGGGAGACACGGGGCATGAGCGGAGGGTGGGGGTAACAGGAGAGAGACACGGGGCATGAGCAGGGGGTGGGGGCAACAGCAGGGAGAGACGGGGCATGAGCGGGGGGGGTGGGGGGAACACAAGGGAGACACGGGGCATGAAAGGGCAGAGGGGGGTAACAAAAGAGAGACACAGGGCATGAGCGGGGGGTGGGGGCAACAGGAGGGAGAAACGGGGCATGACCGGGGGGTGGGGGGCAACAGGAGAGAGACACGGGGCATGACCGGGGGTTGGGGGGCAACAGGAGAGAGACACGAGGCCTGAGAGGGGGCTGGGGGGTTGCAGGAGAGAGACACGGGGCATGAGCGGGGGGTTTGGGGCAACATGAGAGAGACACGGGCCATGAGCGAGGGGTGGGGAGCAACAGCAGGGAGACACGGGGCATGAGCGGGGGGTGAGGGGAACACAAGGGAGACACGGGGCATTAGAGGGGGTGGGGGTAACAGGAGAGAGACATGGGGCATGAGCGGGGGGTAGGGGGCAACAGAAGGGAGACATGGGGCATGACCGGGGGGTGGGGGGCAACAGGAGAGAGACACAGGGCATGAGAGGGGTAGGGGGTAACAGGAGAGAAACACGGGGCATGAGAGGGGGTGGGGGTAACAGGAGAGAGACACGGGGCATGAGCGGGGGTGGGGGCAACAGCAGGGAGACACAGGGCATGACTGGGGGGTGGGGGGCACAGGAGAGAGACACGGGGCAGGAGAGGGGGGCAGGGGGCAACAGGAGAGAGACACGGGGCATGAGCGGGGGATGGACGGTAACAGGAGAGAGACACAGAGCATGAGCGTGGGTGGGGGTCAACAGCAGGGAGACACGGGGCATGAGCGGGGGATGGGGGGCAACATGAGAGAGACACGGGGCTTGAGCAGGGGGTGGGGGGCAACAGCAGGGAGACACGGGGCATGAGCGGGGGGTGGGGGAACACGAGGGAGACACGGGGCATGAGAGGGGGTGGGGGTAACAAGAGAGAGACACGGGGCATGAGGAAGGGTGGGGGGCAACAGCAGGGAGACACGGGGCATGACGGGGGGTGGGGGGACAACAGAAGGGAGACACGGGGCATAATAGGGGGTGGGGGTTAAAAGGAGAGAGACACGGGGCATGAGAGGGGGGTGGGGGTTAAAAGGAGAGAGACATGGGGCATGAGAGGGGGGTGGGGGTAACTGGAGAGAGACATGGAGCATGAGCGGGGGTGAGGGGCAACAGCAGGGAGACACAGGGCATGACTGGGGCGTGGGGGTCAACAGGAGAGAAACATGGGGCAGGAGAGGGGGGTGGGGGTAACAGGAGAGAGACACGGGGCATGAGCGGGGAGTGGGGGGCAACAGCAGGGAGACACGGGGCATGAGCGAGGGGTGGGGGAACACGAGGGAGACACGGGGCATGAGTGGGGGGTGGGGGGTAACAGAAGAGAGACACGGGGCATGAGCGGGGGGCGGGGGAACACAAGGGAGAAACGGGGCATGAGAGGGGCGTGGGGATACCAGAAGAGAGACACGGGGCATGAGTGGGGGCAACAGGCGGGAGACACGGGGCATGACCGGAGGGTGGATGGCAACAGGGGGAGACACAGGGCATGACCGGGGGGTGGGGGGCAACAGGAGAGAGACACGGGGCATGAGAGGGGGGTGGGTGTTAACAGGAGAGAGACACGGGGCATGAGCAGGGGGTGGGGGCAACATGAGAGAGACACTCGGCATGAGAGGGGGGTGGGGGCAACAGCAGGGATACACGGGGCATGAGCTGGGGGTGGGGGGCAACAGGAGAGAGACACGGGGCATGAGAGGGGGGTGGGTGTTAACAGGAGAGAGACACGGGGCATGAGCAGGGGGTGGGGGGCAACAGGAGAGAGACACGGGGCATGAGAGGGGGGTGGGGGCAACAGCAGGGATACACGGGGCATGAGCTGGGGGTGGGGGAACACAAGCGAGACATGGGGCATGAGAGGGGGTGGGGGGTAACAGGAGAGAGACACAGGGCATGAGAGGGGGGTGGGGGTAACAGGAGAGAGACATGGGGCATGAGAGGGGGGTGAAGGGCAACAGCAGGGAGACACTGGGCATGACCGAGGGGGGGCAACAGAAGGGAGACACAGGCATGACCAGGGGGTGGGGGCAACAGGAGAGAGACACGGGGCATGACTGGGGGGGTGGGGGGCAACAGGAGAGAAACACGGGGCATGAGCAAGGGGTGGGGGTAACAGGAGAGAGACATGGGGCATAAGCAGGGGGGTGGGGGGCAACAGCAGGGAGACACAGGGCATGAGCGGGTGGTGGGGGGAAACAGCAGGGAGACACGGGGCATGAGCAGGGGGTGGGGGGAACAAGAGGGAGACACGGGGCATGAGCTGGGGTGGGGGGCAACAACAGGGAGACACGGGGCATGACCGGGGGGTGGGGGAAACAGCAGCGAGCAGGGGTGGACTGGGAACTAGAAGAGGCCATGGAAATAATTACTGGGGACCAAAAGAGGCCCTGGAAATAATGTTCAAAGTGGCCCCATATGACACCTTTTCAATGCTTTTCCTATGAGAAACTTTGAAAATACCACACAAAAGTGGCCCAGGGTACAGAGGCCCACCAGGAAATCTCCAGAGTTCCCTATGGGCCAGTACACCCCTTGCAGGGAGACACGGGGCATGAGCAGGGGGTGGGGGGAACACGAGGGAGACACGGGGCATGAGAGGGGGGTGGGGGGTAACAGGAGAGAAACACGGGGCATGAGCAGGGGGTGGGGGGCGACAGCAGGGAGACACGGGGCATGACCGGGGGGTGCGGGGCAACAGAAGGGAGACACGGGGCATGACCGGGGGGTGGGCAACAGCAGGAGAGAGATACAGGGCATGAGAGGAGGGGTGGGGGGTAACAGGAGAGAGACACGGGGCATAAGCGGGGGTGGGGGGCAACAGCAGGGAGACACGGGGCATGAGCGGGTGGTGGGGGGCAACAGCAGGGAGACACGGGGTATGACCGGGGGTGGGGGGAAACAGCAGGGAGACACGGGTTATGAGCAGGGGGATTGGGGGGAACACAAGGGAGACACGGGGCATGAGAAGGGGGTGGGGGGTAACAGGAGAGAGACATGGGGCATGAGCAGGGGGTGGGGGGTGACAGCAGGGAGACAAGGGGCATGACTGGAGGGTGCGGGGCAACAGAAGGGAGACACGGGGCATGACCGGGGGGTGGGCGGCAACAGGAGAGAAAAACGGGGCATGAGAGGGGGTGGGGTGTAACAGGAGAGAGACACGGGGCATGAGAGGGGGGTGAGGTGTAACAGGAGAGAGACACGGGGCATGAGCGGGGGGTGTGGGGCAACAGCAGGGAGACACGGGGCATGACCGGGGGGTGGACGGCAACAGGAGAGAGACACAGGGCATGAGAGGGGGGTGGGGGGTAACAGGAGAGAGACACGGAGCATGAGCGGGGTGTGGGGGCAACAAGAGGGAGACATGGGGCATGAGCGGGGGGTGGGGGTAACAGGAGAGGGACACGGGGCATGAGCGGAGGGTGGGGGGCAACAGGAGGGAGACACGGGGCATGAGCGGGGTGGGGGGAACTCGAGGGAGACACGGGGCATGAGCGGGGGTGGGGAGCAACAGCAGGGAGACACGGGGCATGAGCGGGGGGTGGGGGTAACAGGAGAGAGACACGGGGCATGAGCGGGGGGTGGGAGGGCAACAGGAGGGATACACGGGGCATGAGCGGGGGGTGGGGGAACACAAGGGAGACACGGGGCATGAAAGGGGTGTGGGGGGTAACAGGAGAGAGACACGGGGCATGAGCAGGGGGTGGGGGGCAACAGCAGGGAGACACCGGGCATGACCGGGGGTGGAGGGCAATAGTAGGGAGACACAGGGCATGACCGGGGGTGGGGGGTAACAGGAGAGAGACACGGGGCATGACCAGGGGTTGGTGGGCAACAGCAGGGAGACACAGGCATGAGCAGGGGTGGGGGGAACATGAGGGAGACACGGGGCATGAGTGAGGGGTGGGAGGCAACAAGAGGGAGACACGGGGCATGGGGGGTGGGGGGTAACAAGAGGGAGACACGGGGCATGAGCAGGGGGTAACAGGAGTGAGAAATGGGGCATGAGCGGGGGGCAACAGGAGGGAGACACGGGGCATGAGCGGGGGGTGGGGGGAACAGGAGGGAGACACGGGGCATGAGCGGGGGGTGGGGGGATACAGGAGGGAGACACGGGCATGAGCGGGGGTGGGGGGGAAACAGGGGAGACACGGGGCATGATCGGGGGGTGGAGGGGAACACGAGGGAGACACGGGGCATGAGCAGGGGGGTGGGGGGAACAGGGGAGACACGGGGCATGAGCTGGGGGTGGGGGGAAACAAGAGAGAGACACGGGCATGAGCAGGAGTGGGGGGTACAGGAGGGAGACACGGGTAATGAGCAGGGGTGGGGGGATACAGGAGGGAGACACGGGTAATGAGCGGGGGTGGGGGGAACGGGATATCCGCTCCTCGGTCCTCCGCAAGCCACCGTGTACTGATGGCTGACGTGTCTCCTGCAAGTCTGCAGCAGCCTGGGATGTTCAGGGAGTGTAATCCACATGAACCTCACACAGCCCCATTGGAGGCCCCACTGTCCTCTGATCTTATCGCATCAGAATTTTCGCTTGTTACGTTGTGATAATCACTTGTGAAGTCACCGCAGAGCTTGCCACAGATGCCAATATACGTTATGTTATGTTATTTTGCATTTATATAGCGCCTTATATACCATTGGTATGGTCTGAAGGCGCTGGTAGGTTGAACGCCCTTGGGAACCGAAGTTCATATCAGTAGAGGGAGTAGAGAGGGTCAAAAGATGCGTGTGAGCACCGGGTATGTGTGCAGCTCGTGCGGTATCCGTGTAATAGCTGCTTTCTAGCGGTAGGTGTGATGGTTGAGAGGTCAGGAGTATGTGTTAGTTCTGGCAGGATTTATCCAGATCGGATGTGGCTGCATTAGGCCTGAGGAGAACGCCTGGCTGGGGGGTGTGTATCCAGCAGTGTTTACTTAGAATGATGTGGAGTGAGCGGCGGATGTTGATATGAGAACAGTTATACCGAATGGTGTTATAGTATCCCTGTGTTCTAGTTGAGTGGTGATGTAAAGGTGAGAGTAAGCATGATGGTGTGATATGATGGGTTATATGCTCTTTCAAATGTTATCTGCATTTCAGACAATAGTATACATGTCACGCAATTCTATGCGCTCCTGTCCGTTCCATGCACTCCTATCTACTCCATGCACCCCAGTTTGCTCTATACATTCCTCCCTGTGCGCTCGGGTCCGCCCTGCGTACTCTAGTCTGCCCCAACATTCACAATTCTGTCTAAGTGTGGACATGCTAATATTCACCTTTCTGTCTAAGTGTGGACATGCGAACATTCAAGGTCCTATCTAGATGCAACGCAGGCGAATATATTCACAATTCTGTCTAAGAGTGGACATGCTAGTATTCACAATTCTGTCTGAGTGTGGACTAGCAAGTTTGGACATGCTAATATTCACAATTCTGTCCAAGTGTGGATATGCTAATATTCACAACTCTGTCTAGGTGTGGACATGCTAACATTCAAAGTCCCATCTAGAAGCAACACAGTCCAATATTCACAATTCTGTCTAGGTGTGGACATGCCAAGATTCAAAGTCCCATCTAGATGCAACGCAGGCCAATATTCACAATTCTGTCTAGGTGTGGACATGCCGACATTCAAAGTCCCATACAGATGCAACGCATGCCAATATTCACATTTCTGTCTAAGTGTGGACATGCTAATATTCACAGTTCTGTCTAGGTGTGGACATGCTAATATTCACAATTCTGTCTAGGTGTGGACATGTTAATATTCACAATTCTGTTTGAGTGTGGACAATAAACTAAGATGGCGGGCGTCTCTGAAAATAAGACGCACTGTATGTTTACTGCAGCCAATGGGAGAGTATGTCAGATGTCCGCGGACATCACGCAAGTCGCTTGCCCAATCCCCGTCTTGTCCGCGGAGCGAACAGGGAATATCACTAATTTTTTTCACTTATATTTTTGTATTTTTTTTAAAAAACTGCTGGACGGATTTACACCAAATAAAAAAAAAGCATGCTTTCGGACCAAGCCGCCGCTCCTGCTGCAAATTTGGTGTAAATCCGTCCAGCGGTTTGGGCTGTAGGCGTGAGCAAAGATTTTTCCCATTATGTCTATGGGAAAAAGAAATAGTGTTGGGACCCCCCTCTATAACTTTGTGCCCCCTGGACCAAACCTCACCAAACTTTGCAAGAGAATTCAGAGTGGGCCATATACTTTTTTTGCAAAGTTTGGTGAGTATTCGTCCAGGGGGAGCGAAGTTATAAGCCACCCAAAAAGTGCTCTTCCTATGGAAACAGCAACTTAACCATAACTACATGAAGCGACTCACTATGGTCTATAAAGTGCATAATGCACATGAATGAAGTGCATATAGAAATAGCGCTATTTGTGTACACCACGCTCAAATCTTAAAGTGGTGGCTAATATATTAGCTACTTGGCAGTGTAGTGTCTCCCCAATCTACTACTGGCCCAAACTAAGCCGCTATGATGAGAAAGTAAAGATGCTGGTTTACTATGATGGTATAAATAAGGGGTAATACATCAGTAGTGATGATAACATCATTCCTTATAGCCTCCTAAAGTGCCTCATGGATATAAATAAAGTGCATGTGTGGATAAAGCTGTGTTGGGCTCTGATTATAAGATTATTGCTGGTATTGTGGTTGTCAAACCAAAGCGTCCCAAACTGACCACTGATCCATACTTATCCGCTGTAGTAATCTAATAAGACTGGGAGGAATTCCAATAATAATAGGTTATTAACTAATCCCTGCCCATACTGGGACTGGGAAAAAGAGAAGGAAACAAAGCTAGGGGGACAAAAGGATGCATGAAACTTGCAAACATTTTATCAAAAACTAACAGCCACATGTGCAATATAATCTATACATATATATTTCAGTTCCACTCTTGTTGCTTCTTCTCAGACGCGCATAGCGAGACTCGTTGGTGCTGGTGTGTTGTGACTGTGCAGGTCGTTGCTTACTTTTTCATACTCTGCGGGGTCCCCATGTTACACCACACATTGCAGGGCCGATACATTGCTTCCTACAAGAGAGCAGACACTCACTACATTCCATTCTTCTTCACTGATTTTATTAATGTTTTTAAAAAGGCTTGACAGACACTGAAATCATACGGTTTCACCGTTTCCGGTCTTCTGCAGAATTACTGAACTCTCTGCCTCTTCGCATTTAATACACACTTGTAAATATTTCAGTATATCTACCATTTCTTCAGGAACACATACATTGATTCTCAGATGTCTAACTCAAATGCCATCTTGTAGTGATATATCGGATCTGCATGAAATTACTGAGTTGAAAAGTCCACCAAAAGTCTGTTTTTCCCCCTCAATGATTTGTATATATATGTGGGGGGAGACCCCCATATCACTTTCACCTTACACCTATCAATTTCTATTAACTTTACCACCCCCACATATACATATGCAAATACATGGGGGTCAGACTTTTGGCGGTAGGATTTTTCTACTTAGGTAATTTCTTCCTAATCCAATATATCAGACTCTTAACAAATACATGTAATTGAATATGTCAGCATTTTGAGCCCTCAGCGAACACGAATGCATTGTCAAGTGATTATGTTTTTGTTCATTCACTACAATTGATCCCCTTTTCATATTACAATTTAAAACATGTTGCATGTTGCCATAAAGTGCATTATGCTGTGTAATCAATTTCATAGATCAATTAAAGTAAAATGAGATACATATTGCTTATAATGCTAGTAATGTGCACGGTATATCCTTAACATGGCAAATGAATGCATGAGTTTTATATTAATAATGCACTAGTTAATTTCTGAATGTGCTTACAGTGTACTTATCATCATGCATTTTTAATTATCATACTTGATATTCAGTGGTCAAATTAATTGTGCTCTAGATCCTAAAGTGTTTTAATGCATGTTCCATATGCCATAGTACCATTTCTTCCTTTCTTGTATTCCGCTATGTTATACTGTGCAAATATCTGTTTTGAAAGTGCTGTGTTCATGCCACATTCTCATGTGCACAATGCCAGCGTATACAATGTGCTCTCATCACTTGATTCACTTGAGTTTAATATATATATATATATAGTGTCATTTCCAATGATCTTCCAGTTCTCTTACTGCATTTAGTGTTCCTATAGATTCCCCTTTGGTTTTGTTAAGCACTCAAAATAATTGTGCTATGTCTGCACAATAGGGGTTATGCTTTATATATCGTTCACAGCACCAAAGGCTTTCCTGCTCATCTCTGGATCACTTTAAATAGATGGTGAGAATAACATCCTTTATTACTTTGATGTCTAGCTATGTGACAAATCATTTCCTCTATATATTTATGTGCCAATATCTGCTTTAAAGTGCAATGTGCACGCTACCCTCTTATTTATTATGTGCAAATTATCAAAATAAATTGCATTGTGCAGTTGACTCTTCACTCACATAAATTAATAGCCTCTAACTGACAATCATGTTACATCCTGCCATTAATATGCTTCAGGTTTAAAATATTACACTTAGTGTGCCTATAGGTTTGCCTCTACTTTGTTAAGAACTTGACTTGAACTCCATCGAGTCATACTCTGTGAGCAAACCCCAGCACTCAATGACATAGTTTTTCATTATGGCTTTAGTATCACTTAATCAATGCTGACTATTATAACCACTCACGATTGACAATTTGATACGTGTGAAAAAAAGGGGATGGGACATTAGCAACATCTACAGTAAATGTCTTAATAACACATCTCTGTCCTAAATCAAGTTACCACAAGTGTATTTTTGAGGATCTTTAGGTTCAGTTCCTGATGATTTATATTAATCCAACTGGGGGCACAACCCTTCTCTAATCCACCCCAATAAAGACATACATTTCTTTGTCTAAATTATGACCTCTTGAGGTTATGATAGTTTGATATGATGTGATAGTTTATTTATATAGCGCCTATACACAATGGCCCTCATTACGACCCTGGCGGAAAGTGACTGACCGGACCGCCACAGCGGAAATAGCGTTTCCGCCATTGCACGATGGAGCAAAGTGCGGCCCATTCCGACCCATCGGGCACGAGCACCACGGCATGGCGGAAGTGCAAAGTCCGCGATGGCGGAAATGACCCCAAAACGGCCCACACCGCCGCCGTACTGCGCCCTAGGTGCAATACCGCCACCCATCTCAGCGGACACCGCAGTGAGCGCCAACCGGAAAGTACGGTGACCGGAAATATACGGAAACGGAAGTAAAAACATGGGCCCGGAACGGGAAACATCCCGCCGTACACCTATAAAACCACAAAATCCACACAACCACTAAATACACCACCCTGAGACACACCCCAACCCGTCATCCACCCTAGCGAAACCAAGAAAAATGGGAAAAGTAGCGAAGAAAGCGTGCGACCGCAAGCGGCAGGTCCACTTCTCCCGTGAGGAACTCACCGTGCTAACAGAGACCCTCCAGGAGAATGCCGCCGCCGTCTTCTCCACGCAAATGACCAGGACGGCACTTGCGAACAAGAAGGCCATATGGGCTCTGGTGGCACAGCGGGTAAGTGCGGTGGGGACCGCACCCCGCACCCCACAGCAATGCAGAAAGCGATGGGACGACCTGCGGATACGCGTCCGTAGCATACTTTCTGCCAACCGCAACATTGCCACAGCCACCGGGGGAGGATCGGAATCACCCATCAAGTTGACCCCCTGGGAAGAAATCTGTGCCTCCACCATTGGAATGGAGAGTATAGAGGGAGTCGGAGGGATGGAGAAAGGAGTGCAGACATCCGAAGAATCAGGTAGGTGGCCCAAATAAAACAATGCCAAATCCACAATGTCCAATCATGTGAAGTACCATGTGTCCACATAGTGCAACAGAAACACATGGCCAGGAGGACGTCCACACACATTGGCCTGATAGCGCACTTTAAAACACACAATAAATACATAAATAATTAAAAACCCCAAAAACACTCACTACACGTGCAGCAGGCACACCCTAACTGCAGGCTGCCAAACAACTGCACCCTCACTCCACACACAAATGAAACCACCTCCAAGGCCCCGACCCAAATCACCCTCAGGTACCACCCCAATGCATGTGATACAATGCCATTCCAATTCCCACAGACCCATTAATAACCCTCGCCCTCCTTTACTCCACCACAGGGTCCGATCCAAACGACGAGCTTCAGGACACCCCTACCAGCACACCTGCAAAGAGGGCCAAGACCAACGGCCAAAGACCCTCCACCTCAGCTGCACGCATCAAGACACGGCAGCAGCACAAATCAGGTGGCAGCACAGAGGAGGGAACATCAACAGCCACCCCAGCAGCCAGCATGCCCACAACAGCAGCACCACAGGTCCCCCCAATGGATGCCACAGAAGGCACTGCCTCTGGTGGCAGCAGCACCATAGGTGACACCCCATTGATGGCAGCATGCTCCGACACAGAAGACGGGGATGTCGAAGTCAGATCCATCCATGACCTGTCCCAATCCCCCTGTCTGTCCCATCCCGTACAACACGAGGATACCACGCAGGGGCACCCACAAGACGACGACTGGCCATCCCCCACAAGCCCTGTGGCAGGGCAACATGAGGCGAACAGCCCCTCTGTGACACCACCGCAAATGGCCATGGCCCAGCAGAGGCAACAGTCCCTCGACCAGTTAATCGTGCAACAGCAGCAACTGGCCACGCTCCTCAAGGACCATGCCGATGAATGTGGGGGCACTAAGGCAGACATAGAAACATCAACTGAGACACTTAGGGCAGAAATGGAGAGAAGTACAGAGACACTAAGGGCACAAATGGAGAGTAGCACCGAGAGCCTGAGGGGGGAACTGCATGCGACGTCCAAAGACGTATGTGCCGAACTTGCCGCAGTGCGCCGTGTGCTCACTGAGCTCTCACAAACCCTTAGGGACATGCATGGACGTGAGCAGGCAGAGACATCATCCGTTGCAAGTTCCGTCCAGGGCAGCCCCCAACGTAGATCTGGGAGGAACCTGCGCTCCACAGGCAGGGGTGCCCCTGATACCCGCAGAGGGGGCTTGCAATAGCGACTGCCCACTGACAATGAGCATCTTTGGACACTGGTGTTCGGGGGGGAGGTAGGAGGGTGGAGGGGGTGTGTTGGGCTCACTTGGGTGGCGGGTCGATAGGGTGTTTAACATGATATCACATATGCCATAAACAATGCACGATCAACCAATGAGATGTGTGGACAATGATCTTTGTGTACTAGGCCATCATAGGCGTACAGTCCATATTGTGCATGTACCAGACACACACAGTGCCACGAGTACCGTGTCCATGTATCAGCCACCAGGCGTGAGTGCTAGAAGCATGCATCAATGAGATGCTGACGAATGTCACGGCCCTCCTGTGCCTCGCAGACTCCTTGAGGTGATGCCACATCCCCACCCTCATCATGACCATCCTCAGGTTCTTGCAGTTCTGCGTCAGGGGGCATGGGCACATTTCTACGTACGCACATGTTGTGGAGCATGACACATGCCATCACCATCTTTGCAACCTTCTCATGGCGGTACAGGAGTGCCCCGCCAGACCTGCTGAGGCAGCGGAAACGAGTCTTCAGTAGGCCGAATGCCTGTTCTATGACTACACGGGTACGTGAGTGGGCATGGTTGTAGTCCTCCTCATGCTGGTCCCGTGGGTTCCGGACTGGTGTGAGGAGCCATCTCTTCAGTGGATATCCAGCATCACCTGTATGTGGACGATAAACGTATAATGTGGAATGCCATTGCTACGTACGCACACACACCCCCCCCCTTCCTGCCAGGTCATTGCCGAATCACATACCCCACATTATCATGCAAGTAATGAGACTCACCGAGTAGCCAGGATCTGTTCCCTGCGTGTCGCTCCATGTAGCGTGGTATTGTAGAGTTCCTCAAGACCATAGAATCATGGGTTGATCCAGGGAATCGGGCACAACAATGTGTAATGATCCTGTTGGAGTCACACACCATTTGTACATTCAGAGAATGAAATTGTTTTCGGTTGCGGTACTGGGCCTCCATGGCATGTGGGACGACCAATTCCACATGGGTGCAGTCGATGGCACCAATGCAACCCGGTATGCCGGCAAGTGCATGGAATCCCACTTTTGTGTTGGTAATTTCCTGCTCCGAGCGTGGTAGAGAGATGTAGTCGTCTGCGTGCTGCAGGAGGGCATCGAGCACTTGCAATAGTGTCCGTGAGAACAGTGGCTGAGAAATGCCATGCAACTGTCCGACTGTGTGCTGGTAGGTGCCTGTGGCCAGGAAGTGGAGTACAGACACCACCTTCAGTAGGGGTGGGATGGCGGTTGGGCTATCTATCATGCTGACAAGGTCAGCCTGTGTCATGTCCACGATGGCGGCTATGGTGTCCCGGTCCAAACGGTAGAGGGTGTGGATCTGCTCATCAGTGAGGTTGAACGGATGTGCTCGGAGGCGTGGGATTGCGGGCTGCCTGCGTGGTGGTAGTGGCTGTGCTGGCGGCCCTTGCTGGCCCTGCCTTGCCCTCCTCCTCCTCCTGCGTCTCCTCCGTGCGGCCGGTTGTAGTTGGTGTTCGTCTTCTTCTTGGAGTTGGAGTACTTGCAGTGCTATCAGGTCCCCCAGGGCCAACATCGCGAGTCCTGCCGGTAGCATTTCGGAGTGGGTGTGGTTGTGGGAGGAGACTGGGTGTGCAATTTATGTGTTTTCAGGCTGTATGGCCTCCACCTGTGGTGATTCATTCCACCTGTGCAAGCTGCTCTCCCCTTTGGCCGAGCACGTCCCGCACACAACGCTGCACTTCGACGCATGGCATCTTGCAATTGCAATCATGTATTTGTACCCGATGGCCGTGTAACATTGGTTGATATGTTCATTCGGCTATGGTCCCATTGTTTCACATGCAATCTTTGCAGTCGCGAACAGACTTGTGAGGGGTCAGTGGAACGTAGTACTCGAGTGACGGTGGGCCCTCATGCATCACTGTACCGAGTTGCAACGACGGGCGGGGCGTCCCATTTGTGAGTGAAGGCAGTTGCCATTTTCACACACAGCCGCACTAGATGGATTAATTTGTGATTTCAAGCGGCCACAGATGCCTTTTCGACGTGATGTTGCAAATGAGGAATTCGAAGGGCGGCGCTTTCGGTTATCAGCTAGCGGCGAGGAGATGCCCACAGGTCTGACTGCAAATATAACGTTCTATTGTTCAATGTCCTTGAGACAGGGGCCATGGCGAGGATGCAATGATTGATATGAATAGTTTGGGATGCGCAATAGCGACGTGGGCGATGAGGCCGGACGTTCCCAAATACATGTTACTTCACTACACTGGAATTACGGGCTGGGGCACTGTGGATTTTGCAGGCTGCATAACGCACAGACTCAATGGATATTTCTAATGTTATGTGAGTAAATAGTCAGGCGTTTTTATCCCGGGATGAGGGAATGATGAATGGATGCATGGACAGATGATTTGATACAGAGTTTGCCATGTACAGGGCTTCTTGGAATCTGTCCGCCTCCCCTGCGCTATGTGATGCAGGGCTGCCATAGTGGGACCATCGTCTATCTGGCCTTGTTGAGCCCTCCCTGTCTCGACGCGCCCTCAGACACTTGTGTCCATGCACGTTACCAATCCCATCTGATGGATTCTGTTTTCACAGACGCATGCACAGGTGCACTCGTGTGTGATGGTGTTTACACCTCGATATAGATAGTTATGAGTCGCAAGTGGTTTTGGGGTGGTGATGATCCTTTGGAGTGGGCTAGCATGCATATGGCTGTGGATTTAGTGTGATCATTGAAGTGAGTTGTTCGAATGTAGTTCTGATGGCCATTCTGTTCTTTTTCTTTTCTTTTGGTTGACAGGTATCTCCTCCCCTTTTGCCACTGCCATCTGTATGCCACTCCTGCAGATGGCTTTTACTCCCGACACCTGCTGCTTCGTGTTAATCAGTGGAGCAGCATTACGATCTTATGGGACGATCGCCAATGGGCCACATGCCCTTACGCAGTACTAGTGGCTCGGAGCAACATTTCGGCCTTTCAGCTGGACTAGTGCCTCCCCATTGGGACGGCCCTGCGGTTCTGTGCGCTTCCATGTTGCCTTTTCGTACGTGAATGTGGCTCTGTGTGCCATGAAGGAACAGGGCGTCACACAAGAAGTAGCTGGTCATTTCTTGCGGATGCAGCCCACAATGGTGAAATGTGTTTTGGAGTTCATGGCCTAATGGCTGTATAGGCTTGGTGATTTTGTTGTGCATTAAATTTCTATTCTGATATGGGCCGTGTAGCGTTCTTCTTTGCAAGTGATGTGGCATGTTCCTATTTGGGGAGCGATGTATTGTGAGGAGATCTGCATTGGGTTCCAGCTTCGGAGTATAGTTGCGTGGTACTGTGCTGGGCGCGTTTGCCTACGAAGCCCAGTGAGGTCAGGGATGAGGGCTGCCAATATGACTGTTTGAATGATGTCATGCTCAGGGGCGGGGGATTAGGTTTTGTGTAACAGATGCCGGTCAGCCAGGTGGACTGGTGGAATGATGTGATTTTCGGAATGTTGCTGGTCACAGGTGCCTGTGTTTGCGTGCGTTTCTTGGTGGGGGACTGTGGTCATGTCCATTGGAATGGCTTCTGTATTCATGCCATCTGTGCCCTGCAGCTCCCATTGGCCCCTCTTGTTATTCATTTGTTCGTTGGCATGCATGGGTGACTTGTACATTTCACTGGTTGCATTGTGACTTCATTGCACCTACGGGGAGTTGTACTATGTGGGCAGGGAGCGGTGTACAGGCACTCAGTTGGGCCGTTTACGGTTGATTCGCGATGCCGTACTTCTCGCCATGGCAGAATGGTACTTTCCGCCGTGCTTGATGGCGTTAGGTACATGTCCGCTAGGGTCGGAATTCGCGTACCCTTGCGCCATGGTGGTTTTTACGGTTTGGCATGGTGCGCGCGCGCGTACTTGGTGCAGTTAGCGTTGGCGTTCACTACGGTGTCGCTAATGGCATCGTACTTTGCGGTGACGGGTCATAGTCGCACCGAGCGCTATTCGATGGCGGTATTGCATTTCCGCCATCGTTTTTCGATTTCCGCCAGGGTCGTAATGTGTTTCAAAGCGCTTCAAGGCAAGGGAGGGAACAAGGGAAAATACATTCTTACAGGCCATGAACAGTAAGGATGTGAAATGAACAATCGTACTCGGCATGACGACATTTCAGATAGTGCAAGAGCTAAGACATAGATAAGGGAGGGGGAGAGTGGGAAGGAAATGGAAACAGACATGCGGCTACCATACTAGGCCTGATAGCAATTCTGGTAGAGCCGGAGAAAAACAATAGGTGAGGGAGAGGGGTGCAGAAAGGTAGGGGAGAACAAAACAAGCGACTATCATACTAGGCCTGACAACATTTCAGATAGTGCTGGGGGGTGGGGGGGTGGGGAGTAAAAAATCAGTAAGGGGAGGGTGGAGGAGACAGACGAGGTTTCTATCATACTAGGTCCAGGGACAAATCTGATAGAGTAAGTGCATAGAAGAAAGTAAGGGGGGAGATAGGAAAAGGGAGAAGGGAAAGGAGGAGAGAACAGAGTTAGCAGTCAAAAGAGTGGAGGAGCCAGGGGAGAGTGAATGCAATTGCAGAAGTCAGTGGTAATACATAATGTTGCAAGCCAGGATACAAGATGAAGATGGGAACAGCATGATTCAGGGCCACCATGAGTACCAGATGCAAAGGAAGTCCAGTATGAGAGTTAAGAAAGGGTGACACACCGTGAATGAATGAAGTCCATAAAAGTCAAATCCAGCATTGGCCACAAGACAGTGATGGTGAAACCAGAATTTATCAGGACAGACTCCTGCAGAAGTAGGCTTGAGGGGGGGAGGGGGAGTAGGGTAGAAGAATCAATCAATACAGGCAACACCTGCGTGCGAGAATAGTGGGGGCACAAGGGAACATCACAGGGGGACCGGAGGGGGTGAGGATGGCCTGTGGGGACAGAGGGAGTAACACATGTTGGTGCATGCTTACCTGCTGTCTGAGCAGGGGGTCGGGCCCTGGGTCCTCCTGGTCCCAACAGGAATTGCCCTTTTCTTCATCTGCCCTCTGCTTCGGATGCCCGAGTGAGAGATGGTTTTTGTATCTATGTCAATAATGCACACTGATTCCTTCTGGTGTAGTTCTAATTCTCTGTTTACGACCTTGAGGTGATTTGAGATTTGATATACGTTGAAATACTGAAATAATACAATGCTTCCTGTGTTTATTTTGTCAAAATGTTTCACCAAAGGGCAGGAAAAGTCTTTGTTCTTTATGGCTTCTAAGTGTTGTAGGATTCTCATCTTTGCCATTTATGTGGTACTACCCACATACCGTTTATCACACCCACGTCTGATGATATACATAACACGTGTACTGTTACAGGTTAGATGTTGTTTAATCTTCACCTTTTCCCCCTTTCGTGGGTGTGCGCACTCTTTTTGTATTTCATCCATATTTTCATGCTTTACATTTTGAAAATGTTATCAAACCTATCTTTGCTGTTGTCAACCAATTGGCTTTTGCAATTCGGGGTGTATAAAAGCTGGGTACCAGTACATTTCTCTCTGATAAGGGTTTTATGAACATTATCGTAGCTCTTTGTCACAGATAGTGCTTGATATCTTTGTCTTGTTTCAGGCTTTTCTAATGCTTATCCAAGGTATTGTGAACTTGTCCCGATTGAATATCATATGTTGTTAGACATCGTGGGGGGCTCTCTCTTCCTTTTCTGGTCTTTTCTTGGGTTTCAATAGGTTTTCCCTTTTGAGCTGTTGGGCATATGCCCTATTGATGACTTGTACTGATTGATTGATTGTTTATTTATAATGCGCTTATACATAAGTGTTGCCAAGCACAAACATGTATGGGAGGGGAAGACATAGGGAAGACAAGACAAACAATCTTACTAGGCATGGCACATTCAGATCATGCAGGTGAACAGAACAGTAAGTGTGGAGTGGGGGCAGTAGGGACCAAGTGTGCCCAGTCACATCAGAAAATGGGTAAGTGCAGAGAGATACCACTCTCATGGGTCGTAACCAAAGTACAGTAGTGCCACGCCAAGTGCAAGGCCCAGGGGCAAGTGCAGGAGACTGGCAAGAAAATATTGGGACCTATGAGGCTTTGAAGGTACAACCGGCAGCCAGCCAGTGAAATTGAGCAGAAATAGAGGAGATAGAGTGAGAGAGCAGAAAGATGTGGTTAGCAGGGGAGAGGAAATTCTTGAAGAGTTTCTGGAATTTAAGGATATCCGTCACAAGACAGAGATAGGCTGGGAGGCTGTTCTAGAGGAAGACACCTTCAGTGGATAAAGATCTCCTCACAAGTCTCTGCTTGGAGAAGTGGCTCACCCGCAGAGAGTTGGAGGAAGACGAGCGGAGGACTCGGGAAGGGGAGTATTTAGGAAGAGAGTGTTGCAGATAGAGTGGGCCCAGGCCCCAGAAAGCCTTGTGGACAATGTAAAGGGTCTTGAACTTAATACTTGCAGCCATGGGGAGCCAGTGAACAGATTTCAGCACTAGAGAGATGCGGTCCTTGGGCTTGAGGCCAAGGATAAGTGTTGCGGTTCTTTTCTGGATGAGTTGAAGAGGGTAGAAGAGGGCAGGTTGAGAAAGTGGCTGTTGCGGTAGTCCAGCCTAGAGAGGACCAGGGCTCTGGGGATGGTGAGCCTCTGGGAGAAGGTGAGAAAATGTGGAATACCTATGAGAAGATGCAGTTGGTGTTTGGACTTTTTAGAGATGTCCGAGATGTGAGAAGAGAAGGAGAGAGTGGAGTCGAAGATGACCCCCAGATTTTTTGTCTCATTAGTAGGTGGAGGCGCAGGTTCAAGGGAGGCCACCAGAGAGAAAGAGGGAAGGCGGCAGCAGAGGTCCTGATGAGGACAATCTCTGTATGGGATACTTCCTTTCTTTAAATCATCTGCCCGCATCCAGCGAGAATTCAAGACATTGGGCCTCATTACTTCTTTGGCGGTAGCCATGCCCTTAAAAAAGGCATGGCTGCCACCAAAACCGGGTCCGGGTCCGAGTTCCTTGAATGGGGAATTACCAGGCCATTCCGGGTTTGGAGGGCCCGGTAATTCCTCCTTCAGGGAACCCAGGCCCGGACCTTCCCCATTCCCATTTGAGTCCCCACGGGCCGTTGTTAGCTCCCTGGTCCCCTTGCGGGACACGGTAAAGATGCCTGGTTTTACCTCGTAATGAGGTGGAATGGGTTTAACGGGTCCGCCTCCATTAGCGGCACCCGTTAACCCATTCCGCCAGGGTCGTAATGAGGCCCATTCTGTTTATTTATTTATTTATTGGATATTTCTTTTGAACAGTCTCTCTTAATCCTTATAAATTCTCCTTAGTGAATACACCATGAAAAGCCTCGCTGATGCATTGTGATGCATTGTGGGACACATATATAGCTATAATTTTGGGAGAAAGGGATGCCCCCTTCTCCGTCAACTATTTTAACAACTACTGGACGGAATAACCCCAGGCCCCTCCTGTAAATTGTATTAACCTCTCAGTCCCTCTGCTGTAAAACAACAAGACAGATATAACGTTTTTAAGGACCAGGGGACACCACGTTCGCTGTTGAATATTTCTAAAAATTGCTGCATGGATTTACCCCAAACCAGTCACTGAAATGATGTCAACGCGTTGTGCTCAAATGTTTCTTAGTTGGTCCAATTCTGCCGAGTGGTTTTCATGCTATGGCAGTTAAAAAACAGCACTTTTTCTCTATGAGAATACAAATGGGAGTCGGCTGAAAACTGCATTTTTATCTTTTCTTATCATTTTATTTTGCGAATTTCATCCAAATCCATCCAGAATGTCAAACATTATTAGAAATAGAAATTTGGGAGAAAGTGGCTGATTTTTCATTTCTGAAAATCCTGTCAGCCTCTCTGCTGCAAAGCACCATGGCAGATATAGCTATAATTTTGGGAGAAGGGGGCAACCCCTTCTCCGCCAAATATTTTAAAAAATGAATGTATGCAATAACCCCATAACCTCCCCCCTGGAAATCAAGTCAGCGCTTTGTGCCCAAGTTGTATTGTGCCTGCTCCAATTACATCCAGCGGTTTAGGCTGTACGCTTGAGCAACCATTGGCTTTTTTTTGTGGGGCAATGAATGGGTTCTATGCCGAAACTGCGTTTATTTATTCTTAATAACTTTATATTTTAACAGATCTTTCCGAACATGTCCAGCCTGGAGGGGGGGGGGGTTAGGGATTTGGCCTGTGACGCCAATTATGTTTGCAAAATTACAGCCAAATGCATCACTTGAGTCAGAGGTTATTAGCAATTCCTTTTTCAGGTTTCCAATAAACTTGATACTCACCTTAACTATAGTGCAGTGACAGGGGTGGCGCTAGAAAGGCCGACCAGCATGGCTTATTCCCTGTGAGCTCTGGTGCCCTTCTTAAATTAATCCTGATGCAATAGCGGCTCTGAGGACTATTGAGTGATAAGAGTGAGCCCACAACGATCTACAGGCGGCTGGACCCGAACAACCGATCCTGAACTTGAGGGGGGAAAGACAGGCCAACGTTCAGAGCTGGCCCCTGGGTGGGCACGTGGGGTGGCCTCGAAGGCAACACTGTAGATGGTGGAGCAGCCTGCTATGGGCACTGGCATGGAGAACTGGGACAGCACTAACATCACCTGCCACAGCGTGAGTATAGAAGACTGGCACTTGAATTCCGGTTGGCTGGGACGTGTCCCAGATCATTCCCGACTCAGAGGTGGATTGTGGTGCGTGGGAGGAGGTCGCATCCCCACCCCATGAAGACAAGCAGCCGGGGGGGGGGAGAAAGGTTGGTGTGGCATTCCAGCAAAGTGCACAGGGAGTGCAGCGTGGTGGCAGGAAGGATGAATACTGAGTTCTCGTACTGGACATCAGACCAATCAGGGTGGTTCAGAGGTTCAGGACCGTCATAACACACAGGCGGACCTTTCACAGGCAGTGCCTGAACCAATGCGACTCGAATCGCGTAGCGAAACAGATGTGAGTAGGCTCAAGACTCCACGCAGCTGATAAAAGAAAGTCCTGCTGCAGCAGACGTGAGACCCTTTTAAACAAGAAAACACTGGGGCTAACTCTGCCGGAGACCACAAGTCAGACATGAAAGAGCTGATTCTCCAATTTGAAGTGGGAATGGGGGGGGCTGGACTCTTAGCAGGATGCTCTCTCGTCCAAAGTAGATGTGCTGCAACTGCATCTGGACAAGCATGGGGGCTGCTTGAATGAGGCTAAAAATTGGATTCTAGCCTGGAAAATATCATCTCCACTTTGGTGTCTAAAGTGACTGGGCTGGAATCCGCACTCAAAGCAGTTTCGCCAAAAAAAAGGATCTGGAGGGCTGGTCCACCATGCCAGCATCAGGTTGATGGGGATCTGTGAGCAACAGTGTCAATCCAAGATGGAGGAGTTTGTGGAGATACTATGGTGGTGATGAACAGTCCGCCCTGTTTTTTTGTGGAATGTGTGCATTGGTTGCAGCGGCAAGGCTGGTTCCTGGGCCCCCCGTGCTCCATCATTGTGCCCCTCCTAAACTACAAGGATAGGCACACTATTCTAAGCCTGTCACGTCAAGGAGAGCTAGTATATGAGGGCATCCAATTCCAGGTGTTCCCGGGATTTTCAGCTGGGGTGCAGGCATCCAGGAGGTCATATGCTGAGGTTAAGCAAAGGCTCTGTGACAATGATATTCAATACTCCATGCTTTTCCCTGCTAAACTACGCATACAAGTTGATGGGAAGGCACTTTTTTTCACACAGCCAGAGTCAGCCAGCTTGTTCATCGATGGAGGTCATCATGCAGGAACATCACGAGACCCAAAATGGTGCGAAGTACAAAGGGGTAGAAGGTCAGGTAGTTCCCTAAGCAGCCGCCTGGGGTCATATCTACTTTCCTATCATGGCATACGCATAAAGGCCATGGACATGTGGGCATCCATTTTGCTCCATAGTATCACGTTCCTCAGTGACCATATTTCTCCTATGAGCAAGTACAGGCTGGAAAGCTCTAGGTGCGGGCGCTAGCACCCCGTGCACAGCTGTTTTGGTTGAGTGATGTCTGAGGGGTGGGGGAATTTTGAGCTAGTTGGGATTGCTCATGGGGAGGTTAAGGGAGGGAACCGAAGTTCGTGGTTCAGTTTTGTTTGTTTAGAGTGCTATATGGCACACATACCAGAAATGTCGGTATATACCTTGAAGGGTCAACACCAGGGAGGTTGGAGGGACCCTGTATATCTTGCTTCTATATGCTGTACTCTACTCTTGCGGGCTTTAAAGTGATAACATAGCACATCATGGGGACAACCAACCTGGTCAAACTAGGAGGCCCCTGCTTTACATGAGATAGCAAAACATTGGGTTGGCCTGTATCCAGGAAACACACCTTGCACCTTCCACTGAAGAACAATAGGCAATAGTGGGGCTGCCAAAGGTATTTTTTCCTCATTTTCCGCCTATTCCTGGGGTATTCCTATTGTAATCCATAGCTCCCTTCAATTTAGTCTGCAGTCAGTAACAAAGGATTCCAAGGGAAGGTCACCTGATGGTGTCTGGTACCCTGGAGGGAGTGAGGGTAGTACTGATCAACACTTACACCCCTAACATAGACAAGCAGGCTTTTTTGACTGGGTACTGATCAATCTTCCCATTTATGGTGACGCTACAGTTATTTGGGGGGGGGTCTTCACACCAATCTGGACCCGGTTATGGATAAATCTAACAACAACACAATGCTACAATCCAGGGCATGGTCATGTGTTGTCTGTAACCTAAGTTTCACGTATACTTGTTTCTAAATGCGCCCTGATACCCTCGGATATGGCGTGCAATACAAATAAATAAATAAATAAACAAACAGGGCGAGTAGAAAGGTGAAAGAGATTTGCTCTACATATGGTTTGGTAGATGTCTTGTGGATACAACATATGAGGGAGAGGGACTACACCTTTCACTTGTGGGTCCATGGGACGGCATCCTGGATAGATTACCTTCTGGCTTCTCCAGAAGGGGGGTTTGTAATGGGTCACTGTCACTGTCACTGTCATCTGACCACTCCCCAGTTCTCCTAGAGTGTCAGGTGTTTGGTTGACACAGTGGCACGATAATATGACGCTTTAAGTCAGAAGCTCTAACAGATGTGGTTTTCAGCGAGGAGGTGCACACTGATGTAAGCACCTTCCTTGCCAACAATGAGGGGTCAGTGGCCTCACTTGGGTTGGTCTGGGGGAGCCTCAAATGTTAAATCAGGAGAGTCTGCATGTCCAAAGAGGCCGGGATTCTAAAATGTATCCGTCGGAAGTTAGTAAATAATGAGAGCAAATATAAAGCACTCGAGCTAGCATATGTGTTCTCCAAAGATAACACGATTTTGGCCAAAATAAAGCAGAAATTAGACAGCTATTGAAGCAACGTGTTGCGGGAGGTCAAATACCTGAGCAGGGGTGTCATGATCACTGCTTCCAAGGAGCCAGGACCAGACCAACGCCCTTGGAAGCAGGCCCCTAACCCTAATCCTAGGCACCAGCCGGTCCCCACTGGGACCTTTTGGACCTTGTCCTGGCGCCGGTGGCACCAGGCTCATCAAAACCATTGGTCCCGGCACTGGAAGCGCCGGGCTCATAATAGGTGTGAAGATGCTTGGGTGGACTTACCTGCAGCAGACCATGCTGCTTACTTACCAGCCACTTAGAAGCCATCTGAGATCAGGAACTACTTTCTTACCTGGGTGGGGCAGCTCCACTCCCTGGATACAGTACTGGAACTCTTCTGGAAACTGGAACTCTTTTCTTACCTAGGCGGGGCCGTGGAAGAAGGCGCCTCATCACTCCAAGGCTATTTAAACCACACCCGATAGATGAAGCGTGCTTCGCGTTATTCTGCATCTGCAGCAGAACGCTCACCGAGTCTGTTCCGGCCTTTCTTCTTCCGATCCTGGACCTGCAAGAATCCTACTTACCATTTCAGTATCCAGACATCATCAGCACCTGCAAAGAACAGAAACAACAGGTTAGCAAGGCGAACTTTACACGCAGTGCTTACTTACCTGATCCATCGGCTGCGGCCGTTTCTTCACGCCGCATCTCCACCTGCAAAAACAAAAGCATTGCCATACTTACCGGCACGCTGTGAATTCCGGATTTCTTCGTTCTGCATCGCCGCCTGTGAAGACAAAGTATCGTTTACAACTTACTGGCATTTCGCGGACTCCGGCGCTGCAACCCAACATCTGAAAGGCAAAAGAAAAGACATTAAGCAGGTATTTACTTACGTCCATCACGCTCTTCGCAATAAAACGCCTGCGAATACTCCGGCGTCTCTTTAACACGAACTAAGCTGCAAGGAAAGAGACAGTTAGAGCGCTTGCCATACTTACGAACTTCCAGGCGCTTCACTTCATCTTTCATCTCAAGAGTCCTGCAAAACATAAGGGAAAGCATTATACAGAGTCTGCATATAAACGTGCCACGCATGTAAAGACTATAAAGACAAAAGGTGTACAGAAACTCACCGCTCGTGCAGATAACGACGGTAACCATCCTCTGAATTCAAGAGGCCTGTGTTTCACCAGTGAAGGAACTGGCAACGGCACCCTGCACCAGACGCAGGTGGAGAGCCCAGCATTCACCTATATAAGGTGAGCACGTTGACCTGGGGGCTCTACGAAAAAGCTGGGAAGAGAGAGAGAGAGAAAGGGACATTCAACAACCCAGACCATTAACCCCCATATTCTTTCACCTGCAGAAACCTCACTCTTCGAGTTCGACACACTTTGCGAAGAGGTTCGACCCCAGAAGCCAATCAAGTCCTGCACATCACTTTTCGAGTCACAGACAGCTTCCCGCCTCCGTGGGAATCAGGTGAGCGTTACAGAACGCGAAGCCCACCACCACAAAACTCCTACCTAGGCGCAATGGAAACCTCACACACTGATCAACTAGCCCAGTTGCTCGGGGAATTAAGAGCAGAAGTACATGCAGCTCGTCAGGAAACGAACTCTCTAAGAAGAGAACTGATAATTTCCAAGGAGCGAACAGAGGACCTTGCTAGGCAGTTGTTACAAACGCAGGCAGGACAGACACCTTTGCCTGATCCAGGAGGAAGTTATCCTTCTGCATCATCTTCGAATCCAGTGCAAATCAATCTGCCCAGTAATGTTCCCTTGGCTCCGCCCGAACGCTTTTCTGGTGATCCAAAGAAATTCGCAGTGTTCATCAACCAGTGCCACCTACACTTCTTATGTCGACCAGCTGCATTCCCAACAGACCAGACCAAGGTGGCTTTCGTGCTTTCTTAACTCAGTGGCAGCGCCCTCAGATTGGTCGATCCCTTTAGTCATCCAGGATGATCCGGTTTTACATGATTTTCAGGCCTTCCAGTCCAGCATGGAGAAACTGTTCGCAAGACATGCACAAGGGCAGGCCTTGGACAATGAACTTCTCTCATTACGACAGGGTAATCAAGACCTCTTGACTTATATAGCCTCCTTCAATAGACTCATAGTGGAAACACAATGGCCCGAGGACAAGAGAATAACGCTTTTCTACAGAGGCCTGCATGGAGAGCTCAAAGATGTGTTAGGCAAAGTTGTGAATCCTCCACAAGAATGTTCTTACTATATTGACTTAGTTGTCCAATTGGACCATAGACTACAGAACAGGAAGGCAGATCGTTCCAGATTTGATACCCGAGTGTTTTCTAAACCACAGACCTCGAATAAGGGAGCTGACACTGTGGAACCCATGCAAATAGGGGGCATGAAAGGACCTTTAACCCAGAAAGAGCGGGAAAGAAGAAGGCAGCTGCAATTATGCCTCTATTGCGGAAACTCAGGACACTTTCTTCGGGACTGTCCAGTGAAACCAGCTAAGAAGACTGTAGGAGCCGCGGATACTTGTACCACAAATTCTGAGCAGGGAAACGACCTCGCCCGACAAGAGTAGAGGTCCTCTTGCCGAGCGTTAAGATCTGTCCCGTGACCTCGCATTTCGTGATACCCATGGTCCTCATTAGTCCTGAACGTCCGGATCGTTTGCATGCAATTGAAGCTTACATTGACAGCGGAGCAATCGGTAACTATGTGGACTGTGAAATGGTATCAAGGATGAATCTACCCCTTGTCCCTAAGGCAGTGAAAGACGTCATCACTACTGTGGATGGCACGGAGATAGCCTCCGGACCAGTAACGCATGCCACCCAAGAAGTGACGCTAGTGAGTCAAGATGGACACCGGGAGAGAATCGTGTTCGATGTAATCAAGGCCCCTCAGTTCCAGATCATTCTGAGAATCCCTTGGTTAGAGAAGCACAATCCTCAGATCGATTGGTGAGCAAAGACGGTTCAGTTTCCAGAGTGCTTTACCACTTGTTATCCTCGGCCTGATGTTTCACTGGCGGCAATCTCTTCTGAGGAGGGTTCACAAATTACCTCCCGAATACCAGGAATTCCAAGACGTCTTCCGGAAGGATCAAGCCAACACCCTGCCTCCTCATAGGTCTTACGACTGTCAAATAGATCTGATACCTGGAACAACTCCTCCTTGCAGCAGGATTTATGCCCTCACCGAGCCAGAGAACCTTCACCTCAGACAATACCTAGACCAATACCTAGCTAACGGGTTTATCCGTCCTTCAAAATCTCCAGCTTCATCGGCTTTGTTCTTCGTTCCGAAAAAGGAAGGAGACCTTAGGACTTGCATAGATTACTGCGCCCTGAATCAGATCACCGTTAAAAACAGATACCCGTTACCTTTGATCCCTGAACTCCTGGATCAAGTCAAAGATGCATGTATGTACACAAAGTTGGATCTCAGAGGAGCCTACCATTTGGTACGGATAAAGGAGGGCGATGAATGGAAAACGGCCTTCCGCACCAAATACGGGCTACTCGAATATCAAGTGATGCCCTTTGGACTGTGTAATGCTCCTGCTGCTTTCCAGTATTTTATGAACGATGTCCTTAGAGAACTCATAGACATGTGTGTTGTTGTCTACATTGATGACATCCTCGTCTATTCATCATCTGAAGAGGAACATCAGAGACACGTTAAAAAGGTTCTCGAGAGATTGCGTCAACATAATCTTTTTGCTAAGCTTGAGAAATGCGTTTTCAACGTAACGGAAGTCGAGTTCCTGGGATTCATATTGTCACCTAACGGAGTCCATATGGATTCAAAGAAAGTTGATGCAATCATCAAGTGGCCATCACCAACCTCTGTAAAAGGAGTTCAAAGCATGTTAGGGTTCGCTAACTTTTACCGCAGATTCATTCCTGAATTTTCTCGGATAGTCCAGCCCATCACTGCTCTGTTGAAAAAGAACAAACGTTTTGAGTGGTCTTCTGAAGCAGAACAAGCTTTTCAGGACTTAAAAGCTAAATTCATTTCTGCACCTGTTTTAAAACATCCTCGCCCAGAACTCCCCTACATCGTGGAAACAGATGCTTCTAGTCTTGCTATGGGGGCAGTTTTATCACAAAGAGATCCGGTCACACACCAACTACATCCTGTTGCCTTTTGGTCCCGCAAGTTTTCGCCTCCCGAGATCAACTATTCAATTACAGACAAGGAACTTTTGGCCATCAGATCGGCCTTTAAAGCCTGGCGGCATTATCTTCTAGGAGCCAGACACACAGTCACCGTAATGACTGATCACCGCAATTTACAATATCTAAAGACAGCCAAAGCTCAGTCTTCCAGACAGCTTCGCAGGCTCTGTTTCTAGCAGAATTTGACTTTATAATTACTTATCGACCAGGCAGTAAGAATGGAAAAGCAGATGCTCTCTCCCGGATGGGAGTAGATGAACATTTGACCAATCCAGAACCAATACCCATAATCCCAGAACAAAGAATTTTGGGTTTGGTCAGCGCTCAATCTTTTGAAGACATCAAGACCATGGTTAAATCACTCCTAACTCCGGGCGATTTGCAAGATTGGCAATTAAAGGGGAAAGAATTCTCAGTGAATCAAGACCTACCATATTTCCGAGGACGATTGCATTTACCCTGTGAGAAAATACAAAGACAAGTAATCTCCTGTTATCACGACTCTCTAATGGAGGGTCACCCTGGCATTACCAAAACCATGGAAAAGATTAAAAGACATTTCTGGTGGCCGTCATGGAAAAAGGATATTAGAGACTTTGTAATCTCATGTGGTGTGTGTGCCCAGAATAAAGGAGAAACCAGCCGGCCTATTACAGCCACTAGACATCCCTCCCTGTCCATGGCATACCCTGTCCATGGATTTCATCACGGACTTACCTCCATGCTCGGGGTATACTACCATTTTAGTAGTCGTGGATCTATTCTCCAAGATGGCTCACTTCATTCCCCTGAAGGGTCTACCATCAGCCTCAGTATTGGCCCGAGAATTCTTAGAAAACATCGTTCGGCTACACGGTTTTCCCTCGGTTTTAGTCTCCGATAGGGGAAGTCAATTCATCTCTCACTTCTGGCGCAGTTGCTGTCGTCTAGCCCAAATTGATGTAAGAATTTCAACTAGTCACCATCCCCAAACTGACGGACAAACCGAAAGGACAAATCAAACTCTAGAGCAATATCTACGTTGCATGCTCCAACAAACTGAAAACCCCTGGAAGGATATTCTTTGGATCGCTGAATACGCTTACAATAATTCGATTCATTCTGGAACAGGGAAAACTCCCTTCTTCCTACTATACGGACACCATCCTAGAACCTCTAACCTGGATCCTCCCCAAGAATTCGAAGCACCTGATGTGGATCACTTGCACTCGGAGATCACCCGTGCTTTTAAGGAAGCCTCGGCCCATCTGCAAAGAGCTAAAGCTCAATTCAAAAGAGGAGCAGATCGACACCGTAAAGAGGCTCCTCACTACGCTGTAGGAGATCAGGTCTGGCTATCCACTAAGCACCTGCATCTAAAGGGACCCCGCACCTTCATCCCGAGATACCTTGGACCCTATCCCATATCTGCCATAATTAATCCGGTGGCTGTCAAATTGGAGTTACCTACGCATATGAAAATACACCCAGTATTCCATGTCTCCATATTAAAACCGGTACAACAAGAAACCTGATTGACTGAATTCCCAGAACCGGTTTTAGTAGATGGAGAACTTGAATTTGAAGTTAAGAACATCCTAGACTCCAAGATCTCCAAATCTAAGTTATATTATCTGGTTGATTGGAAAGGTTACGGCCCCCAGGAAAGGACTTGGGAACCTTCAGAATATGTCCACGCACCTCGTCTGGTCAAAAAATTCCATCTGAATCACCCCGACAAGCCAAAACCCCCGGAGAAGACACGCTTAGGAGGGGCCTTGAGGGGGGGTACTGTCATGATCACTGCTTCCAAGGAGCCAGGACCAGCCCAACGTCCTTGGAAGCAGGCCCCTAACCTTAATCCTAGGCACCAGCCGGTCCCCACTGGGACCTTTTGGACCTTGTCCTGGCGCGGTGGCACCAGGCTCATCAAAACCATTGGTCCCGGCACTGGAAGCGCCGGGCTCATAATAGGTGTGAAGATGCTTGGGTGGACTTACCTGCAGCAGACCATGCTGCTTACTTACCAGCCACTTAGAAGCCATCTGAGATCAGGAACTACTTTCTTACCTGGGTGGGGCAGCTCCACTCCCTGGATACAGTACTGGAACTCTTCTGGAAACTGGAACTCTTTTCTTACCTAGGCGGGGCCGTGGAAGAAGACGCCTCATCACTCCAAGGCTATTTAAACCACACCCGATAGATGAAGCGTGCTTCGCGTTATTCTGCATCTGCAGCAGAACGCTCACCGAGTCTGCTCCGGCCTTTCTTCTTCCGATCCTGGACCTGCAAGAATCCTACTTACCATTTCAGTATCCAGACATCATCAGCACCTGCAAAGAACAGAAACAACAGGTTAGCAAGGCAAATTTTACACGCAGTGCTTACTTACCTGATCCATCGGCTGCGGCCGTTTCTTCACGCCGCATCTCCACCTGCAAAAACAAAAGCATTGCCATACTTACCGGCACGCTGTGAATTCCGGATTTCTTCGTTCTGCATCGCCGCCTGTGAAGAGAAAGTATCGTTAACAACTTACTGGCATTCCGCGGACTCCGGCGCTGCAACCCAACATCTGAAAGGCAAAAGAAAAGACATTAAGCAGGTATTTACTTACGTCCATCACGCTCGTCGCAATAAGACGCCTGCGAATACTCCGGCGTCTCTTTAACACGAACTAAGCTGCAAGGAAAGAGACAGTTAGAGCGCTTGCCATACTTACGAACTTCCAGGCGCTTCACTTCATCTTTCATCTCAAGAGCCCTGCAAAACATAAGGGAAAAGCATTATACAGAGTCTGCATATAAACGTGCCACGCATGTAAAGACTATAAAGACAAAAGGTGTACAGAAACTCACCGCTCGTGCAGATAACGACGGTAACCATCCTCTGAATTCAAGAGGCCTGTGTTTCACCAGTGAAGGAACTGGCAACGGCACCCTGCACCAGACGCAGATGGAGAGCCCAGCATTCACCTATATAAGGTGAGCACGTTGACCTGGGGGCTCTACGAAAAAGCTGGGAAGCGAGAGAGAGAGAGAGGGACATTCAACAACCCAGACCATTAACCCCCATATTCTTTCACCTGCAGAAACCTCACTCTTCGAGTTCGACACACAGTGCGAAGAGGTTCGTCCCCAGAAGCCAATCGAGTCCTGCACATCACTTTTTGAGTCACAGACAGCTTCCTGCCAAGACCCGCGCCTCCGTGGGAATCAGGTGAGCGTTACAAGGGGCCACCAGTTCAGACAATACGGCAAAGGAAAGAAACCGGGGGCTCTAATAACCAGGCTTCTCACAGCATATTGAGGTGATTGAGGACTCTTCAGGGGAATTTCTCCACGGACCAGCAGATATTGCAGAGAATTTTTGCACCTTCTATGGTAATCTGCGGGTTAGAAACGCACAAGAGGCTCTGTGTCTAGAACAATACCCAGAGACCGCTGAATTATATTGGTTGGCTCCCTCGCTTAGATAGGTGCTAAATCGGGAAGTAACTATGGAGGAAGTTCTGGCAGTCATCAAATCCCTCCTAGGCACTAGGGCTACCGGTATAGATGGGCTGACAATGATTTTTACAAGGCATATGCACAGATCTTGGCTCCGCTTCTTCTCAGGGTCACAATGCGGGAGGCAACCATTACCTTACTCCATAAAAAAGAGAAGCCCCCTGAGGAGTGTGTGTTGTACAGGCCAATCTCTCTCAAGAACGTCAATAGCAACATCTACGCTAAGGTCATGGTTAACTGCCTACTCCCGCTCCTGCCGGGGCTGATCATGCCGCCTTTCAGGCTTCATCCCTGGAAGGAACAGTTCATATGGGCTGCACAATTTTTGGGGAATTCTCCTCGCTCTAGACCCTGAATCCTAGGTAATCTCGGTACTACTGGACGCAGGGAAGGCATTTGACTCTATCGAATGGCCTTATATGTTTGCAGCCCTTTGAAAATTGGGTTTGGGAGAGCAGTTTGTCTCCTTTCTGCAGCTCCTGTATCGCTTGCCAGATGTGAGGATTGCAGTTGGGTCACAATTGTCGGGGATGCTGGAAATGGAAAGGAGCACTGGGTAGGGCTACCCCCTCTCTCCTGTGCTCTTAACGTTAGCAATGGAGCCTCTGGCTTCTATTCTCAGGGAACAACAAATCCAGAGAGGGATGCAACTAGGACCCAACAAATGTCATAATCTTGCTAAATGCCAATGATGTGGTGCTGTACCTAAATGACCCCATACACAATTTAGCACTGGTATGCAACTAGTTATCAAGTTCAGGGAATTCTCAGGGGTTAAAAATTAACCACAGTAAATCTGTGGTCTTTCCTCACAGAAAACATACTAGTGATAGAGGTCTGACGGGATGCAGATATTCTATTTTGAGATAACTATGGTAGGGTGGTCAGCTCACTTAAGGAGCCGGTGCAGAGATGGCGGGACCCCCCCTCTCACGTTAATGGGGTGGGTATCAAAAATTAAGATGATATTTCTTAACGTTCCCATCTATCTGAAAACTGTTTTTTTATAAGGCCGCAGGGTATCGTTACAGACCTGTGGTCTGGGAAGCAGGCCGATTCTAAGTGATCTGACCGCAGCTGATTTTGCTGCGGCCAGAATGTTCGCATGAGAAAGGTGCGAACTACCAAAAGGTTGCACCTTTCTCATGTGAACACACTTACATACTAAGGGGGCTGCAGGGGTTTCCCCCGCAATCCCCGCTCACTATACTGTAAAATATAGTGAGAAGGGTGTGGCGGGGGAAACCCCTGCAGCCCTCGTTTTTGTTTTCATTTTTTTTTCTTTGCGGGTGTGCTGCGGGGGTTTCCCCCGCAACACCCGGTTCACTATGCCACACAGTATAGTGAGCGGGGTGTTGAGGGGAACACCCCCGCAGCACCCACAGTCTTTTCTTTGTTTTTTTTTACTTACCTGCAATGCTACCACCAAAGGTTCAAACTTTTGGTGTTCGAACCTTTGGTGGTAGCATTTTTCGGTCGTTTTGTATGGTTGGACCGTTTTTTTCAGTCTGATCTTACAAAACCAGCAGGCCGGGGTGGCTTGGACCACTTTTTCTCAGCCATAAAACAGAGGGGGATTGGCTCTACCAGATTTGAAAAGGTACTACTGGGCTGCGCATGCACATTACCTGTCATTCTGGTACATCACATAGTTCATTAGGGCACATGTTCAGGTAGAGAGAGCCTTAGTGATCCCCAACCTCCCTTGGACAGCGGTTCTGGGTGGTCACAGGCTGGTCGCGGGCAGCATACACATTGTGAACATTACTTGTGTGATCTATCGTAAAGGCACAGGAAAAATTGGCAATTGTACTCGCCGTTGCTCTCCATAAGACATCTGGTCGACCTTGCGATCATGAAAGAATGGTCTCACTTACAAGTGGGTACAAAAAGTGTGGTGTCTACATAGGGGGGTTTTGAAAGTTTCTGTCCGTGCAGTAGATGAGGGAAAACAGGGGTTATAAGCCTCTGGACCTCTTCATGTACTTCAGGACCAAAAACACCACGAAGGCACAGTTTTCCTCATTCCATGACCAGCCGCACACGTGGTAATTACTACACACGGGCCATTCAGGCACAGGGTGAGGGTCATCTGGTCTCTTGCCTCTAATATAGCCTGATAATGGATATCCAATGAGTGGGGGGGACCCCAGACATATGTGGGAGGTGGCATTGGGGACATAAATCAGCGAAGAAGACTGGAAGTACATCCAGCGCCAAATCCAGAATGTTTCCCTAAATGCTAGGCTTAAGATAATTCACTTTAACTTTGTTCACCAGGTCTACTACACCCCAGCTAAGCTTCACAAGTGCTTTCCCAAGACCCTGAAGGCCTGCAGTAGATGTAAAATTAGCCCAGTAGACTTCTTGAATTTAGCCTGAATTTAGCCTGGGGATGCCCGCTAATAGCCCATTTCTGGGGGAGGTGGAGGCTAGTATTTCGCTCATACTTGGGGGAACAGGTTGGAAGAGATCCATTGGTTTTGTTGCTAGGCTGCACAAAATCACTGCCCACATATGCCCACAGGATAGCTGGTCTGCTCTGGTATTGGCTCGTCGTAGGGTGGCGTTGGCGTTGTGGAAGGGTGCCTCAGCATGGTTAGACGACATAGCCTACTGCTACGACATGGAAACCATATGCATTTGCACCATGCCCCTACAAATTAGGCCACTGGACATCTGGGGTTCCTATGTGCAATACTTGTTGAACGATCAAGGGAGTGAGCGGGGGGGCAACAAGGAGAAAGAAGGATTTATGTTGTACACACCATATTGATGATAGGGTTGGCAGCGAACTGGGGCAGTGTTGCAAATCAATATGAATCAAATTGAGGTATTTCATGGATTGGATATGTTACTTTTTAGTGGTACAATTGTTCAAAAGAATACATATTAAATATTCAAGCATGTAGAAAGAAACAATATTAAAACTGCAAAATTAATTACCTAGTTTGAAGGTCAGCATACAAACAGGATGCCAAGCTTTACAGTCCCGCAAGAGAACAGATGTTATCCCACCCTTTGTATAATTTTTTTAGAGGGGGTTAGTCATTTGTTTGGTGGTAATAAACATGAGCACTGAGGCCAGGGTATCCGCCGGTTAAGTGTCTTTCCAGGTAATCAGAGGCTGTATGTGGCTGCATGAATTAGAAGGTCTTTTAGAGGCGACAGGAGTCTGGGGAATTGAGATCACAATCAGAAGTTCAAAGAAGATCCTGTGTATGCAGACCTTACTCTGTTTGCTAAAATACATATGGGGACCATGTGCAATCAAACTTAAAGCTAAAGGGCTTAGGTCAGTTATTGCTAGCAATGAATTATGTTTTCAATGCCAATTTTTAGCCATGCGCTGACGTCATGACCTACTACAGATGAATCCCAAGAAGAGGTGTGTTTTGAATATGATCTCCTGCCCAATTTGCAAAGCTTCATTCAAAGACCTGGCACACCTGATTCTGTTTCGTCCTGCATCTGCAAAGGCGAGAAAACTGCTCCTACGACCCCTATTAAGGGAATTGGGCATTGCACAATATTGGCCAGTTCTAACCTACCTGCTTTGGGCAAACTCACCACAAGTGGGCTGGTCGTTACTCTCGTATTTAAAAATAGCACTTTGTCATAGGAAAAGACTGCTTGATACACTACCCAGACAATGAGTTTTTATATGTTGATTAATGAATTTAAATTGTAATCTTCTCTGTTCTTTGTTCCTGTTGTGGTTTTAAAATGGTATGTTTTTATGGTGTTATAGTTGTATGTATTTTGTAATGGTTTTATGGATTGTTTTTTATATGCATCCGAATAAACTTGATGATGATGAGAACATGATCTGAAGATGATAATCAAGATAAAACTGGCCAGTGACAGTGGAAGAATTGGGAAAAGATGGGACTTCTTTGAAGAGGTTTTGTCAAATTATATTTGGGGGGTGGATTGTAATTAAAGTATCCTGGAGTGTTTTAAAATATTGCAAAAAGTATATAAGATGCCAACTGATGTTGTATTGTTGAGACTTGGGTTAGTTTGGTCCTGCAACACCATCTAACTGCTCCCCAGAGCTTTGTACAATAAACGTGCTTCATGTACAGCCGTGTACTCGCTTCTTAAGTGGTGGTCCTGTTTTGGGTTAGGGTTATTAATCCACACAAGTCTGAAAACCTGGGATGAAAGGCAGAGTTTTGTTCTCCAAAGTGCAGTCGGAGAAAATATACTTTTTTGCACAACACTAACAATATCTGTCCACAGACTGTTATATGCAGAATCGCTTTTGGTGGAATGTACCTTTTGGTTCCATTTCAGGAATGTTTTACACTTATAGGATAAAGTCGATGCGTGCATTACAATCTGTTTTTCTGCAATTCTGAGTAGTAAAGCTAAGTGCTAGAGTGGAGAACCAGTGACTGCACATGTTTCTTGATCAATGAAAGCTGTGGCAGAGTTCATTTTGACAGCTAACTGCGAAGACTGAATTTTTAATTGTAACATGTTGGGAAATTGATTTTCAACTTAACCACCTGCAGATAGACTCTAAAAGCCAAATTGAACCTCATTGCACTTTCTTCTTGCAGACAGCCCTTTGCTTATTAATGAGAAGTCCCATATATCTGGGGTAACTGAATTTAAATGGAGATTTATTTTGTCTTTTGATGATGCATGTGAGATTTGCTTTGTGTTAACTGAATATTAGGAGGAATGTGTTTTCAGCTAATATAAAGGTACCAGATGGAATTCAGCACTGTGAACAATTTGATCCATTATTGTTGTATTTAGCAGGTGCGGTGGCCTAGCAGCCAATCAGGAGGCTTGGAATCCGGTATTTACCTCATGCTAGAGCCCATGCTCTGAGTGTCCTTAGAAACAGGAGGGCTCCATCTTACCTGCCAGGAATAGGTGCCCCCACATGCTTCCCTTCCCCTCTTCACCTCCTCCCGCTGACCCCAATTTTAAACATCCCTCACCCGCCCCACCCCAATTACCTTGCGCTCCTTTGTCCCTCACTGGCGCTGGGGGACACACAGTGTTCCCAGCTCATCTCCATTGCAGCAATGGCTACCATGGAAATGAAGAAGGGACTATGTGTATTTCCCTCATCCCTAATCCAAGGCGTCCACCATTGTTTGTAGTGTTGTTTTTTAGTTAAAATACAGATTGTGTCATTTCTGAATAAATAAAATGAAACAAACTATTGGCATCTGGGTAAGAATGCCGGTAAACATACCAGGATGCTGAAAGCAATAAACCCCTCCAGGTGGGGGGGATTGCCAGGGCAGGTAAAGCCCGGGCTAATGTTAAAGCCCTCACTTCGCTCAGCATTATCTGGCCTTGTAAAGCCCCTCCCTGTCGGTATTTGTTGCTTAAATTAAGAACATTAAAACCTTTGGCAAAGGTTCTTTTTAAACTTCCACAATGTTACAATCATGTATGTGGACCACCCCTATATTGTTTACAATCTGTTAAACCTTCCCAGTCACATATTAACACACATTTAATGATGATTGGTAAAGAAGGATATAGTATGTCCGAAATTTTCTCTCATTCGGGAAATGCGTTTCTACAGTGATTTCATTGCTACGGTTGACATGTATCATTTAAGGTATCCCCTTTCTTTTTATGATTTGCTGAAATGAACCAGAAAAGGGAAGACTACGTGATTTCAGTGTTAGCTCGACATGCTCACCTTAGTAGAGCGTGAGACCACTGACTGGTAGTATTTATATATGTTGCAATGCATTTTATGAACATTGTCTTGTCCTGCTTCACACAGTTGAGTAGAAAAGAATGCTATTGTTATATTTTCTCTTTTCTCACAAGTTGTCAGTAGGCCAGAAATGCGAAGATAGATGTAATCAGTCCAGGTGTAGTAGATAAGTGGAATTATCTGATTCCAATACATTGTAGAAGCGTCTATAAAGGGTGGAACAGAGATAACATACTGAAGTAATTGGTTGGCAATGGAAACTACTGGAGAGGATATTCCTTGCACTTCACAAGATAGATAGTCACTTCTTAGACATTTGTAAATGCCAATCCCGCCTTTCTTTGATTAAATGAAACTGTTAAAATGATCAGATTGTTACTTCTCCATACCGGCAGCCATATTGGAGATCACCGGAACACACTCATTTCAATAGCGTACATGTAAAAGTCATCTCTGCACTTGAGGTGAACTTCGACTTCTCTCACTCTGCCCCCCCAAAATCTATTCAGAATTTTTGGGTGTACTTATTTTGAAGGCTATTTACACATACACAAACACACACACACGCACGCATAGGCAGACATTTCATTGCCTTTGAGACCAAGATGGTAGAAGTACCAGGACTTTTTGGCTAGTTGAAAATGACCTGGTCATACTGTGCCGTCTAATGTTCCTGAGTTATGGTTAGATGGAAGTGAACTATTTCCCTTACTGCATGCATGAGTTCTTTAATCTGCTGTGCGGTTTTTGACTTGGGTAGGATGGCTTCTCCCCTTTCCTCCTAGGTCTCCCCTAACATATTTAACACTTCTCTTGGGTCTCTTCCATATAACAATTCAAATGGTAAAAATCCTAATGAGGGTTGGGGTGCTTTCCGGATGGTGAACAGGGCCCAAGGAATCATTGTATCACAGTTCTTTCTGTCAGCTTCCACTAACTTCCTAAGTAAATGTTTCAAGGTCTTATTGAAAAAATCGACAAGACCATCCATCTGAGGGTGATAGACAGAGGCTTGCAAGGTCTTTATCTGTAGAATATCCTTTACCTCTGCCATTATCTTACTCAGTAAAGTTGCTCCTTGGTCTATCAAGATTACTTTAGGAAATCCTACTCTGGATCTTAAGGGTATCAGGTGTTTTAAAATCTGTTGCAAGGTGTTAATTTGCATAGGAAAGGTGTCAGGATAATGGGTTGTATAATCCAAAATCACCAAGATATACCTATTCCCAAGCATAGGGAGTTCCAGTGGTTCCATGATATATATTTCTGTTCAGGAAAAAGGGATTTCTATAACTGGTAAGGGCTGTAGAGGTCCAGGTGATGGATGATGTAAAGTAGTCTTCTGGCACAGGGAGCATGTTGTTGCAAATGTTTGGACATCTGCATACACTCTGGGCCAGTAAAACTGGTTCACCACTTGCCCTTGGGTTTTCATAGTTCCTAAGTGACTAGCACTAAGATGGGTGTGTGCAATATCCAAAATGACACTTCGATGGCTATGGGAGACTATTATTTGAATACCCTGGTTTCACTCATTACTTAGGGCCTCATTGCACGGAAGGCAATGAGCCATGGCGCTATTAGCGCCATGGCTCATGCCGGTAAAATACCGGCACCACCTTGGCGGAAAGGGGATTTACTGCCCCATTCCAAGGTTGGAGGGGCGGTAAATCCCCCTTCCGCCATTGCCCTTCCCCATTCCCATTTTTGCCCCATAGGGCTCTATGGGAATGGGGAAGGCGCTAATTACGGCACCGCAATTTTGCGGTGCCGTAATCAGCTCCGAGGTCCCTTAGCGGGTTGGTTTTTAACGCCTGCAAAAAGCAGGCGTTAAAGCACCAACCCGCTAAGGGACCTCGTAGTAAGGCGGTAATGGTTAACGGTCACCGTTACCATTAACGGTGGCCGTTAACCATTACCACCTTCCGTGTAATGAGGCCCTAAGTCCCCTCTATATTAGAACCTGTGTTTTTGGAAGAAGAAAGGCCCCTCTTTCTTGTTACCTTCTTCCTCAGAAATAACTTTTAAGAAGGCTTCTACTAATATCGTGTCATTACGTTAGACAAACGTTAGGTCAGGGATTATTTCTGGCTCTTCTTCCTACCAACGGGGTTTTGGAATATTCACTTCTGGGTCAGGGTGATATCAGCTATAACAAAATATTTGGTTCCCATGTCATGGTGTCAGGGTCTTCTCGGAACTTGGGTAATAGAGTGATTTTCTCCCCCATTTTTACTTGGTGGGCCTGGTTGCTGTTATTCTGAGTAAGAAGTTTTACATCCCCTCGGTAGTCTGGGTCTATTACCACAGCCATTACATCTAGGCCACGTTTCAAGGCAAAGCCTGATTTAGACATTAGCCTTATGTATTTACCTATGGACGGAACCAGGACTAGACCCGTGGGCACCAATTGTTTTTCACTGGCTTCAATAGTTACATCTCTACTACTTGAGAGACCAAAGCCAATAGATTCTTGAGTGGTGAAAGAGGGGTTAGGGAACTCTCATTAAGTTTTATGAATTTTGGGATCACTCAGTTTGTTTCAACTGAGTCAGATCCCATTCTGACAACACCATATATGAGGCTGACGAAGGAGGAGACTGACAAACAGGAGGCATGCTTGTGGGCAAAGACTTTTATTTCATACACAAATAAAGAAACCTATCTAACCCTAACTCAAAGAGGGGTTTCCCTGCCTCAAATGAAACTAAGGAAATGTCATAATGTCCATAACTAAAAAGTCCACTGTCTTGTGCGAAAATCGTACCGCTAACCTTCACACCTATGACAAAACTAAAAATTGATTTGTCTCCTAGGGATACAGAGGAAGGACCCCCTTCTGCTGGATGGTGTAATCTGCAAAATAGGAGGAATCTATCCCTTCTTCAGGCCTTTCTCTGGCTTGTCTTGACAGTCTGTTGTGGTTGCGCGGATTTCACCCTTCCCTGGGCCTTCCTCATGCTTTTCTTGGCAAGTCAATGTAGTTGGGTAATGCTACCCTACCCCAGACATTACTCAGGCTTCCCTTTATGGTTTACTGTCCTTGAGCGAATGCCTCCCTCCCCAGGCCTTTGTCAGTCTCCTCTTGGCAATTCATTATGGTTGGGGGAATGTTTCCCCCTTTCTCAGGCTTCCTTTGATAGTTCACTCTGTTTGGGAGAATGGCCCTCATTACAAGGCAGGCGGTGGACCATGGTGCTATTAGCACCATGGTCCATGCCGGATTCCGCCATGGTGGATGGTGGAATTACCGCCCCATTCCAAGCTGAGTGGGGCGGTAATTCCCCATTCACCATTTGCCCTTCCCCATTCCCATTTTTGCCCCATAGAGCATAATGGGGATGGGGAAGGCGCTAATTACGGCACCGTAAATTACGGTACCGTAATTAGCACCAAGGTCGCTTAGCGCATTGGACTTTAACGCCTGCAAAAAGCAGGCGTTAAAGTGTGAATCAGGCGTTAAGGGTTTAACAGCGCCAACGCTCTTTACGGTGCCGTTAACCCCTTAATGCCTGACTTGTAATGAGGGCCAATGTCTCCCTTACCCAGGTCTTTCTTAGACTTATCTTGGCAGTTCACTGGACAGCCCTGGTAAACTCTCCTGACAGGGGCTGTCTTTCTCATGTGTGGGTCCCAGACCCCCTCTTATACTTCTTCCTGAGTGTTCACTAGGCAGTCCTGGTGTACTCTCCTGCCAAGGTCTTCCCTTCTCAAATGTGGGTCCCAGACCCCTTCTTCTGCTTCCCATATATGGGTCCCAAACTCCCTTGTATTAACTTCTTATTTTTGGGTCGCCGACCCCTTCATTCAGACTTCTTAAATGTGGGCCCCAGGACTCCTTCGTGTTGGCTTCTTGAATGCGGGTCCCAGACCACTTTGTATTGGCTTCTTAAGTGTCCCAGAGGTCCCCTGGAAGCTCCCATACCTTCTCTCAGGACTCATGGTCCCTAACCTGCTTCCCAGGTCCCCATTCATATTCTTGCAGCTCTTCTTAGCTGTTTTTTCTATTCACCTGCTGGTTTCTGCAGCTCAACAACTCTCCTGTGGAGCTGTGCAGCGCTCTCCTGCCTTCAGTCCTGCTTGTTTTCAGTATGTTGCACTTTGGCAAAACAGGTAGGGACTCTGCCCGTTGCATCCTGGTCAGCAGCTGCAGGCTCAGCTCTTCCGGGTGTGGGCAAGGACCTCGGTTTGCGGTGCCTCCAAGGAGGGACTGGCAACATTGCTGGTCCCCCTTCCATCTTTAAACTACTTATGACTAAACAACTGGACCGTTCACTATGGTTTTCTGAGAGGTTGGTTAGGACTCCATGTATCTTCTTCATCACAGTACTTTAAACGGATGTCTCAGTGGAGTTAGTCCTGATCTTCCTCATCCCAGTACTTTGAGAGGACAGATCAGCGGAGTCAGCCCTACTCTTCCTCGCCCCAGTAGTACTATCACTGCAATAACAGAGATACATAGAGCAACCTATTTGATCTGGGGAAAGCAAAGAAGATGAGGAAAGATAGGTGGTTGAATGGGTGTTGTACCGCATTGGCTCCTGATGTCCTCCCTGTTTCCCAGAAGGGGAATCCCTCCCCATGAGATCCACTGTCACCCCAGGGGCTCTATCAGGTAGCGGCATCAACTCTCTGGCCCCATGGAAAGGGTATCCTCCTTGGAGAGCAGGGGCAACATCATGAGATTTGTCACAGTATATAATGAAACTAAAATGGATTTGTCTCCTCAGGAGCCAGTAGAATGACACCCTTCTTCTGGACTGTAAGAGGATTCAATTCAACACTACAGCTAAGTCAATGCCTAGTCTGGGATACTGAATGGAAACCCTTATTGATATATCTTTACGTCCAGTTCATGCATTCTGGATGACTACCCCTATATAACACCCCTCTCTTGGAATCCCCCTGACCCCACTGAGCCACGAAGTAGTTCTGTTTTGCAAGTTTAAACGGTTTGTTTGATAATTTAAACAATATAAATATATATATCACACTTTATAATAAATTAATAATTTAATATCACACTTAATCTGAGCAGTAATCAATAATGGATAGTCCGGCACTAGCACACTTCTTTATAATCAATGATGAGTGGTTATAGGATGGATACGATAGCAACAATACTTTTATGGTTTCAAATGGATGTAATGTGGAATGAAATGCAGTACAGAAAATAACTTGATAGGATTTCAGCAAAAGACAATGTAATCACTTTCTTGGACAATTCACCCCCCTTTTATGCACTGTAAGGAGATGAAGATGACCCAGTTGTTAGGAATGCAATCAAATATAATTCAGTTCAATTCCCCCCCAGCAGCTTATACAACAGATAGGAGTTTTGAAACACAGGCAAAATGCTTTGAATATGGTGACAATGCAGTGAGAAATATGCTGAAAATGGTTTTAATTCCCTTTAGGAGGTTCAGGGTTAGTGAAATATACTTGGGATGAGTTCAGGATCACTTTAGCAATGCTCTATGAATGGTTGTCAGGTTGCAAACAAATTTTTGCAACGGAAGGCAATGAAGCTGCTGTTTTCACACGTGGCTGGATTTTTAACCAAATTGCAAATCGCGGTAAAATTTGCGAGTGCGAGAATCGTGATTACGGCAAAAGTATGAGGAGTAGGAAGTTAAACCAAGTTCCTAGCCCAAACGGTTCAAGAGATACGGACGATTAAATAAAGGTAGTTTTTCGGATTTGAAATTTTAAAAGTTCAAAGCGACAGGTTACAGCTTGCAGCTAGAAATTGACAAGTGACAGCTTTGCAAATGACAGGTGACAGTTAGGAGGCAGTTCTGGTTAGATTAAAATAGATTGAATTATATTATTTTAACTAAGAGATTGGTTCTGCACAGTTCTGCTAGGTACTCACAATATAATTTTAAAAGGAATGGGCCTCGCCATGGATCTGGTCAACAGGTTTTCTTCACTCGCCAAGGACTGTTTCTGCACACAGCGTCTGGGTCAGCTCTAATCTGCTGGTCTGGTCTGGGTCTCTGGTTCTGATCAGGTCTGTGGGTCCGGATACAGCGGTCTCCGGTTCAGCTGGTCTCTCTCTGGATACAACACTGCTCTCGGGCAAATGGCAAGAGTTCTTGCAAAGAATTCAAACAGCTCGCCTGGCTGTGAATAGTGGCAATGATTTGAGGCCTGCTAAAGAGGAATTTAGCTTGTAGTTGACCTCTCTGCTACAAATTCTGAAGTAAAGTCTTGGTCTCTGAAGGTGGATAGATTGAAGTCTCTATGTTGGCTCTCTGGAGGTTGATGGAGGTAAAGTATGGATTTTCCCGGCAGAGCGTCCCGCAGCAGATGGAATTGAATGACCCTATCTGTCCTGACTGTCTGTTTGTATGTGTTTTGAAAGTGGGTGGAGAGGCTAGCTTTCTAGGCCCTACCCCTCTCCACTTGTCATTGGCCACTTCCTCCTCCTCCCCTTGATTGGGGGAATGAAATGAAGTGTCTTCATGATGAGGTCTGTTTATGATACAGAGAACCCACCCCTGTCAACTTTACACACAATCTATATCTGATCCAAATACATACTTCCCCGATAGACAGTTGTTTGGCATTGCATACACACATCATGCATTTACTGATGGTAGCCCCTGTTCCAATTCTGTCGTTTCGAGGAGCTTGGGTTAAAAAATGGCAACATATTTCACTTTTTGGTCGGGTTACCAATATTGGATTTGTCCCCACATTTACACAAATGTGCCCATGGTGTGTGGGCAATAGGTGGTGGAGTGTCAGATTTTTAACATACATACATTTAGAGTAATATCCTCTTTTCCGCTAAAAACCCCCCTGAACATACCACCGGGTCCTAACACGTCTTCAAATGTGCACAGAAAAATCACAAGAATAATGATATCACTTAACATTTTCACAAGTCCGCTCTATGAATGATCCATCTTTTTAGATTTATGTTCTGGCCCCAAAGGGGTGTGGTTTCCCCCAGCACAAGGTTGAATTTCTGGTTTTTCCAGTTCTGCCAAGCCAGCTTGCTCTCACAGGCAGTGCTCCTCCCCTTTCCTTCCAGGAGGAAGCCACTTTTACGATCCCCCCCAATAAAACATTTGCCTGAGTCAGGACAGGGCTTTGTTCAATTTCCTGCAAAGCCCAGGTAATTCAATCAGAGAAGTGTCATATCCCTTTTGGTGGGAACAGCAAAAGGCAGCTTGGCCTGGGAACACAGCTGTTGTGCAAGTCTCAACTCCTGTCGGGGGTAGCTGGTGGGCAAAATTCCCTCTCTTTTTAAGCCAGGCCTCAGCTAAATGTCTCTTTGGCTGCCAGTTTTCCTGTCCAAATCAAACTTCCAATTTTTACGCATGCAGTTAGAATGCTGATTCTAAGTTTAAAACTATGACATTTAAACAATTGCAACCTATGTGACACTCAAAAGTAGGTCAAACATTTCTTTTAAACATATATAGATTTTTAGTGTCTTTCAGTCCAAATTTACTTAAACTGCTGAAATCCACAGCTCAGCCAGTGTTGCTATGAACATTATTTTAGGCTCATCCTCTTTCCAGATTTTGTATGCCCACAACACTTTATTCTGTCAAGTGTCTGCTGATGTTCAGTGAGATTGTTGGATATTCTGCAATGTTTGAAATGGGCATTCTGAGCTTGCCTTCAGAGAAACAAAGGGTCATTTTTAAAGTGCTTTCTAGCGAACCGGCACTGCTGTTTTTCTCTTTGGCACCCCATTTCACTCATGGCTCTTCTGACCCAGCACACCCGCACCGGGGGGTGGCAAGTCAGGCGACCATTTTGGTGTGCGCACAAACTGCGCGGTTTTCATAGATTCTGGCGCACATGTGGGCTTTTTCGGACATCTTGGATTTCCTAAGCCCACAGCACCAAATGTTGTAGCATAATAGTCCAAACGTGGGTCAGAACAGCCAACAACCCCCCCGCCCGACTGCACTTTGAGTCGAGGGGATGTCGGGTGCTAAGGATGTTGACCCACGTGCTGGGAGGTCCACATCATCTTCTTCCAATTCCGCAGATGACAAAGTTCAGCATCCTTTCCTCCATCAGGGGTGGATCAGTCGGTTCTCCTCGCCGGTCCTGATGGGAGTATTGGGCGGTACACTGAGCCCCTCGGATCTTTACTCCCAGTCCCTGGTTGGCCGGTCTCCATGGTTTCATCTCTCCTAGGATGATAAAGCAAAAGCGGCAATACCTACTCATAGACATTTTTCCACCACTATTAATGGTGTGGCATACATATATATTTTATACATACGGAGACGTAGCAATTTTAGTTTGAAAAACAAGATATAATTCAGAGACAGTCGCTCACAAGAAACATAATATTTTAGAGACTATATGTGGGATATTTTAGGTTAGAACTGACTTACTCTGGAGTGGCCCCCTCAGGGATTCCAGAGGATTCATCTAGTTGCTGTAGAGTGTGCCTGGGGTGGCAACATTTTAACTGATTTATATGGACCCACTTGTCTTCCCCCTCTGCCAAACCGCCTTTGGGGATGCAGATTTTATAAGCTACAGGGGAGATCTTGTCTATTATTTCAAACGGTCCCTTCCATGTAGGCAAAAATGTTCGCTGTTTGGCCTGGTTCCTTTGGAAATTGTATAGATAGACCCGGTCTCCCACCTGATATTCCTTCCTGGAAGTTTTCAGGTCATAGTGGGTCTTCATACTCTCGGCTGATCTTTCTAGATTCCGCTGAGCATAGGGAAAAGCATGCTGAAGGTGTTTCCTTAAATTCTCCACATACTCATGAGTTGTGGAGGCATTTATCAACGTTTGCTCTTGGGTTCTGTAGAGCAAATGCTGAGGAAGAACCATCTTGCGTCCAGTCATCAACTCAAATGGTGACATTTTGGTTGCAGATGAAGGGGTAGATCTGATGGCCATTAGGACCAAAGGTAATCGGATATCCTAACTTGGCCCAGAATCTGCCACAAACTTCTTTAATATGCTCACAATGGTTCGGTTGTATCTCTCTACTGCACCAGAAGAAGCTGGCCTGTAAGCAATGTGTAGCTTTCTCTTGACCCCCAGTATCTCCAACATATTTGTCATTACTTCACTGGTGAAGTGGCTACCTCTGTCTGACTCAATCCTTTGAGGTAGACCGAAACGGGAAAAGATGTGGTTAATCATCAGGGCAGCTGCAGTTTCTGCCTTGCAATTTGGGGCTGGGAGACATTCCACCCACTTGGTAAACAAGCATGTCACAGTCAACATGTACTTATTTCCTCTAGACGAGCGAATCACAGGGCCTACGAAGTCGATTTGTAAATCTGACCATGGCAGTGTCATCCCCCTCTTTTGGAGAGGCGCCCGGTGTGTGAGGGATGTTGGCTGAAATTGTGCACACACAAGACAACCCTTCGAGTATTGGTTGAGGTCCTGGCCCATGTGTGGCCAGTATGCAAGCTCTCTTAAGATTTCCAGTGTTGTGTGAAACCCCCTATGACCGGCGGTGGCTGCATCATGGGCGTGACTTAATATCAGGCTTCGGAATGGGGTAGGAACCACCCACTGATCGTGGCCAGCTTTGGATTTCCTTACCAACAAACCGTCTTAGATCCGGAACATTTTTGGACATTTCATCAACACTCTAAGGTCCTCTTTCCCGTTGTAATCGGTATCCGTCAGGGGAAAGTTCTCAGGGTCCTCAACGTGTTGGTAAAATTTACCAATTATTGGATCCCCCTTCTGAGCGGTAATCAAATCAGCATCAGGGGTCTCCTTGCTCCATTTGGCAGTTGACAGATCATTGTGAGCATTTGTCTGGGACCTAGTGATAGCAGTGACCTGGATTTCCCCCATCAGGGACTCTATTTCTATTAGATCCGCTTGGATGGCCCCGGTTTTGGCCAGCTGATCAGCTAAGTCATTTCCAGTTTTGTCTGGTCCCTCTACTTTGGAATGACCCTTGATCTTTTTCCAATAGATGGTCATCTCATTCGAGGTGACCAGATCATCAATGTTTTGGATCAACTTCCCATGTTTCAAGGGTTTGTTATTAGCACATAACATGCCTCTGGTTTTCCAATTAACCAGGTGCTCCACAACCCGTTCCGTACATAATCCGAATCTGTGATTATGACGAGTTCGTGGAGTTGATGCTGGACAGCAGTGAGGATGGCCTGATGCACAGCCATCAATTCTGCCACCTGACTACTTCGGGGACCAATTTTGTATCCAGCGGAGGGTTCGGGGAACTCCTTCACCCATACATTCCCTACGCCAGCCACCAGTTCTTTCTCCCCGTCGTTGTCAACATGGTACGAGCATCCATCCACATAGACAGTGGGCATTCCCTCACACTTGTCCTCTTCAAAGACTTTGTGTGGGGAATTAAGGTATGCCTCCGTGTTGTCCTTGATTTTTAGACTTTCGTCCTCGAGACAGTTTTCTCTGGCACAATCATGCAAGTCAGCCAGAACTTGCGCGAGGGGACTCTTCTTGTTTTGGCCATATCTGACCTCCACAGGAAAGCCTTGCATTGAAAGAATCCAGGAAGTAATTCGGGAATTACTCACATTTCTGGCCCGGATTCTGTCACTTTGGAGATATTGAAGAGGCTGGTGTGGAGTCTCCACTATGATGTGTTCCCCATGGATAAACGGGCGGTAATTCTTCATTGCCCACACCGTTGCCAGGAGTGCCTTCTCACAATCATTGAATTTTTCCTCCACAGAGGATAAAGTTTTGCTCGCATAGGAGATTACTTTATTGACCTTGTCATGCTTTTGGTATAATACTGCCATCAAGCACGTATTAGAGAACCCCGTCTCCAGGAAGAACTCCTTGTTTCTGACAGGGTAAGCTAGGCAAGGCGCTTGTGAGAGGCTTCTCTTGAGTTGTTTTACCGCCTCGGCTTGTTCTGGACCCCATTCCCACTTGACCCCCACTTCAGGAGATGAATCAGGGGTCTGGTGATCTCTGCGTAGCCCTCAATTAACTTTCTGCTGTAATTAGTCAGTCCAAGGAGGCTCCTTAGTTCCCGCAGAGTTGCGGGGTCTTTCAGTTTCTGAAGTGCTTCCACTTTCTTTTCCTGGGGACAGAGACCCTGAGGAGTAATCTCATGCCCCAAGAAATTAACACGGGTTCTACACCACTGTGCTTTCTGAAAGGAAAGTTTTGCTCCGGCGGCCCTCAACTGGGTCAGAACATAACGGATCTCCGCTATGTGTTCCTCCACAGATGAACTTTTGATGAGGACATCATCTACATAAGCCAGGTTACCCCTCGCACCCAGGTCGGGCATGGCCTTATGTAGGAAAATGTTGAATTCATTGCCGGAGTTGAGGTATCCGAAGGGAGTCCGGGTCCATGTATACTGCTGGCCCCCAAAGGTAAAAGCCAGCTTGTATTGGTCCTCCCTACTGACCGGCACGGTCCAGTATCCATTGGTCAGGTCTATTGCAGTGAATATCTGTGACCCCTGAATCTGGGCCAGCCCTTGGTCAATGTAGGGCAGAGGCCATCGGGAAGTATGGACCCGTTTGTTGAGCTCCCTAAGGTCAGCGCAGAGTCTCCACTGGCCGTTTGGCTTTAATATTCCCAGCACCGGATTATTGAAGGTGCTGTGGACGGGACGGATTATTCCCCTGGACTCAAGGTTCTTAATTATTTCAGTAAGGGACTCCATTGATGCGAGAGGCAAGCAATATTGCTTCACAAACACTGGAGTCATGCCAGGGTCCGTGGGGATTGTTGTTGTGTGGATGCCGGTGCGACCACAGTCATATGAGTCTACCGCAAAGAGATCTTGGAAATCCAAGAAGACTTGTTTCAACTTTTGCTTCTGTTCCAGAGTCACACAGGCATCAGCTAGGTTGACTCTCTCTTCCACCATCTGCCTGAAGCCTGGAAAGACTTCTGGTTTGGCTATCTCAGCGGCCTCCTCCAGCTGGGTGGAGAAGTCCCTGGTCAGAGTGCTGATTTGGACTGGAGGCTTCAGGTGGGAAAGGCAGCCCTCATGGACCTGGAAAATCACCTCATCCCTCCTGAAGCCACAAGTCACATCTTCCTTACCATAAGGGCAAGAAGTGTACACCAGGAAGTTCCCCCCATGCCGGGTAAAAATCCTGTCTGGTGTTGTATTGTCCTCACTGTCACTTTCAAAACAGTCCTTGGGGATTGGTCTTAACAGTTCATTTCCTAAATCGATGGAAAAATGTCGGTCATCAACCGCCATTCCAATAATGGTGCCTGCGGCTAGAGTAATACTCTTTAAGTCGCTGTTATCCACCTCTATTAGAATGGTGTCATGTTCTATGTTGACTAATGGAGTTGGGTTTACCCCCAACCCTTGCTGTTGGAGAGAAGCATTTAGATGTATGTAAGCATCAGGGTTTTTCAAATGTTGTCCTCTTTTAACTTTCACTTCCAGGGAGAATTGTCGGGTCCTTTCTGGGATGGTGACTTCCTCTTTAATCTGAATTTCAACTGCATAAGGTAGCAATTGTGCTGACCTAAATGCTTTTTCTAGATCATCAAAGCCCATGTGATTATCCGCTAATCGGGACCAAGCTTTGAAGTTTATTAGGTCCAAACCAATGGCAAAGCGATTGAGAATGTCACTGCCTAAGTAAAAGGCGGCAGTGACGTCTCGCACGACCCAACAATTATGGACTATGCTCTTATTGCCAATGGAGATTTTGAGCATACACCTGCTTGGCAGGAGATGTTTGGAATTAGGCGCTTCCAGGTCCATTTCCCATTTGTCTTTCAGTTTGAATGTGGGAATGGCTGGATCTTTTGGGATTTGGCGGAACATGGCTTCGCTGATGAAGCTCTTACCGTTGCTCACACACACTCGGGCGAGAACAGAGTCCTTCCCATTGTTTAGCTGAACAGGGATAAACAACTGCTCTCCAATTTGCTGAATATCAGCCAGGCTCTGAGCTGATTTCACATCTTTCTGGACTATAGGAGTGGGAGTTTCTGATTGTGGATTAGTATAGAATTTCGGAGTGTTTCCTTCCAGCGTGGAATACCACTTTAGACTGGAAGGAAGGTTGATTTTCAGAAATAGAGAGGACCCCCCATCACCAGTCTGTTGTCCTACTGCTATTACTGTCACGTCTGGAATTTGGTTATTCTGGAAGTGGAATTCTACTTGGTCAGAATTTTGTTCAACCATGTGGCATGTGCCGTTTAAACTAACATGGTTGACACTCTGTTTTAATTTTATGGGTCGGCTAGTCTGGGTCCAGAGGACCTTGTTTACGCAATCTATTAGGGTTGACAACCTTCTCAGGAGGTCATTCCCTAGTAAACAAGGGGTGCCCTCTGGAGTCACAACTATGACCGGGTGTTTCAACTTGTGTCGGCCAATTTTAATGTCCAAATCTGCAGTCCCCTCGACGGGAATTTCCTTCCCGTCAATGTTCTGGAGTTGTCCAGGAAGTGAGGTGAGAGGAATTTGGTAATTCCCTCCCCTTCCTGCATTCAGTTCATCAAAGGCCCTTCTGGACAGAAGGGTAGCTTGAGATCCCGTGTCCACCAGCGCTGAAATCGTACCCTGCCCCTGTACTTGTACCGGGGCATAATATCTTCCCTCCTTCTCCTCAAGGGGGCACAGATAATGCACATTTTTGGACAACTGGTGGGCTAACTTTCTGGTTTTGGACATTGCAAGAGAAGAAATTTGGGCAGAATTCTGTGGAGAGCCTTGGGAATCTGAAAGAAAAAGTTGGCAACTGGAGATCAGAGCCATTGTGGGTTCCCCTGGTTCCTGTTCTGGGCCGCCCCCCCCTTTTTGGAGGCAGTCATCAGGATGGGTTTGAACCAGGGGATTATGGTATTGTGGGTTCTGGGATGAGATGATGGGCGGCGGTAGCTCAGTCTCCATATCTCCCCAGTCTGAATTGGCATCCCTTGGGACCCATTTTTCCTTGGGAGGAGTTCCCCCATCTCTGAAGGAGAAGGTCCTTTCCCCAGGATCCTCTGAGGATCCCTCTCCCTCAAATTGGAAGACCTGTACCTCCTCCACAAAGTGGGTCTGTTTGGGTCCTTTGTTTCTCCTACCCCCCCTCTGCTCCTTGGGAGGCGGGCTTTCAGGGGCAGGA